>NC_042526.1:3377777-3690000 GCF_900963305.1 Echeneis naucrates | reverse complement strand
CAAAGATAAAACCAACAAACAACTATGCAGGATAAAAAAAAATTGATATTAGATAAATTGTACTGTATGTAATTGTATTGTATTGTGAAAGAAAAGCTAAGAACTCCAGTCAGTTAAAATTTCCTGGTTGCTCTTCTGTAAACTAGCAGAAGTTCCTCCATTGAAGAATTGTTTCCAGCTTCTGTGCATTTCTCTGCACACAGTTGCAGCTGTACAAACTCACTTACAGTAGCTGGATGAACTGTCAATGTACCGTTACCTTAAATAAAAACCAATAAATCTACATTTTTCCCCACAGCAACCATCCCTTACTGATCGGGTTGCTGAAAAATTTCAACAACCCAGAAACTGAAGTCTCCCTACATCCTTAATGTAAAACTTTGTTGCTGTTAAAAACATCCATTCGCTGTTTGAAAAAGCAGCATGATGTAAAAATGAAATTCAATTTCTGCTCAAAGTGTGCATGAACAATATTGAACAAAAATAAAGAATAAGACAATGCAGACACTTGCGCACAGAGTAGTGTTTGTTGTTCATTGTGTGTGTTACTGTGTAATAAGTCCAGCAGCATCAGTGGGCATGCTTGTTGGCTTCAGCTGATGGCGCCTCCTGTAGAAAGGGGGTGAAGGAGGAGCGGACGGTTCGACCACGCAGGGGCTGCTGCACACGAAAGTTGTTCACCATACTCTTCTGTACCTCCTCCTCAGCTGAGGTGAACAGGAGGCTCCGGAAAACCGCCAGCTGAAGGGTGAGGGGAAAAACAAAGGTGTAAATATAACTAAGTTCTGATTCACTCGCCCCTGTCTTTAATAGCTGCAAGTTCAGAGCCAAACATGCTGCTATGCTTGTTTTCCTAATTGTACATACAAGTTGGGCACACCCTAGAAGTGAGTGAACGGAATGACAGATTGTAACATACACACAGACACACCTGATCATGGCTGACTTCAATGTGCTGCTTCATGACAATCCAGGTGACAGACTCAGTCAGAGGAGGTGTTGTCAGGGAGCCGTGGTACGTCCAGTAGTCGTCAGTATTGACAGGTAAAAGGCAGGCAGGATCGAACTTGGTGAACTCAATGACACTGTCCTGCAGACGGCCAGAGACAGAAGGACAACAGCACTTGTTAATTGTACATAACCTTCAAACAGTTTAACCGTCTAACCACTGTATATTAAAGTTCACAATGAGTGTCACATTGTTTGATCTTATCAGACAAGCACAAACCTTATCAGATAAGATTAGTGATAAAGAGTACAGTAGCACGACTTCAGTCACCTTGATGACATTTAACTTTTTTTTTGGTGGTGGTGGTGGGGGGGGGTGTCCTAATTTGTCCACCAGAGGGCAATAGTGTCTCACTTGCAGTGAAGATGTTCCAGATGTATTTCAGAGATGTGCAAACAGTCTAAGAAAATCTGCATTCATCCCGATGAGTATGAATGTGGCCTCACCTTGTGTCTGATTGCAGGCAGGGCGTCTACCAGTTTTTGCAGGCCCTCGTTTCGCTTTCCCACCTACAGATGGATTACATATTTATATGGATTGAATCACAGTTAAAAGCTTAAGATGCAGCACACACCACCTACAAAAGTCCGAACAAGTCCGTGCATGTGCTTGTACCTTTAGAAAGACTCCGATCACAGCCAGTCCATTGTCCTCCATCACTGCCTCCTCAAACAGACTGTACTTTTCAGAGTTCCAGTGGACTAAATGGAGCTGGGAACACATACAGTACACAAAAACATTTGTGTAAAACCACAATCAACCAAAGAGTAAATGTGTGTGGGAGCAAGAGAGACGGTAACCCACAGCCTTGATCTTTTCACCCTCTGTCCTGACCTCAGGCCCACTTTCTCTCCTCCAAATGACACGCCAACTCTGTGTTGCTAGGTCATTTGTTTTCAAAGTATGTTTTATGACTTACTTTGAATTTTTTGTGACATAAGTGTTTTTGTGTGTGTGTTGACATATTTTACTTCAAAAGAATAACAGCATTTCCAATCATTTGAATATTTTCAAAAACTTTCATGCATTAAAACTGCACATCTATTTCTGACAGACAGAACTGAGTTGTCAGTCAGGACTGTAACTTGATCCACCACACACATAACGAGCGTGCTGAGTGATGAGAACTACGACACGGAGACATTCCCAACACAACCAACAAGGGCTTGACAGAGTACACACTCATACACACACTGAAGTGGAAACTCTTGTTATGCAAGTGTGCTTAAATGAATGCTAACATAAATGAATGGAACAACGTGTAAATAGGTATTATGTGGTCAAACGTAGGACAGAAAGAATCGGCCAGTCTCAAATACCACCTGCTCAGAGACAAACATAACCTTTGTGTTTGGGTTTGGTAAGAGCAAGATCAGAGGAACACTTGTGGATCAGAGTAGAAACTCTGACATTGATATGATTGTGACCAATATTCTATATTAGTTTAACTAACCAACTTACTTTGTCAAGTTTGTGCCAAAATCCAGTGGCTTCAATACAAACACAGCCATAAGAATGATAGGCTTGTATAACTGTGTCAATGGCCCAATACAGCCAGAGATCTTATAAAGCATGCAACTCCATCAGAAAGTTTTGTTTTTGCTGACCTCCAGTGGTGTAAATTCCCACTATGCTGCATTGACGTCATTATTGTCACAGATGCAGCACACTTTGGTATTTGGTATTCAGTTACTCTTTGAAGTAATAACATTATTGATATAAATAATACTGGTTGGATGGTTATCATCACACATGGCACAATATCAGTCATTTCACAAGCTTCAGCCTCAGAGTGAGAGATCAAAAACCTCCTTCACGTTCTTTGAGATGTGTTATATTCTTATGTGCTCTTGTTGTGTCTAACCCTTTAACTCATAATATTGTGAGCTTCTGTAGATAAAAGCATTCTCCAGTTTATACATTTTACAAAATAGAAAAAGAGACATTCATCTTCCTCTATATATTGGCTTTTTTGCCTGTAATCAATCCGTTTCACTCACAAGGTTTACAGGAACAGAGGCTGCATTTCCTGTCTTTCCTCTTTCATATTCCTGATATATAACATGATATTCCCTTCCTGTCATAGGCATAAATCTATCTAGCTTCATACTTCAATAAATGCTGTTTTTCCTGGCAACGTGTTGAATTTGGTTGTGTGTTTTTGTAGGATCCATTTTTGTCCTTGTAAAAACCAAAGGCAGGTATAATCATCTCATTCATTGTCTTTGTGTGTGTAAGTGCAGGACAGCTGAGTACCTCTGCAGGGAACAGCCTCTTGTCCACAGTGTGTTCTGATCCCCAGGCGTTGCTCTCACCCCAGTGAAAGTGGAACTGACAAAGCCTGAATTTGTCTTGCAGAGGGCCCCCTTTTAGCGCTGCATCAGAAAGTTAAAGGGTGTATAGAAGAGCATCTTGACACATACAGATTTCACAATCCTTTTAACAGAGTGAATCATTATTCCTGGAGAGGCATCAGATTATAACTGTTTAGTAATCATTACTGAAATTATTTCCTCCTTCAAAACGAGGAAACGTCTACTAATTCTGAGGGCAGCAGCTGATGAACAGGTTTTTTGGAAAGTAATGCTAACTCAAAACATTTGCAAACATTTAGTGCCAAAAGTAAGAGTTTACAATTGCATACGAAGCCTTTCATCATAAACAGTTATTCAGTGACACTGAAACGACCAAATGATGTGGTCTTTCTCATCTTTGTTATGCCAAATGCCTTTACTGTCAAACTATAAATATGAAGCTGCAATCTATACTCAAAGTACCTGCAGTTATTAGAACATCACTCCATTGTTTCAGTATACTTCTGTTAATAAAAACCCTGTGCCATAAACCTGTATCTCATGCTGAGCTCATAATAAATTGACTGAGAGAATGTGACCCCTGTGAGGTGGTTAACGTTGCAGCTTTAAGTGATTGTAATTTTACTAAATAAGGTCCATGTTTAGAATTGCAATGGTTTGGAAAGCATTTTCCAGTAACCCAGTATTTACCCAAAATGATCAGCACTTAAAAACTTAAATACAGACTACACAGTAGTTGTTGAGGTCAGGAGAAACAAGCGAGTCACATGACAATCACCAGATTCATGTGGCGGTGGTTTTTACCAGCAGCTTTACCTTTCCCTACAGACCAAGCTCCTTAAGGGAGCGGGGTGTTGGAGATAGAGATAATCCACATGTGTAGATCAAAACATGCATTCCCACTGCTGAGATTTCCTTCAGTCTGTTCAGATTTAAGGGAAACTAACTATGGGGAACTTAATGAGAGCAAACAATATTATTACTTGCTAGTTTTCTAAAGGCACTTCATGGCAGAGATGGGTGGATGTATGCATAAATGCATCTTCAGATGTTTTTTGCCTAAACAATATATGCATAAATAGTTAAGATACAAGAGTACTCACTGGATTTATCTGTTGTGTCATCATACTCCACTAGGAAGGAGTAACCATTATTCCAGATTTGTTGGCAGGTCTCTGGGTCATAATCAGTGACCAGGGGCCGCAGCTGTGAATCAAAGACACTCTTCCTTACAACGATGTCAATGGGAGACTGGCGATCACCTCCGGGTACCGCGAGGGGTCCCTGCCACATGGGATGCACTGGAGATGAGGAAGAAGGAAGAGCAGAAGAAGAAGACAAGGAAAGAAATCGCCAAATTAAAATCTAAAACACTCAGATCCAATTCAGAGCTCCTCTTTTCAACGAGCAGGTAAAACAGAAAAATGCAAAGAAAATGCTGACACCTACCTCTCATGTTGTATTCTGCTGCCTGTCTCATTTTCAGACAGTCCATTTTGAGACAAGAGGATTAAATTTGTCTCATAAATAAAAGATAAAAGAAACTACTCAATGACAATGCTAAACAGACACAAAGAGTCTTTCTTCCTCAAGCTGTTTCAAGGAACTGAATCATAAAGGAGCAAGTGAGCAATTTTACTTCCTTCTACTCCTCTTACATTTTTTTTCCAAAAAGGAAATTACAAAATAAGAGCAAAGTGGGCTGGCTGTACAGAAAGTGACATGCGGAATGTCCTGGCCCGCCCCCAGCTCCACTTCACAGCAGGGAAAGACCAAGACCTCTGGCCAGTCAAACCACCACCTTGGACCAATGCCTCTCAATGGACCTGCCTTTTAATTACCTGAAACTGCTGACTTTCTCTTCCTCCCTCTGTTCAGTTTTCTTTTTGAAAACCTCCCAAAAAAACATGAACTCCATTTGTAAAACAAACGGGGGAAAAAAATGCTCAGACTGAAGTTGTTTTTACTGAGTAAAAATCTTTCAAGTGTTGCCATCAAAGGCACAAAAGCAGCTTATTTTATTGTTGTCCTCTCCATTCACCCAGCACACGGCTTACGTTTTCCACTGTGAGTGCAGCTGAACAGGTCTAACTGGGAGATGACCTTCATCTTCAGATTTCACTTCATATTTCCTGTGGGGAGCTGGCCACCTGACTCTGTTATTGCACAAATGCTTTCAATGCTATTCATGCTTTATTCTTCATTCACTTATATATATATATATATATATATATATATACACACACACACTAAACTAAACATGTTGTACAAATCAAGCTCAAAGAACATAATTAATGTGACAACATGCACTGCAAATACTACATAACAGAAGTGTTTCCAGGAGATCTGATGAACACAGTTGGGATACACTTCTATGACGACTTGTGTCTTTTGAAAGTAGAGCATGGCACAAGAAGTTTGTACAACCATGAATGTGTCCTTGGTAGGTTTAATCACTATTTAACTCTTAAGTTGTTGTTAAGATCAAATTTGAACCACGAACACCAAAACTGTTGGCAGTTTCCTGATATAATATATGGATTAAATTGTTGATTCGGATACCACATTGGCCAACTGAATATAACTTCTGTTATGCATTTGCAAACTTTTCAGAATCAGAAAATAAAAATA
The DNA here is from genome assembly GCF_900963305.1 of Echeneis naucrates. Lineage (NCBI taxonomy): Eukaryota > Metazoa > Chordata > Actinopteri > Carangiformes > Echeneidae > Echeneis > Echeneis naucrates. The sequence goes on along the minus strand of NC_042526.1, from coordinate 3,684,045 downwards.
AAAAAGGAAATTCAATATATATATATATATATATATACATACACACACACACACACACACACACACACACACACACACACACACACATATAAATTGAAGTTAAAAATAAAATATTTGTAGTGGAATACAATACAATCGTGCAGTAATGTGCAAATGTTCATGAGGTTGTCGGTTGGCTTACGAGGAGATCTGGGAGACAGGCTGAGGATGAAACTGTTTTTAACTCTGGTGGTTTTGGCAAACAGAGCTCTGTAGCGCCTACCAGAGGGAAGCAGTCTGAAAAGTTTGTGTCCAGGTTTTGCAAGTTTTCTGAATGTGTTTTAAGTTTCACCATAAAAACAACACATTCACTTTCACCATGTGTGCGGCAGTGCTGATGGCCACATTAAGAGACTTTCAAGGACAGAGCTGTCCATTTAGTTGCACAATTAGCTGGAAGATCATTACAGGTGAGTCAGTACTACCACCAAGCTCGGCCACACAACACACAGCAGTGTGGTAATCTTTTTAAATTTTTTATTTGTTTTGTTCTGATTGGTGATAAGATTGTCACTTCTTTGGGTTCTTTCTATTATGCTATATCTAATTACATGGCAATACCTTTGTATATTGCATTTATCATGTTTGAATCAACACAGTTACATTAATATATAAATTGTGGAAATGCCGTGCAGTGTAAACATTGTGAGCTAAGACAGCACAGCTCTTCAGTAATTGTGAATATTGCATTTAGGCTGTATTATGAAAGTTAATAATAAAAAAAACCCCACATCCCTCATAACCCAAGTTTGATCTGTCAAGAATGTCAGACGAGTCTGGGCTCAGTATCATCATACTCACATAATTCACATTTTCATTGCATATTGTCTCCTCTAAAACTTTTCACAGTAAGGTTTTTGGATTCCTCACAGACATTTATCTCTTAAGCCATACAGATAAAACCAAGTGTCTGCCAGACAAGATAGCATCACAGAAAGAGCAACAAAATATATTGTGTAATCTGAGCCAACCTGATCTTCCAAGTGACCTCTGTTCCCTGGGGTTTCAGGTAGCACAATAATTTTTGCTTTGCAGATTAAGGTTTGCTTCTCAGATCTATCAAATGCCCAAGAGGCTGTATTTTTTTTTTCTATACCCTCCTTGCTGAAATGATGACAATTTCTTGTGAATCAGATGTTTGCCACTATACAAAGAAAAAAAAAAAGGAAAGTGATTCATATCTGAGGGTTGAAGATGAAAATCCTCATCATGTTGAATACACAAATTTATAATGGACACGGGAGTTTGCATAAGTTGCAGTTCTATGATTAGTCTTTCACATGATCAAACAACCGTTTGTAAGGATGAACACAAGTGTTGGAGACAATAAAAACACAAAGTAATTAAAGTGTATGTCATTATAGGAAGTTTTGTGTGCACAAAAATGACACTGACTAAACCTACAGCCCCCGTAAGCCAAAGGTGATCAGGTGATCATCGATACTTGTTTGGATACCCAGCTAAGCCCACATAGAAGATCTTGATTCAAACCCAAATCCGGTCCAAACTTTCCAATTCTCTGCACACGCGTTTTTTAAAGGTGACGACAAAAAGAGACAAGTTGGCGGCCCTGTTTGACCCACAATGAAAGGTTTTAAAGCCACAGGGTCGAACACACACACACACACACACCTTTCTTTCCAAGGCTTGTGACAACAAACATCTGGAAGAACGAGTCAGAACAAGTTCTTACCATGAGACAGCACGAATTTGCTCGAACAAGCCGTGAGGTTGCATCCTCTCCTGGGGGTTATCCGATGACTCCCGGCGTGTCTGGCCAGCTGCCGGTGAAGCTGAGAAGCCAGGGGTCTCATCAGGGACGACAGAGTCACCATGTCGATGAACGAGCAGCGACACAACAAAACACGGCCGACGGGCTAAGCTAAGCTAAGCTAAGCTAAGCTAAGCTAACAGCTGGCTAACGTCAAACTGCCAGCGGCTCCTCGACAGAAGTCAGCCGGACGGCGGAGCTCCGAGCCGGTTCAAAAGCAGACACACTATCCGGTTCCTGTGCTCTGTGTGTGTCCTCCTGGGGGCGGGGCGGGTGGGGGCGGGAGGAGGGGGCCAGCTTTCGGTCCGTACGGATGAAGCTGTCCGTGAACGGCGGACACACAGCGGCCGGTAAACCGGGACACCGAGACCGAAGCGTCAAATCGCGCGCGGAACCTGCACGAGCTCCGAAGTCGGACCAACTGATAAAAGAATCGTACTGAGGGGGCGTGGCCACTGCGGCGACCAATCAGCGGCCTCCTCCGAGGGGCGTAAGGCTTCAATGTAGGTAATAACCAACTTATATTCAGGATGTTTTAACGTTATTAAACATAATAATACCATTAATGACACTATTACAAGTGTTTTTATTCATTCAACACGCAGTTAACATGTTTCCTTTCCACTGTCCAATGTCAATGATACGTCTCGGCACATATTTTATAAGTGAAATATCATTTAATATTTTTATTCATATCGTGTATTTGTCCATTTCCATTTCACTTTTTTTTATGTTTTGTTACATTTCTTGTTGCTGTAACGTCTGAATTGCCCCATCTGAGGCACTAATAAATTATGATCTCATCTGATTTTATCTGATCAACGTCTCAATACAGATTCAAACCAACAGCTCCATTAACAATTAAAATGTAGGTTTTAGCAGCAGATGTACTTTAGATGTGTGTAACCCGAAGGAAAGCATGTTACAAACATTTACAAACGTTTAAGAGAAGAAGAAACAGTTTCAAACAAAAGCACTAATCATTAGAATAAAACAACATTGACTTGCCTTATTTATGAAGTTAATACCAGCCGTACGAGCCAACTGGTTCTTTGTCTAAGACAAATACTAGTAAATGAAACCAAATAAAATAAAGTTGCTCCAATATCCTGCAATAGATTCAAACCAGAAGCTCCATTAACTATTAAAATTAAGTCCAGAGGAGAAGCTGTAATTATGGCATGTGCAAGCTGCAGAGAAGCCATGCTACAAATGCAGTTTTATTTTAACATCTGCCAAGGCTGCTAAGTTTTTGTAGCTCAAATTCTGTGTTTTGACTGATCAAACAGTTAAGATTCACCTATTCATCTAGATGGTTTTAAGCTTGTTTAGAGTAAATTGTGGTGCATGTGAATCTGTGTTGAGTTGAGCTGCATCATAGGATCGCTTCTCAAGAATGTCCCACTGGCCAAAGCTGACCGTGACTGTTCAGAGAGTTCATCCACGAACACACAAAATATTTACAAAATGTCAATAAAACAGAGACTCAAGTACTTATCATGTTGTGACAACACATTTTGTGTTGTTAATTTAGATCAGTTACAAATTTTTCACATATTTTAAGTGCCAAACTATATAAACTGGCTGTCTACACAAAAAAAGTCTGTATTTAACTGTAATTTTTGGATAATTTCTCAAATTTTGTGTTCATGATCAGATGGCTATAAGCTATATTAAAAATCTCCCAAAAATTTTGGACAAACATGGAGACCAAACAAGATATTGCTGCATTGTTGATTTATTGTCGTCACCAAATTTGACCAAAGGGATCTCAGTCTTCCAAGAACAAGTCAGATCACAATGAAATATAAAATCATGGACGCTGAAAAAGGGATTAAACTGGAGAACCCCTCATCTCTGTGCGAGTGGGTATGTTATTTAAGAGCTGCCACCACACAGCCCAGTTTAACCTCTGCAGAATGAAACAGAAAAACTCCATCTGTGGTTTTGTCTTTAACCATCTTAAAAACCTCTTGCAACCTCTTTGCTCAAACAACAAATTATTGTAATTAAAAACCTGCTGTAACATATTAACAGCAAACTACTAGCCTGGATCAGTTTGAGCTTAGTCTTCGAAGGATACAGTGCAGTTGCACAGGGTTAGCTCCACTGTGCTGCCTCATGGCTGTTTTAGTAATTTTTTTAGATTCCCTAAGAGCTGGACATCTCACTGCGGCCACGATATGGAGGGCATGGTTACAAATTTGCAGCCAAAACATGTTAGTTCGAGAAAAGAGGTAGCAAACTAACGCCCATGGCACAACATGGCCAAAATCCCTTTCAGGGCCTCTGTGCTTTACCGACCAAGTCAGACATCAATGACACCCGCAGGTGGGCGCGGTGGCTGGAGCGCCACAAACTGCAGATTCCTGGGTCCTTTGCCAACAACAGAGATCAATATCACAACCCAAGAAAATGTTTTGGTTTTAAATCTTTTGTAACCTGACCACAAAGCACAAAAACACCCTGACTTAGCATGAGAAATACAGTACGTTTATAAAAAATACAAAAAAGCACTTGGTTGTTTGTTTGTTTGTTTTGTTTTTTTTTTTTGCCATCAAGAGAAGCATTTTATAGGGACATGGAATGAATAAAAATAACAAAAGAAGTTGCATGTACTTTTCAAAACTTTTTAAAGTGTAGAATCTATTTACAGTATCATGTGGAGAGCAGAGGGATATGAAAGCACAAATACAGAGTTGGGGGGAGGGGGAGTGACCAAAGCAGGGCAGTAAATTGTTCTTCATAAAAGAGGCATTTTATTTAAGCCTACTGTGTCTTGAGTCAAACTGACAAGCTTGCAAAGAGTTCTCAGTCCTTCAGGAGACCACGGAGGAGGTGCTTAGTCCAGGGCTATGATGTCGTCGTCGTCGTCATCGTTGGGGGAAGCCGCTGCACTTGACTGCTCCATCCGTGGACGCTTGGTGGAGGTCTCTCCGGTTTCTGCGTCCGAGTGTTTCCTCTTGGTAGTGCTGCTCACTGCGGCCGCAGAGCTGGATGACACCCCTTCTTCCTCATCAGAATCAACAATCATGATGTCATCATCCTCTTCGGGTGCTGAGAGACACAGGACAACAAGGCTCACATTCAGGTTCAAGAGTCCTCAGAATAAAACACCACTGAGCCTGATAGGTCCAGCAGTGTGAGGTCACAGCCTTTTGTGTTGATGAAGAGGCATCTTACAAATGCAGTTTTATTTTAGCATCTGTTTCTGTAGGTCTACATTGAAGGCTTTCCAATGGTGGAGACTGCACGTTTGGCTTTAAAAGTAAATTCAGCCCTGGACTTATTTGCTGGGACTGGCCTGCTCCCTGAACGTCAAGCATACTGACAGGGCGGATGAAGTCACTTACAGGGCCAATACAAATTGTAGTGTTGTGTTTGTGCCACCACGTGTATGTTGTTTGATGGCATTTTACATGTTTTTTTGTGCTTTATCTATAAGAATCAGTATCCACTTTCACACACAAAAGCTGCTCTGGATTCTGCCATTGTGTTGCTGCTATGATAATGGATAATATTTTGTCCTACTACTACTCTGGATCACTGTGACGTAAATCTAAGAGAAATGGAAGAGCTCTCTCCCCTGTGCTGACCTTTAGAAGATGTGGACGGCTGGGCAGAGTCCTTATTGCCGTTGGTGATGCTATTGACCTCTTCCTGGTTAGTCTGGGGGGGTGGAGCTTTGTCTGGGGCCTCACCCACAACCTCAAATTCGACATCCCGCTCCAGTTCCTCACTGTGGACGAAGAAAAGACACAAGCACACACAATTTTCAGGCTCGTTGACTAGAGTAGCTTCATAAAAGCTAAATTCAAAGACACACTCACAAAGACAGGAGGGACATACGTGTGCAAGATGTTGATGAGGAGAGTGTAGTCCTGCAGGAAGTCATCGGCTTGCAGGCGGCTACCATTGCGGATCCCAAAATCAGAAAGAAATTTGCTGTTGTTGTCTGAAGAGACAGAAGTGATACAGGCATATTTACACATGCACTTGTAGTTATACTACAGAAGGACAAACTGCTGATCTAATTACATTAACTAAACCCTACTCATATTTACCAATAGATATAGAGAGTAAAACCCAATTCCAAAGTTTTTTAAAGATGATTTGGTAGTGTCATTACTCAAGCTGCTTTCTGAGCCATGGACCATTATTATAAGTCACCATAATGTTACAAGAGCACCCTCTCCTGTGCAAATGGAGACTCACACCACTATTTCTTCCACTCAGAAGGGACTTTCCTTGTCCCAATTCAAGTTTAAATTCAGTGAAAATAAGAGGAAAAATCCTTCAGAAAAATTAAGAAGGTTAAAGTAAAAATACTGTACTCAATATCTTCTCTCCCTTTGTCCTTACCTTCTGTTTCTCCTTCCTCTGAGGAAATGAGGATGGTCCCTTTTCCATCTTCTATCTGAACATCTGGAGCCACCATGCCAAATCTTTCCTTCAGGATCTGAAAACACGTACAAATATATCATAAATCCACAAGTATAACTTAGTCAACACAAAAACTTACACACATTTCCAAAATGATTTTCAATGAGACTGAGAGATGTTTTCTCTTTAGGGTGTGATTGCAGCTTATCATATTACCCGGTCCTGCAGAGAGAGGACCATGGTTTTGTGGACATTGACTTTGACAGTGACTTCAGGTTTGCTGGCACAGACATAGCAGTTGGCGCTTGGTGGGTCCAGGACACATGGGACAAGCAGCTTCTTCCTGAGGTTTGGACACTTGTTCAGGAAAATCTGGAGATAGGGACAAATAAAACAGCCGTAACCTTGTTGGCTTGTTCAAGCCTGTGACTGTGAAACATGGCAAAAATCTCTTAATTTTCTTTCACTATTTTTAAAAAAAGATAAACACAACGCTTCTCTTGTGTGTATGAACTAACATTTCAGATATTGATGCATAGCACTGCAATTCTTTGGCAAAGCAGAGGAAGCAGCTGGCTGCTGTACGCTTTGTTTCATAGGTTTTCATGGGACTACCAACAATGATTAGTTCACCAAGGGGGTGTGGAACATTCATCCAATAAATTTTCAGGCTCTCCTAAACTCGCTGGGTTTGTCTCCAGCACTCCCTGCAATCCGCAAACTGATAAGCTCTAGAATATGAATGAATTAACTCTCATGAACTGGAAATAAAAGACTACAATCAGTTACGGATACTTGATGGTAGCTGAACAAACCGTGCGACAGGATTCCAGTTCCCCTGAGAGGATCTTGAGTCCCTCCAGCACAATGAGTCCAGCAATAACAGCATTGGTTGTAGCAATAGCTGGGATGATGTTCCCTGCCATGGCTGAAAAACATTATGCATACCTGCCATGAGACATTTATCTGAATGCTCTATTGCATAATGGCTGCATCAAGAAACCACTAAATTATTTTAAGTCTGTACAATGTGTTGACTAATTAGTACACAACAGAGTTTCCTGTTGAAAAGACACAAAGCAACAAACTTACACTTTACATCGAACCGGCTCTTCATTTTCATGCTAAAGATGTGCATACGAAGGTTTGCTGCTGCAGTCACAAAGTCCATGGCTGGAGGGTCATCCTGTTGACAGGAGGAGTACATGTAATCATCATCAATTTCAGACTTCAAGCTTCCTTTCTTTTAATGCCAGATACACACTTTTTAACCAGATTCTTTAAAAGATCAAGCTGTGAGTGAGTGACTGTGTGTGTTACCTTGTCCCAGACCAGCTCAGCACCTTCTCCTTTCTCCTGCAGCTGTGAGCGGAGAGTCTCCACGCTGTGCTGGAACAGCTCGCAGTAACCCCACAAACCTAAAACCTGCTGGTCCTTCAAACCTGACCCTGCAGTCTCTTCCTGAGGACACACTGAGAGTATGAATGACAGGGAGAAATGTGGATGAAAATGCTGATAAACAAATACACAGGGCATATCCATACATATTTTCATCTGTTTGTCAAATATTTAATTCAAACATAAATGATGAAAAGACATGCCACTGTTCTCAAGCTGCTGCCAGTCCAAAGGGGTGGGAGCTTTCCTCTTCTTCCACAGCTTGTCCATGGTCAGCAGATACATTATATCATCTTTGAAAAGCTGGAGAAGAAAGACAATCGTAACTAATCCCATTATATGCTCATCTACAGATAAATATACTGCATATGACACTGCCCAGAAAGATCAACTGGCTGACTATTACCTTGTTGAAGAGCTTGACAGGGTCATAGCCAGTGGAGCGGGCCCATTCCTTGGTGGAGATGCGCTTGATGTCCCCATCCTTTTCTGAGGCTGTGGCACGAGTTGCCGTCTCTTCTGGGTTCCCTGAGTAAAGAACACCAGTTTCACATATCACAATTTCTGTTTCTATCCAACTCTGTAACAAACGGGTTGGAAAAAAGAGATCTGCAGAAATAACCCATCAGGTAAAATGACACAAATGTAATAACATGCTCTCACTCACATGCAGCCTCTGGGTCCGCTGTGTCAGGCGATACCTCTTGATCTGCATCCTCTTCTCCAAATAGCTGACTATTTTAGATGGAAAAAGCAAGATAACCATTAGAAAAGCCTCTATATTTTGATGGTGGTGTGTTCTCATGCTTACTCAAAGTGTTTTGAAAAACAAGAAGCACCAGTCTAGGCATTATTTCATGTGATTGCATTGTAGTCCACTTGAATGATACTCTAAGCCTTACTTGAAGAGATACTTGGCCCAAACAATGCAGTGTATGGGCTCAGATGGTGTGTTTCTGATGGTACATCCAGGGAAGGTCTTCTGGGCCGGTTTAGGTTGACACTCATAGCACTCTGTCATTCCCTGGGTTAAACACAGAATATGGATATTTGGGGGGGGGGGGGGGGGGAGAAATGTAAAAAAAAATATTCACCGCCTTCTTTCTACTGTGCCTAAATATATGCAATGTATTTATGGCCTAACCAAGATTTGCATGTGTAAAGCCTACCTTTTTGATGACAGTCACTTGCCCCAGGTAACCAGCTGTACCACTCTCTATCAGAGGGATATCAGCTGCCAAACACATCCTGTTCACATGGTTGCGAGCCGCTACAGAGACATAAGGTGTTTAATTTCCCTCATAAATACGAATTGCTTATATTGGCAGTTTGGAGTAACAGAAAAAAAATATTTAAGGTGGATACCTCTGTTATCAAGTGCGTTCATCACCAGCATGAACTTTCTGAAGAACTCCACATTGTAGTCAGGACTGTAGGACAAAAGATAAGGATGTCATCATCGTGTCATAAAACCAATTCATTCTACTGAAATGGTGACAGCGAAAAAACACAGAAAGAAACTAACTTCATAATGCTGTCATGGTAGGCCACAATATTTGCACTGGGACAGAACTGCAAGGCGCTCTCCTTTGCCACCTACAAATCAGCAAAGAAACTCATTAAGTCAGATCATACAACAACTGGCGACAGGGATCTGTTTCGTGCTCTTCACATACCTGTGCTTTAGACTTGCCAACATGCTTTTTCTGAAAGAGGAACTGACGATTCAAGTTGCTGACATCAATTGTGTCCAGGTCAATCTGCCAAAAATCAATAGGGTAGTCAATGTCAGTCATAATTACTATTACATAATAAATACACAGCAGACAATATGATCAAATCAACATACAGACACACCATTTAAGTTTTTTTTTTGTTGTTGTTGTTTTTTTTTTAAGTTGAATTACAACAAAAGCCCCTGCTGGTGTACACTATAACTAATCGGGACAACCAGACACCAAAGGACTCTCTATCTTACATTTGTGTGAACCAGACTAAGTTTTTGTTGTGACTGAAGATTGTGGAAAAAACACTCCCTTTTCAAAGGCAAGGTCAAAAGGGTTCAATGTTGATCAAAACAATGAACTACAGTTTGACAAGACAGAATAATCCCCAAAAGACATTAATCTACTGAGCTCTAGTACGAACTACCTAATTGTCTCTTTGGCAGAACTAGTTTCAGGTATAATTTACATTTTAAATAGCGGAAACGACAAAGATCCTTCAAGCTACTGTGGCCTCATTTTTCTGTAGATGAAACTTAACCACTGAATGTTTATTATGTATCTGTTATTATAAATACTTGTATCATGCTTGGCTTTAGTTGTATTGTTCCTGTCTTCCCTTGCTTACCTGTTTTTTTTTTTTCTATTTTTTCTATTGCTAAATAAATCTGATCTTAAATTTAATTCCCCTGGAGGTCTACGAGCTCCATCACAAATGTGTGGCTGTAAACATCTGACCATCTGGACAACCCAAACAATCTTTACCTTTAAAACATGAGCATCAGCTGAGCAAACACACGGACATCTGAGGACTGTCCAGTCTTATTAAAACTATGACAATTAGTCTTGTAGATAATGTAAAATAAAAAAAAAAAGTGGTTTAAGTGAGTCTGTGTTGATGTTCCCGGCCAGCTAGCCGTCAATTTACAAAGAAGCTAACCTAGCATTGTTAATGGCGCCAAATGCTTCTGCTACATCTGCCCGGCATTATTTGTTTATTTCCTACAGCATGTCCAAACCGGCCCACCCATCTGTCCACCCGGGGCGACACGGAGCCTGTCAAGACCAGCGCAAACATCTACACGTTTTAGTCCTTTGAATGCCACGTCTCAGGAATTAGTCGGAGCCCGCACACCTCGGGGCGCAGGGTCTGCGGCACAAAGAACTAGCATGCTAGCATGCTAGCCAGCTAACACATACACACACAAACACAAACAAGCGTAAACGTGACGGACCACTTCGATGTTTTTGAAGCCGGTGAGGACGAGGTTCTTGAGCAGCTCGCAGCCGATCCCCCCCGCTCCCACCACCAGCACTTTGCTGCTGGAGAGGGAGTCGACCAGCTCTTTTCGGAGGGAACCCACCAGTTGGACCATGTCGACCGGCTAGAGACACAACTAGAGCCTGCAGCACCGGGAGGCTAAAGGCTAGCGGCTAGCTGTTGCTACTTCTTATTCTTCTTCTTCTTTGGAGCCGAAGTCCACCCACTTCCGGGTGACCGGGTAACTTCTTCTTCGTCTATTTTTTGGGTCGCGTTCTTCTTCTTCTTCTTCTCCCTGTTTCACTTTGCCACCAATCGGACATAAAACTAAAATAAACCTTAAAAAACATTAAATCCTGACGATACGTCCTGTTTCCCAAAGCTGATTTTTTTTTTTTATCTTATAGTACTTTCTCAATTGCTCATCTCCAAAGAGGATTTCCTACAGCTTTTAACTTTCTTTTATAATGATATTCGCCCCCGCCTTTCCTAATGGCACCCATACTTTACATAGTAAAGAAAGTTTACTTTCCAACAGCACATTATTAATTCAGGCATTCAGAGTGCCAGTGCTAATTTCACTGGTGAATGTTTTCCTTTCATTAAGTATGAGAAATCCAGATTTTTTTGAATAATAAGAAAGAGCTTACATTGAAAATGGTATTTAAAATACCATTATAAAACACCAATTCCAAATTACTATGCAAGTTGTGGGGGGGGGGTGATTATTATTTCATTTATGTTTCCCTCCTTTTAACTTTTTTACATTTTGTTCTAAAATCTGGGGGCATGTAAGTGCATGTGTGTGTGCCTGTGACTGTGTAAAGTAAAGCAAACAAAAAAGCCTGAATTCCCTGTGATGTAGGTCAGATTTCATCATCTATTTGGCAGCCTCAAAGCAAACATACTTACCATTTGACCTTGTAGACGTTGGCATCAGAGGCTACTGATCTCTGAGTATAGTACAGTATTTTTACTATATTATATATTCTATTATAGTAAAATTTGTTTAGTTAGAAACCACTAACACACAGATTATTGAAACAGAAGTCCTGTGTCCTGTGTATGAATGAAACAGCTACTCGGGTGCAGGATAGCACCCAGACACCTCCTGCATGTTGGTAGTATCTGAGCACACGGATGAGCCCATTTGATTGTAACTGATGGCTTATCTCTATTATCTGACCAGCATGACTTCAGTGTGTAATAGGCATTCAGTGGACAATGAGTAGATTAATCAATACATGTCTTCGTGTGTTTGCTTACATCTGACATCACTAGATGGTTCCCACTGCAATCGGCCACTTTTAAATCCTTCATCAATCAGCAGGTACAGTGTGTCCCTTACATACATTTCTCCAAATGATCTCACCTGTGGAAACTGAAGTGGGATTTCCAAATATGGCCTGGCCATAAGTTGATGCCTTATAATAACCTTAGATGCTGAACATTGACCGTCGTCTGGCTGCATAGAACAAACACAGAGCGTGACGGTCAGCCAAAAGAAACAGAAATAATTTCTTATTTGCAAAAATATTTCCAGCCATCATTAATATTTCTCCGTGAAACAAAACAAGTTATGAAACGTCCTAATTGACAGGTAACAGCCGGAGAGTCGGTTCACCTGCTGTGCTCAAGGCACGAAGACTCTTTAACGAGCTGCCTTAAAAGTTTGATAAAAGCATCGCCGAAAACGGATGCTTTGATTTGTGTGTGTAGTGTGTTTATTGGGGGACGGGGGATACATTTAAGAGAAGCAGCAACGAATCCCCAATCTTTATCTTTCTACTTTAATTATTTGCTTTGTAGGGCAAAGTTTATGGAACAAACAATTTCCACACCAAAGGTTTAGAAGCGCAGTTTACAACACTTTTGAAGGCAGCACCGGCAGAAAGTACTGCTTTGTGAAGTCCGGTGGATTTTATGTTTAATATGACCACACAAATTAAGATTATATCAGGGTAGTTTATATTTTTATATGAAATGGAAGCTTTGGCTATTTAGTAAGTTTTCCCATAACGATATTTTACCATGCAACATTTTAATTTTGACACCTGTTTTCCAGAATGTAAACTGCAGCACATATTTACATTTTCACTGTCATTATTATTATTATTTATTTATTTATTATTTGTTAAACCTCAACGGAAATAATAAAAACTTTGAGATAACTTTAATTGTCTTTACAGTGTTCACAGTCAATGATTTACTGTCTGTTGTGTAAATAAATGATTGTATTTTGGAGGAATCAATAGGACAACTCGGCCTGTTTGTCCCCGCCTGCTTCAGTCGTGGGGAGGCCTCCCCTCCCCGCCCCTCCTCCGGGGCTCCAGCGGCGTTCGAGCCGAGACGAGGCGCTGTCCGGCGGCACAGCTGTCTGGGACAAACATGGGGTCCGCTGCGCCCCTCTGCTCGGCGCTGCTGCTTGTGTTTCTGCTGGGGCTTCAGCACTCCTCAGCTTTCTGGATCGTCAACGTAGTCTTCCCCCCCAACGCCAAATCCAGCACCAACCAAAAACCAATCAATGGCACTCCACCGCTCATCATCGGTAAGTTTCCACGACTTAGTACCAAACCTGCAGACACTGCTCCATATCCAAACCTTTGAAGGGCCAAGGCTTGATTATCTGTCATTGGTACCAACCAGTCATCATGGGTTTCATGGGTTCCCCCCTTTTTTTTAAATTAAAATGTACAGCTAAAGGGAAGTGCCAGCTGACATGATAAGGACTTTTAGGTGGGTCCTGCTTGATTTTACACTCTGCTCGTTGGTTTCTTACTTATCTAGGTCACACTGAGGCTTTGGAGACACAAAGGGGCCAAAACGTGATTGGGTGTTCATGCTTTTCCCCGATTGCCCACATTTCAGCTGAAGGCGTTTATTTGGTCTGTTTATTTGTAAAGACAGTGGAAAGCATCTATAAAGACATAAACCACAACTTGTTTTTTTTTATTGACTTGACAAAAACTAAACTTTACCTATTTTGTACTCAGAATCTCAGATGATATAGGATCTTGTTTTGAAACTTGGCATTTTAAATGACTGAATTATCACTTCTCATATTGCTAAATGTAATTGTTCATTTTAGTCCTTGGTAACATTTTTGTGTATGAAATTTAACCACAAACAGACATTTGTAGACTTTGATGAGTTCAACTTGGAATAGTGAACAAGCAAAGAGAAATCTGATAAGGGAATGTGAAAATGGAATTCAGTGAGATTTCTTCCTATTCCATTAGTCATCATGCGGTCCATTGGAAAGGTCAGGAGCCCCAGGTTGGAAGCCAATGACCCACAGTATATTTAAACTTGCTGTGCTTACCTTACAAGTGAATCACTGATGTGCGTGTTTGTGATTCCAGTACCAGGTAACCTGGGGAACCGTCTGGAAGCTAAGATTGACAAACCAACATTAGTCCACTGGCTGTGCTACAAGAAAACGCAACACTGGTTCCCCCTGTGGCTCGACCTCAACATGTTCATGCCTATAGGTGTAGACTGTTGGATCGATAACATTAGGTAACACTGACAGTACTTACATGTCTGATCTCTAGCTGTACTACCCCCAAGCACTTTCTTAAACTCTTCTCCTTGCTTTACATCTTTGCTTTGCTACTGGGTGAAAGCAGATATTTTTACATATTCATTAAAAAAAAAAAAAAAAAAGTTTGTCATTGGGCAGAGGTTGAAGACAAAACATTTTTTACACTACAGCCAGAATTACAGTTATGTTTCTTTCATTTATGTGATTTCCTTTTAGATTTGAATATTACTGTGCATAATGTCTCAGTCCAAGCAGAAAGGATAACTAAGCTGGAAGGATGAAAATATTTTGTTCTTTTTCAGATATGATTAGAATCACATTAGAAAAAGCTTTTACCCCAGGTACAGTAACACGAATGTTCATGTGAATGCCCCAGACTTGTTTACAACAAGACGACTCGGCGGTCATCCAACTCACCAGGGGTGCGGGTGCGAGTTCCAGGATTTGGGCAGACCTATCCCATTGAGTTTCTTGACCAGAACAAACTGGCTGGTGAGAGAAATGCTATTATACTGGTGGATCAGTGGTTTGACATTCTGTCATATATCCATTTTCTTTGTTGAATGATACGTAAAAAGATTCATCAAAATAATGATAGAAGGAATGTGACATAATTGTACAGGTCTGTACTAATTACCTTTCTGAATTAAATATCTCGTGTGAACTTTGAAGCTTAGTCAGTTCTTACCAAATGAACCTGAATTCAGACACATTTGGAATGGACTCCTGATCTTTTTTGCAGGTTATTTTTACACAATGGTTCAACATCTCGTCAATGTGGGCTACGTCCGAAATGAGACAGTCCGAGGGGCACCATATGATTGGAGATTAGCCCCAAGTAAGTAACATAAAAAACACGCACTGTTGTTTACACACACGCACACACACTATATCCACTGTCTCTGTCTGTTTTGGCCTCCAAACGTGCCGCTGGATTCATAGATAAACTTAATGTTGCTGTACGCCATTATTAATGCTGATGATGATAAGGAAGAGGAGGATCTTCACATACACTTATACAGTCCCAGCCTTTAAGCCACAATGCTCCTGTTGTCCCTCCTCCTCCAGATGAGAATGCAGAGTATTTCACAATGCTAAAAAACCTGGTTGAGGAGATGTACAACCAGTACCAGCATCCTGTTTACCTGTTGGGACACAGCATGGGCTGCCACTATGTTCTCTACTTCCTCAACCATCAGCCTCAGGCATGGAAAGACAAGTACATCAAGGGTTTCATTTCCCTGGGTGCTCCATGGGGGGGTGCTGTCAAACCACTTAGAGTTATGACATCAGGTAACACAAAATTGTACATAGATATTTCCCATACTTGAGTCTGTAACTGTGATTTCCAACCCTCATTTATTTTCAACTTGGTATCGATTGCAGGTGACAGCGATGGCATCCCGATGATTTCCAACATCAAGCTCCGCGAGGAGCAGAGAATGACAACAACTAATCCCTGGATGCTGCCATTTCAGGAAGTGTGGCCAAAGGATCACGTGTTCATTTCCACACCAAACTTTAACTACACCAACCAAGACTACCAGCGATTCTTCAGAGACATCAGTTTTGAGGATGGCTGGTAACTAAGAGCTTTATTGTTATCACACATTCTTGATAAACAAAGGGTGTGTTGCAAGAGAATTTCTGAATTAATAAAACTGACTCAAATGCTTTGCATGTTTGACTTTGTAGCACATGAAAACCTGGTCAGCTATGTAAGTTGCAGCTGGGTGCGGATAATGTTTTTTATTACTGTTGCATCCATGTGATCACCAGTAGTGGGCATTTTTGATATTTACAGCATGAGCTGTTTCTTATTTTATACTTCTGTTTGTACTTGATATAGTGAGACACCTTCAAATTCCACAGTTTGGGTTTTAAAGGGTTTTTTTATATTCTTGCTATTACAATCAGAATCACTTTATGAAAGGGAAAAAAAAAAAAAAAATGCATACGCCCAACGTGGGGCTCGAACCCACGACCCTGAGATTAAGAGTCTCATGCTCTACCGACTGAGCTAGCCGGGCTGGTAAGAAAAAAAAAAAAAGAGCTACTAACATTTCAGTAATTACATTTAATTCTTTCACGCTACGTTCATATATCTTTTATGGCCTTAAAGTTTGGTTTACCCCACTTGTAAACACTTAAACACTTGATCCTCTTGTTGTTTCCAGGTACATGTGGGAGGACACCAAGAACCTCACCAGGAATCTCCACCCACCTGGTGTTGAAGTATGGTGTATGTATGGTGTAGGGCTTCCCACTCCTATAACCTACATATATGATGAAGAGTTTCCCAATGTGGACCCGGTGGACTTTGTTTACGCTGATGGGGACAACACAGTGGACAGCTTTAGCATGAGTCTTTGCAAATATTGGGAGCAGCAGCAGGAGAAGCCTGTCCATGTGACTGAGTACCAAGGTCTGGCCCACCTTGATATTGTGTTTCATGAAAAAGTGCTCGACCAAATCCAGCATATCCTGGAAGGCAAATTAGACTTACCTCAAGAAATTGATGCCAGAATTGGAACTAATTAAAAACCAACACCATTTGGGGCCAAAACAAACAAACATGTAGTCAAATCCTCTGAGTCTGTTCAGTTGTCATGCAAAAACAACATTCCACATTAAGAGCACTCAAACAAATGTAGGTTTGGGTATGTAACCTAACCCTGACCCTTCAGGCCACAATCATGTGCAAACACTGATAGAAATCCCTGTCTGTTTATTTATAGTACCAAATTCTCTATGACACCATGTATTTGATGATTATGATGAGATAGTATTGTAATCATGACACACAACATGATCACAGTAGTTATTACAGAAAGTAACAGAGTCCAATTAAAGTGGTTAGAGCATGACTGTTACGAATAGGCTGTAGGGACCTTTACAGTAGCCTTTTATTATTGTGTATAAATATCACTATAATATTTCTATTAGGATTTATATATTTTTAGATATGCTTGAAAATATTTTAAGAAAAATTATCACATAATCACATTTTTTTTCCTTTAGTGTCATAGATGAAAACCAATGATGTACAAATGATAAGTATATTTCATATTTTGCCTAGTTTGAATGTTTCCAAAAATAATAAAACATATCTAGCAACAAAAAGTCACGTGTGGAAATGATTAGCTCAAAGTTTGGATCCAGAGAAGCCCGGATCGATTAGCCTGGTCTAGTTTGGCGGATTACTCTGTGATCTGTCGACGACCTCGTGATCGTCCCCTCGTGCACCAATCAGCGTCGGCGGTTACGTTGTTGGTAAACGGTCAGGGGAAAAAAAAACCCAAACAAACTGCAACACAACAACACAAAACTCGACAAAGACGGACACGCACCATGTCCGCCCGGCTATGAGACACCAGGAGTCATGGCGGCTCGGAACCGGATGGCCGTTGTCAGTTGGCTGCTCCAGGTCGGCTTCTTCTTGTTGCTGCTGTCGGGTCGGAGCGGCGGGAGACCGACCGGGAAATGTGTCGGCCACGGGCCGTGTCAGCCCCCCAGACCTCCGGTGGTCCTCGGTAAGCGTTGTCATCCACCATTTTACAGCGTTTCTGGGAGAAAACACGTTGTCATCTGTTGATAAACTTGTTTCTCAGCAGCCAGCTTGATCCGCCAAACTCCATTCAAAATGTGACCCATTTTAAGATAACCTCGCTCTCGGCTTATTTAATTCAAAGAACGAAGTGGATTTTTTTTTTGGTATTCTAGTTACCCAGAGGATGTCTTTCCATTCGGCTTCATCCAAACGCTGTATCGGCCGTTAAATCTTAACTTTATTAAACATTTTTGGCCCGTCCGTCCCATTAGCTTCCTCCACCCGAACACCAAGACTTCATCGCAGGAAGAGCGGTGGACCCGCATGTTTATTTAACTGTAGTCTGGAAAATACCGTTTATTTGTGAGTTCACTTTGTGCTGTGTCTAAAAACGGGTTTCCACTGATCCAGAAAATGTACGTAGTCATCCTTTGCCGATGATTAAATGTAGTTTTCACCGGTACAATTTTGTACAGAAGTCATCGTACACTTCCTTTTATTGTAATTTCTCAAATTACACAGCAGCGCATTTGGGGAACGAAATTTCGTTGTAACAGGGAGTGAGTTAGGAGGATTATAACTAACAAAACAGCAGTTATTG
The DNA here is from genome assembly GCF_900963305.1 of Echeneis naucrates. NCBI lineage: Eukaryota > Metazoa > Chordata > Actinopteri > Carangiformes > Echeneidae > Echeneis > Echeneis naucrates. Next base: position 3,665,774 of record NC_042526.1, on the reverse strand, counting down.
CTCTTTTATTGTGGAATAGACTATCCTCTTAGTCATTGTGCATGTAGGCATGCTGCTGGGTGTCCTTGTGATTAAACCTGCTCCTGTGTCTGCTGTTGTCTGATTGCTGACTGTGTTCTGGTCATATGACTGTCCAGGCTGCAGCCAGTTCAGTTCCCAGGATACTTGGGAAGTCTAAGTTTAACCTTCCCTGGGCTCTACTGCATGCACCACAGAAGTGTGGAACCTTCTGTGTAGATTTCAAAATCAAGACATAAAGCCCAACATCTGTGACAGTTTTCAATTTCTGTAACGTCTCCTCATCCGTCCGTTCACTGAAGTGGCCCTGGGTTTAGAGGAATTTTATCTGCTTGGGTCAGGTTTTGACCATAGCATGGTCTGATAAAAGTCTTTGCAACAGCGTGATATACACTGCCCTCCCACTGTTTGTGTGTGATTGTGGTTAAAGAGTCAGTGTGTCCATTCTTGTACCATGTGAATTATCATGTTTTGTGATTTTAAATATGTTGATGATATAAAATCTAATATTATATATTTGAAACATTGTATGCCACAAATTTTAATGTGCGACATTGCTTGTGTACTTAGAATGAATGGTGTCAGGGCAGCACAGTGGCATGTTTGCATGCTGTCTGGGTTTCCTCCAGATACTCCGGTTTCCTCCCAACGTCCATAGATGTTGTTTGTCTGTCTCTGTGTGTTGGTCCTGCGATGGACTGGCGACCTGTCCAGGGCGCACCCCGCCCTCGCCCAGTGTGAGCAGGGATTTGGCATTGATGCATACGTGAACGTGCAGTGTTTTGTGCTTGATACAGCAGATGGGGGAAAGAATGAGTCTCAAGCCATGTATGCAGTTTTTGGAGCACAACTTTCTTTTGAGCTGACATAACTAACTAACTGATTTTAAGCCACAAACCACAAAGTATAACTTGTGCTGATTAGTCTTAGTGGTTTTTAGTGACTAGTTGCAAAAAGTTAAATCTTGCCTTAAAGTAGCACTAGATAAAAAGTAAAGGCTTGTCAAAGGTATTTCATAATGTGGTAATCTATCATAAGTTTTTTTTTTTTTTTTTTTTTATGATTACTAGTTGTTGAGTTATCTCAGTGCAAACCAAAATGGTGACTAATTCTGTCATTAACAGAACTTGGCAATCAAGCCACCTGTTTATGTGTGATTATACTCTCTCTCAAAATCGATTCGTAGGCAACTGGACTTGTATTTGTCTATGAAGACGTTTCGCCTCTTATCCAAGGGGCTTCATCAGTTCATGTTTGTTGGTCTACTAGTTCACACTAGTCAGACTAGTGCGGTCAGGCCAGTAAATCAATTTTGAGAGAGAGAACAATGACCTGGATGAATGAGAATATTAATAGACGTGTGATTATACCTTTCTTTTTCTTCAACTTTTGATATGAGTAAAAATTATAATTGTCCTGAAGTGTCACCTGTGCATCACAGTAATCAGTCATTTTTGGTTCATTACTTGTTGCAGTTCCTGGGGATTTAGGAAACCAACTGGAGGCAAAGCTGGACAAGCCCAGTGTGGTCCATTACATCTGCTATAAGAAGACAGACTCCTTCTTCACTCTGTGGCTGAACCTGGAGCTGTTGGTTCCTGTAGCCATCGATTGTTGGATAGACAACATAAGGTATGATGTGGATGAGCCTTCCTGCTGAAATACAGTCCTCAGTAAACGACAGTTTGTTGTTTCCTGAAGGTTTCTCCATCTCACAAAATACACAGCACAAATTTCCTGTTTTATAAAGTTTGTTGGTGTGCCATCTTCTATTTCTACAGCATTATAAAAGGTAGCTCTGATGCTGGTATTCTTGTTGAAAAACATGTTTTTACGATCGATAATTATCTGTCATTATGGGATGTTAAAGGGTACATGCTTTCTCCCTGTTGTTTTTGTAGTGGAGGCCAATAGGTAGCAGATAGTTGGGTTCAACGAACTGGTTGACTTTCTGTGAATACTAATCAACCTACATTGGACAAACTGACCTATGAACCATGTGAACAACAAGGGGTGTATAGAAACGGAGTGTGAGGTAGAACTCATTTTAGTGTCTCTATCAGCCATCAGCTAAAAAAAAATCAGATATTGTAAGAGCCTGTGCTTTAGCCATTCAACTCATCGTGTTACGTATTTTTGAAATTATTATTATATAGACATCACAGCTGTGAACAATGTTTTGAAATAGCTTTCCATGATTAGATTAAAAAGCGAAGTCAGGATTTATTTGTTAATCTTGAACATTGATCTTAATTAATCTTGTTCTCTTATTTTGGGGGGGGGGGTAGATAGCAGATAGTAGAAAAACTGATCATTACCCGTGACACTGGTTAATCATATGATTGTTTTTATTTGGCTGACATGACAATGACATGACAACTAATCTCTGTTTGCCAGTAGTGTCCCAAAGTGAAGTTGTTTTTATTTTGGTGTATTTTTTGTACGAGTGTGACACATTCTTGTGTATGATGCAGAGTTTAAATGATGACGCAATTTAATTTGGATGTTTTACATCAAGCAGATTAAGTCTTCTCAGTTTCTTCTCAACAAAATCAACTTTTTGTTTTTACAAGAACAAATGTCACTTCCTTCTTCACGTTACATTGTTATGGTTTAAATTGGAGATTTCAGGCAAGTGAAATATCAGATGATATGGACAAAGTAAAGTTTTTAACTGTTTTAAAAGTTTTGGTAGTTACAGTAATGCAAATTTGTATTTTGCTAAAAGGAAAGTAATTTTTTAAATTTATTTTTAAAACATACGAAAAATGTGAAAGTTCTTCTGTAAATACTCGCTTCTTCTTGCTAAACCCAGATGTCCTTTCTCACATCTGCTTTCAGAAAGGGGAAGGATTTCTGTGGTTGGCCAAAGATGCAGAAATAATTGTGATCTATTTCTGCTTGTCATATTTTGTCTATGCGTATTTGTGTCCAGATTGATCTACAACAGGACGACACACACCACCTCATCCCCTCCTGGTGTGGACATTCGTGTACCCGGGTTTGGAAAGACTTACTCATTGGAGTTCCTGGACCCCAGCAAACGCAGCGTGGGTGAGTTGACAGCATCAAACCAATCAGTCCCATAGAGACCTTGAGCTAGTTAAAAAATGTCCTCACTTTCTTTTTTTTTTTTTTTTTCTTTTTTTTTATTAGTGACCCTGAACTTTTCCTTCTTTTGTTTATGTATGTGTCCCCTAGGCATGTATTTCTTCACTATAGTGCAGGCGCTGGTAGACTGGGGCTACACCAGAGACGATGATGTCAGAGGAGCTCCCTATGATTGGAGAAAAGCCCCGAGTAAGAAAACATGCACAAACTTGGAATAACATCTATTTCCTGTTTTAGTCTTAACCCCGGCCCCGAATGATGAACCCTCACCTGTAAAACATAAAAACACAAATCACCCAACAATTTGTGAGACTGAGTCTAGTTCATGTCGCTGCTGCTCAGAAGACCTCAAGCACATACAATATGTCAGCTGTCCTAAGGCAGCTGACTCATTCTGCAACTTCAACAATGAAGGGAAATAAACATTCCTTAAATACCTCCGTAAGGAATTTGAGGATCACTTTAAATGGGTTCTTGCAATGAACAATCGACCACTTCTACTAAATGTTGGGGATTTTATTTTGAAAGGGTATTAGTATAAACATCTGTAAATAATGCGGTGAAATTTTACCCATCAGTCCTCCCTAATATTGGAAATGAGAATTTTACAGTGGAGGAAATAATTTCACCCATTTCGATTGTTGTCTTACACTCATCCAGATGAGAATAAAGAGTATTTCCTGAGGCTGCAGCAGATGATTGAAGAGATGGCAGAGAAAGCTGGTGGGCCTGTGGTGCTCATCGCTCACAGTATGGGCAACATGTACACCTTGTACTTCCTAAACCAGCAGCCTCAAGCCTGGAAAGACAAATACATCAAGGCTTTCATCTGTTTGGGACCTCCGTGGGCCGGCGTGGCCAAGACCCTGCGTGTCATCATTTCTGGTAAGAGGTGGAACCAGTTCTACAGAATCAGCACTGTGGGACACTTATGTTGTGTAGTAAAACTACATAATACTGTACCTTCCTCATAGCTTCAGCAGCAGAGGATCAGTATTCAAAAGCTCTGGGCTTTCTTGCATAAATCCACATACACAGTAACACTACAATCAAACAGAATAATTCCTGAAAAAGCTAACGTACATTAACTGACTTATATTACAAAAAAAACAAAAACAAACAAACATGAACCCACATATTTGGAAGTGTGTATCAATAAAACATTCAGTGTCTGTATGCTATTTAATTATGATGAGTGGTACGCACACAAACCTTCAACTGCAAGTTGTTGCACCAATAACATTTTGCTAAATACGGCCAAAAAACCTTCATTGTTATTATTATTAAATTATTCCTTCTTGTCTTTAATTGTAAGACTAGAAGTGACTATGTTCATTTATCATTTATCCCTTTTAGGACTACTAGTAACTTTTACTAATGCAGGTTTAGTTAGTTAATTTTTACATTACAGAAGTATGAGGCGTTTTTTAAGTTTCATTAGTGTGTTAAAATAACTTTTCTTAGACAAACTGGAAGTCACTCTGATTTTATAGATGGCCTAATACACAAATGTAGTGATAGATTTTTGTGAAGCCTCTGCAACAGAGTCCAGCAGAGTACTTGTCAATCCCCAGCTTTAATTGAAGCAACTCAGCAGTCTGACTTCTACACAGTGACTTCTCTCATGCACCCTTTGTTTCATTACTATGTCACTTCATAATTTCTAAACCAAATTACATAAACGTCAGTTTTGTCAGAGTTTTTGTTTTGGCAACTGTTACTCAGCAGAATTTAACACATTTTACTGTCCAGTCCAGGTACAATCCAGACATGAGAACAGTTCTCTGTTTTGTATTTGTCCAGCTCTGAGCTTCATTCCATTAGATTTGAAATAAAATATTGGACATTACACCCAATAGCCAAATATCATTTTTGATTTTAACAGGTTTATGTCAATGTCATAAGAACTGTACATCTCACATGACACAAGAAGTGTGTGTTGGTTTTTTTCCAAAAACACAATGAAACTGTCCTTTGTGGTTTTTGGTACCTGGTCTAAATGCCCAGCTTCAGTTCTCTACCATTGGTTTCTCTTCTCTGCCTACAGGCGACAACAACCGCATCCCAGTGATCAGCCCACTGAAGATTCGCTCCCAGCAACGCTCGGCCGTCTCCACATCCTGGCTGCTTCCCTATGCCCGCGCTTGGCCCAAAGATGAGGTATGTGTGTGTTCATGAACAGCCGTAGAGACGCACGGCCAGTGAAATCTTTTAAAGTGTCTTTCCTTACACAAATGTACTCAAATATTACAGGAAACACAACTTGCTGCCCATTACTTTTGATGGCAACACTTTTCCCCCTCACTTTAAGGTCCTTGTGCAGACACCCACCGCCAACTACACCATGGCTGACTACAAGCGGCTGTACTCAGACATTGGCTTTGAAGACGGCTGGCTGATGCGGCAGGACACAGAGTCGTTGGTGGCTGACTTCACACCCCCTGGCGTGGCCGTCCACTGCTTATATGGCAGCGGCATCGACACATCTGAGGCCTTCCGGTACTCTGACAAGTTCCCAGACGTGGAGCCCACGGTGGTGTGGGGGGACGGGGATGGGACAGTGAACTTGCGAAGCGCCATCCAGTGTAAGCAGTGGGCGGGGAAGCAGAAACAGCCTGTGACGTTAAAAGAACTTCCAGGCAACGAACACGTTGACATGTTGCTGAACATGACGACCGTGAGTTATATCAAGACTGTGCTGTTCTCACCCTGAAGCAGGCAGACGCCGAGGCACAGAGCGCTTTACTCACATTTGCTGTTATATTTAAACTCTACAGTCACACACAGCCATAAGAAGGACAGACAGCGGCCGACTTATGTCCTCTGTCCCTCTGAACGTTGACTGCCAAAGTATTCCCTCGTACACGACCCCACCGATCAAGACCAGATATTAACGTTTTTTAGAACGATATTGCAGAATCAAAGTTTTAAATTAATTTTATAGCCGTTATTATACAGTTTTTGTTCATGTCAGGTTGTTTACTGTTGAGGAAGCTTAAATACTATGACTTTTATATCAGTCTCAGATTTTAACCTATGGAATCCATATTATGGTTACAGACGTGATAAACCAGGGATATACTGTTTGTGCCACTTACTGAGTTACTTAAATCAGATAAAATAGTGTATCAGTATTTTTGAAGAGATTTCTGAACTCCGTCATGTTTAAATGTGTTAACAGATCAATTAATATTTTTGTCATATGATATCATCTGTTGATCCTCCCCGTATGCAGCCAAGCTGTAAGTCTCTGATGGGCCCAGAAGCGTTTCATTTTTATTTTCCTGTCCATGTTACCTCAGTCCCCAGACTGTGCTGAGGGACTGGAACCAGGTCCAGGATTAAGGGTTACAGTTCAGTCACTCAGGGGTCAAACAGCAGGATTTTTCAACATTAAGATGGACAAAAACATCTTGACTCAAACTGCTTTTGAGGGTATTTTCAGCAGCTATGAATTGCATCTCATGGCAATACAAGGCTAATGATAGGACATTAACCAATTAGAAAAATAAACTGAACTTGGGGTTCATTGCTTCTTTTTAATATATATATATACTTTCAAGTGCATTTCATGACCTTCACCAAAACAAAACCTGATGAAGGTGGCTCAGTCCTCCTCATGTGATCTCATGTGTGAGGAACCTGGGTCTGTAATTCAGACCATAACTCCTGCTTAGGTCTCATTTTGACGACTCTGCTGGTGAAGATCATGAGATGTGGCTAAAAGCACGTGGAAATCAAGTAACTGGAACTTCGGTTTTTATTTTGCCCTAATTTGACTGTAGGCTCTCTTTCTTCATCTGGGTATAAGAAGATGGCTTGAATCCTTTTAACTTTGATTCATAATTGAATTTTCCTCCCCTTCTATTCCACATTCTTTTAATTATATTTGAATTATGTACATATGTGTTGCCCAGGTTTATTGCGAAGCACATGCCTAGACTGGTTGGATTCACACTGGCAGAAATCATGGGACTTTTATTGTTTTATATGATAGAGCTAATCTTTTCTTGGATGTTTTTATTATTTGTTTTTTCTTCTGTTTAGTCCAGATGTGAAAAACTCAGTGCTGTTTTAAATGACTCTGTGTACTTGTGGAAAAGCTGCAGGATACTCTCTGACCTGTGTGACTGTACTGTGCCATCCAGCCCTCACTGAGGATGACCAAAATGTTACACTCTCGGTATCATATCTGCTGTGTAGTACGATAGGATTGTGCATCATTAACAACAGAGTAAACATGTCAAATATTGCATGCAGCTGTTTATCTCTTGTTGGAGTCAATCTCTTTTCATCTAGTTGGTCTTCTAACTGCAAACAACAACGACAACAACCACAGAGCAGAAGTGGTTTGATCTTTATGAAGTGATGACAAATAAATTCATCTGTTTTCTTGTAAATGAGGTAAATGACAGATATGAGCGTGTGATGGAACCACTGAGTTTGGTCTGAGTCCTCAACTTCCTGTCTTTGAGGCTTTAACGTGAGAAGCTACTCATGAGTTGAGGTTTATTTCAGTCTCGTCATCCATTTTAGACCCCGCGCAGTACTTGTTCTTTTCTGCTGTCTCATGCAAAAGAAAGTAGGAAAAGAGTAGTAACTTTATTTATATTTAGTATTAAAACAGTGGAAAAAGCAACAAAAACATTTGTCCGTTTAACCCTGATTGTCTTTGTCGAGACAAGACTGCTGATGGGTCAAAACACAAGTAACTGGTGAATCCTCTGCTTTGAGCTTTCAGTCCTGTCTGGCTTTAGGGCTCCAGGGGAAAGCGAAAAGTCTTGTTTCCAGTCCTACAACGCAGCTCGATGCCATCCAGCCTCAGGAGAAAGGGTCCCTCTTCATAGTCGTCAACCACACGCTTGATAAATAAAATAACGAGACACAGTGTGCCAAAAACAATCAGTTAAAACTGCAGCTGAGACAAAGATGTCACATATCATGAGTGAACACTGAAACCACAGTCCAAAATATACAGTGAATTTTTAGGCCAAACAAGCACACATTTGAATAAATATGAATCTGTTCATTTTCCATATTAAAATGTACTAAAACAAGCAGGTCTTTGTCATATTTTGTTAGATTCTGTACATATATTATTCTAGAGTTGATACTGATGGTGTTGAAGGCAACTACTGCCACGTTCAAACACTATTTCACATCATTAATGGTTTCCTCTGTTATTGTTTTGATTGAGAGACCTCTAGTGGCAGAAGTTGAACTTCAGACTAAGAAGCAAATGGTGAACTGGCTTCGGCTGTTTCGCAAACACAGATTTATTAGCAATAAGTTAAAAAACGTGACATAATTGTAGAGAGTCCAAATGGATAGAAATGAGATATCTAAATACCTGCAGCTCCTGCAGACATCCTTTCATCTGTGCTGTCAGGTCTCCAACACACCAGGCCAGACTCACATGGAATGAAGGATCCTAAATGATACATCAGAGAGAAGATTTCCAGGTTGTGACATGATGTGCATTCAAATTTTAGAGGACATAATAATGAAACTAAATCATAAAAGAAGAAGATTTTTCAACAGATTTTCTGTTTTGTTTTGTTTTTTTACACCAATAAAGATGTAAATAAATAAATAAATAAATAAAGAGTTTACAATGTTGACACAGAGCTCACATGGTAAAATCGACTCATTGAACAGTGACCTTGTAGAATGTATCGAGGCGAAACTCTGTCATCGTTCTGTCCACAACTCGGACCAGGTCCAACAACTGAGCGTGCCCAGTGCACACCTCCATACCCAAGAACGTCCTGCAGGGGAAGAACAGACAAAAAACACGCACCATGAGTGAGTCCACGAAGGAGCTGAGCTCAGGAAAACTGGCACATTAGAAAGGGAGACATGTGAGACCAATAAAACACAGGTCAAACAAAGAGTGACAGCATTTTCAGGAATCAAATGGTTTGTCACACACTGAGCATTTTTAGTTTACAGGCTGAAAGGAATGAGAGAAAGTTTGGGCTGTACCTCGTCATTTCTGCGTTACAGTAAACGTTCAGTTTGCCAGCTGAGCACACAAACCTGGCAACAAGAAACAGGCAGTTTTCAGCATTTCTTCCAGCATTCCCGTCTCTTATCCATTTCTGTGCTTTACTTTTTCTGATTCACGCTTACAAAACCCCCCAAAATCTGTTGTATCAGCCTATATTCTTCTTTTAATGGAAAAAGGGTCATGAGTAGATTAATGAACCTTTTGCAGTGCGCCAAGTCGGCCTTCAGGCTCTGTGTAAAGGGCTGGATCCAGTGGTGTCTCAGGACCACCGTCTGAGACAGGCTGAGGTGGAACTCCTCCTGTGGGGTCAAAACCACACCATGAGCCTTCGCAGCTGACAGCAGCTGCTCCAGCAAGTCACTGAACTCCTCCTGAGGATGGTCTGATGTGGAGAGGAGACGGAAAGAAAACATGAACGTGAGATGGCAATATTGAGGATGCGACTTTGGTGGACGGTCAATCGGCCAACTGTGCTTCCTCACATGGCAGATAAACTAATGTGGCCCAGTTTCCTCTCTCGTGCTTGAAAGAGCGGATGCGTCCACCGTGAAGAGAGCTGTCTTCAGTCTGCGGTTCCACGTCATCGGGAAACATGGCCAGCAGGCAACCAGGGAGCGGCAGCCTGCAGGACACACACAGTCATACAATCAAGAAACCAACACAGTAAACGACTTTAAAACATTTCATGGGAAATCTGGTTACACGTTAAAATCTTTTTGCGCTAAGTAAGGTTGCAAAAGCAAACAAAAAGATTCAGCAAGATTCCCGCTGTGTTTTCTGTAATTCTTGTTTTGTGCTGCTATATCGTTATAGAAGCTCACCTTGGGCAAGAAATAAATAAATAAATTGACATTGACAAAAACTGATGAGATGGGTTGTGGGTTCGAGCCCCAGGACTTGGAGCCTTTCTGATCTTCCCTGCAGAGACATGCAGGTTCAGGTTTGTTGGCTCTAAACGCTGTAGTTACTTTGACATTTTCAGCCACACGCACCTCGGCCTGGAGACCCGATCTTCAGTTTTGGCCTTCTTCCTCACTGAGCTGCCACCATTACTACCTTCTTCCTCTTCACACTTTCGACGGCGGCCGCCGCCGACACCGGAGAGCCCTTCGTCCTCCTCCTCCTCCTCCTCAGAGCTGCTGCTGTAGCCGACCAACATCCTCCGGTCGGCAACGGCATCAAAATGACCTAAAACACTAAAAAAAACACCCGGCATAACATCTTAGCCAGGTTTCCGACCGTCAGCCGCCGTGTGCTCCGCGCAGCACGGCACTTCCGGTGTAAACAACCCGTTGCGGTCGCGATAAAGTCCCCAGCGAAACTCCGCAACTAGCGCTCAACGGTTCCGCTTTCAGAGGCTCACCGCAGTTTTTAAACTCGAGTCAAAATTAAAATTTGAAATACTTCATCATTTCCCAGGGAAATGTATTTATCTACAGCTGCTCAAGAATAGAAGTGGAAATTGAAGTGTAAATGTTACAAGAAAATGTACACGCATGAGACACAATGTAAGAAGAAATGAAAGATAAATAATAATACCAAAGTACACAGTAAGAGATACTGAATGTGAATCTGCCTGTGAGGAGTAAGATAAGTGGAAATATACATAAAAATAAATGAATAAACAGTGCATAATATCAAAAGCAGAAATACTCTACCATACTCACGATAAATATCATCATAAAACTGTGATATCTTCAAATGTTTTTCTTTTTTATTTGTCACAAAAAAAAAATGCTAATGTTGTAAGAAAATGGGAGATGTTTTCAATCATTTGGTGAAGATGAAAATACTTTGCACACAATATTGCACACAATATTCCCTGTGTGTGTGTGTGTGTGTGTGTGTGTGTGTGTGTGTGTGTGTGTGTGTGTGTGTGTGTGTGTGTGTGTGTGTGTGTGTGTGTGTGTGTGTGTGTGTGTGTGTGTGTGTGTGTGTGTGTGTGTGTGTGTGTGTGTGTGTGTGTGTGTGTGTGTTGTGTGTGTGTTGTCAGCATGCCAATTAACTCTTGCTTTATTCATGTTCCGGTGCGCGGGCAGGCGGCTCAGCAGCTAGCCGACAGCTAGTTAGCCTTTCTGGCTGTAATGCCCGTCTGCTGGCCGGATGTTGTGGACGCCGCGGGAGTGAAATAAATGCATGCGTGAGAAGACCGGGGAGGGGGGTGGGGGGGTTTGGGTCCAAAAACATTTTTTTTTTTCCTCGGCCCCCGGAGCCCCACAGCTCGAACAAGAGAGCAGCCAAGCACCGTTTGCGGATGTGAAGCGGGGGGACCTGACGTGATGTGGGGGAGCAGCTAACCTGCGGTGCTCCGGCATCTTATCGGGGACACACGGCAGCCTCGACCCGGAGGAAGAGGAGGAGGAGGCGGCGGAGGAGGAGGCGGAGGAGGAGGAGGAGGCGGCGGAGGTGGTGGTGGAGGTGGAGGGGGGGACTACCAGGTATGATTTTTGTTGTTGTTGTTGTTGTTTGTGTCTCTCATCGCGCCGCCTGCTAGCCAGCGTGCTCCCTGGATGTTGTTGTTTTTCCCGGAGGTTAGCACACCGACTAGCTGCGTTAGCATGCGGCTAAGCTAACTAGCTCCTCCGTCCTGATTGCACTGATCTTTGCTTGGAGACCAAAAACGTTATGATGCGCAGACGCTGCTGCCTTCCTACCTTTTTCTTCTTCTTCTTCTTCCTCCTCTTCTTCTTTTGCTTCTTCTTCTTCTTTAAAAGCCGCGAATCGTTGAGCATTTGGATTTCTGCATGGACACACAGGGGTGGAACAACACAACCACCAGAAGGGAGATTTTAAATGAATGATCTTGCAGGAATTGTTGATGTCCAAGTGTGGATGTAAATGAGTGCTGTGTGTTTCCAAGTAGCTTCTTGTTACTCTTACATGATATTTCTTTAAGAGTTTGGATGTTTAGTGTCAACTTGAAGGGCAAATTATTTTTAAAATGTCCAAATTTACTCTCCTCCTTGGTCATGTGACTTTTTAATTTAATATGACTTCCTTATTATTTTGCCTCCATGAGAGCTGCTCATTTTTAGGAGCTGGAAAGCCTGTTTTATTTTGAAGGCTGTCTGCATACATACATACTTTTATTCTCCTTTACTCAGGATTAATTGTCTGTTGGGTGTTAGAGGTGCAGCTTAATCCTGAAGTCCATGGTTTACATCCACTTTTTACTGTGCAACTTCTTTGTGTAAATTGCTATTTTGACACTTTTGTTCTCTTTTGAACACAGATAACAGAGTTAAGTGGAACTATCCAATCCTCCGTCACGGCACCCTCACCAAGCGCCCTCTCCAGCTTGTCAGTGCCACTTGCTGAGATGGAGTGAGTTTTTCTGTCCTTCTCTCTTCTCTTTCTTAAGTTTAGCCTATTATTTATTCGTGCACCAATCTTCCTTTCTCACAGTTGGGCCACCCCGGCTGCCAAACTCAATCCCTACACCCGAGCCCGCATGACGGAGGCCTGGCAGCAGCATGCTGTTGCTCCACCTCCGGTCGTTCACACCATCCCTCCAGGAGCGGAGAACGCGTTGGGCTGTGCCGTGTATGGTATCGTACTCCAGCCGGATGCTACGACTCTGCAGCAGCAACAGCAACAGCAGCAGACCCAGCATGGGCAGCACACTCAGCACAGCCAGCAGCACAGCGGGGGTCAGCAACATGGTGGTGGGCAGCATAGTCAGCAGCAGCACGCCACCCAGACCCAACAGACGTCCCTACAGGTTGGAACAGAGGGGGGGCACAAGTGCGGGGCCTGTGGGCATGATATCTCCCACCTGGCAAACCCACATGAGCACCAGTGCATGGTGAGTCAGGACAGGTCATTTCAGTGCACCCAGTGCATGAAGATTTTCCATCAGGCCACAGACTTGCTAGAGCACCAATGTGTTCAGGTGGAGCAAAAGCCATTTGTGTGTGGGGTGTGTAAGATGGGCTTCTCCCTACTCACTTCTCTAGCCCAGCATCACACTTCACACAATAGCACCAACCCAATGAAGTGTTCAATATGTGAGAAGACCTACCGACCCGGCTCTTCTGGCAGCGCCACACCAAACTCAAACAATCCCCAGCAGCCCAGCAGTGACGGGGCATCAGCCAGCAGCAGCTCATCCATTCTACCTTTTCCCTCGGCCCGAGATCGGCCATACAAATGCTCTGTTTGCCAGAAGGGCTTCAAACACCTGTCAGAACTCACACGGCATGAAAGGGTGCACACCGGAGAGAAGCCCTTCAAATGCGACACATGTGACAAGGCCTTCAGCCAGTCGTCACATCTCCAGCACCATCAGCGAACTCACAGCAACGAGCGCCCGTTCAAATGTGCCGTTTGTGAAAAGAGTTTCAAGCACCGCTCCCACCTCGTGCGACACATGTACGTGCACTCGGGTGAGCACTTGTTCAAATGCAACTTATGTGAGCTGCATTTCAAAGAGTCGTCAGAGCTCCTTCACCACCCCTGCCATCCGCAGGGTTCCCGCCCGTTTCGCTGTGCCACATGTGGCAAAGGTTTCAAGCGGCCCTCCGACCTTCGCCAGCATGAACGCACACATTCTGAGGAGCGTCCCTTCCACTGTGATGAGTGTCAGATGAGCTTCAAACAGCAGTATGCACTTGTGCGGCACCGACGCACACACAAAGACCCTAGCGACCGGCCATTCAAATGCAATCTGTGTGACAAGGGTTTCATGCAGCCCTCTCACCTCCTCTACCACCAGCACGTCCACGGCATGGACAACTTGTTCAAGTGCGCCTCATGCCAGAAGGAGTTTAGTCAGTCAGGAGAGCTGCTGAGACATAAATGTGGTGAGTCGTCCAACACCTCACCAGACAAGCCGTACAAGTGTGACGTTTGTGGCAAGGGCTACAAGAAGAGCTCCACGTTACAGCGCCATCAAAACTCTCACTGCCAAGAGAAGCCACTCAAGTGCTCGCTCTGTGACCGCCGCTTCCTGTCCTCTTCAGAATTCGTACAGCACCGCTGCGACCCGTCCCGGGAGAAGCCACTGAAGTGCCCGGACTGTGAGAAACGTTTCAAATACTCGTCAGACCTGAACCGACACCGACGCGTACATACAGGGGAGAAACCGTATAAATGTGGCCACTGCAACAAGGGCTTCAAGCAGCGTGAGCACCTGACAAAACACCAGAGCACGCACTCCAGAGAGGGCCAGTTCAAGTGTGTGTGGTGTGGAGAGCGTTTTAGTGACTTGGGCTCTTTGCAGGATCACACGGTGCAGCACACGGCGGACGGAGGGGGTTACCCTGTGCCTCAGTGCATATAGGTCCCCAGAGACTTTTTTTTTTTTTTTAACCCTGAATAGACAGTTACCTGGACTCCCTGTACTTTTGTCTTTTACCTGTGTAGGCTGTTTATTCAGCCTAACATTCATTACATTTTCAGGACAGCCTAAATCTATTCTTGTTGCATTGATTTCCATCAGTGCTACATCAGGTCTTTCTTGCTACACTAACCCAACATTACTCTTATTCTGTGAAATCCTGAGGAGCACTCTTCCTCTCACCTCTTAAATCTATTCCCTCCTTTATTTTTTCACAACGCTGCACTCAGACAGTTTATAGCAGCGAAGAGGCCACAACCACTTAACTCCCATCAGTCTTACTTAGTGCCACCAAAGTCTGACTTTGTGCGGACAGAAATGGGTGCCATGATGCAGGTTTATCTACCAAATATATGAATTACTCTAATTTCCTCTCCTTGGAGAAGGAAAATTTCCCTTTGACAAAATCAGACCATCATTGTTTGTCCTACTTTTGCTAATTGTTTGGCAGTGAGTTTGTTGTTAAGACTATCAAATGAATTAATATCAGAGTGGAGTCTAAACTGATGAGCCCCAAACTGTCTCGGTTTGAGTTTCCCCCTTTTTTTTTTTTTTCCTGTTCCTCTTCCTTCTGTAACTTCTCTCCTCCTCTCCTCAGTTTTTTCTCTTTTGCTTCTAGTTTCCACTTGTAGCTGTTGAGTATCAAAAGACGAGAGAGCTTGTTACAACCCCCTCAGACACACATGCACTCATACTCATTTGTCTTCGGTCAAATGAAGGACGACTTCAATTTCTTGTGATTTAAAAAAAAAAAAAAAGCAGCGTAGACCTGATTAAACACCCCTGCTTCCTCAAGAGTCCAAGAATTTTTACACTTCTTGTTTACAAAGTAGGCAGTAATGTCGTCCACATATGGGAAGGGATATCATAGGGGTGTAGTTTGGGGATTTATGGTCCTGGAGTGATGTAATTCTGACAAAGTGTGTGTGTGTGTGTGCGTGCGCATGGGCCATGACTTTCTTTTTGCATTTCATGGCTATTCCTGCTTTTACCAAGACACCAATATGAAGCAGAAGACGATCCCAGTGCTTTTAAATCCAACTGAACCACTGAAATTCGTAAAAAAAAAAAAAAAAAGACTAACCCAAAATGATTTATGTGACCCTCACTCTCAGACGAAAATATAAATATATATTTCATACCAATATACTTGTCATGTTCCTGCAAAGGTCAGTGCTGTTTGACTGATACACACTGAAAATGTCCACGTCTGATCATTACACTTCCTCTCTCACCCTGTACGTACTACAGATGTGAGTTGGAAATGTCAGAACTTGTTTCTTTAAAAAAAAAAAAAAAAGAAAGGAAAAAAAAAGAAAAAGTATTGAACTGTTTTTGTATTCTTGCTACTTTTTACCATGTGAAATGTTTTGACAAATGCTCTTTTGTTGTTTTTGTAGTCCATGTGGTGATTGTACTGGTATGTTGCGGGTAATCTCAAAGAGCATCCTGCATGAGTGTGTGTGTGAATGAATGTATCTGGTATTCTGTCAAACAGGGAAATTTAGAATGAAGAGAATTGTATTTGAAATGTTTCAACAGACCTTTTGCCTTTTCTTTTTTAAATATACTAACCTTCGAGGTCTGTCTGAGATCTGTTTTCTTTGCGGGATGAACCTGCACGTTGTGTTAAATGTTTTTAAGAGAAATATTGATGCTGTTTTTTCCCATTACAAGTTCTGTTGAACTCGACATCGTGTCTGTCAGGGTGGGTTTATATCAGTGAGTGACGCCTTCCTCTTTATTTTTCAATGAATGCTATGAGATTCTTGAGAAGCCTGGAACAGCAGATGGTTTACATTTGTCCTGTGATCGCCATTGTTTTTTGTTTTTTCTATATGCCTGGGGAGTTGTTCCCTCTTCTCTTGCCTTCCACCTCGCTCACTGTTGATTTGTGGTTTGAGTGCAGTATTGAAAAGTATTTAAGACAAACAGAGGAGGCCCCGGAAATGGAAATGGCATTTTGTTTTCATTTTGGCTTTTGATTATTCTGTTTGTCTTAGCGTTGTCACAGTGGGGCCACAGTACCTCTCTGCCTCCTCTTCCTCCACTTCAGGCTGTGTCAGTCCTTCATCATCACCGTGGTCAAACGGTTGGTCGGTCAAACTGTCACCCATTGTGTTTTTAATTTCTGAAATCTGGCATTATTAAGACTTTGAGAACAGCTTGGACTTAAAGTTTAAAAAAAGTACTGTATGTTTTTCATGGTTTCATATGTGTTTATGTATAATTTTCTATTAATATTCTTTGAATTGATATATCTATATTATCTGGGGAGAGACCAGGGCCTTGGGGCAGGTTTGGGATTAAGATGGCTTTTTTTTTTTTTTTTATGAATCTTTCACAGTGCAAAGTTTTATCTATGGCCAGAAATCACAGAAGTCTTCACACTAGGTTTTCTGGTGTGTTGGAGGTGAATAACACAAACACTGTTCATATTTGCCAAGAACTACAAGTGTTCCAGGACTTTTGACTTTTAATTGGTGCTGACATATTACTACACAACAAATATGTGTAATAATAACAATGATAAAAACTGACGCTCCAGCTGCAGGACAAGGACCTAATATACTTGTTAGAGCTGGCAAGCGACTTGATGTGTAGATGAATAATAATAATAGTAATAATGCAAATGTAAATTCAAAGCCAAAGAATAATTCCAGCCCAGCAGCACTAACAGAGCCGTTAATGTTAGTGAGGCGACTGTCTGGTTGTGTATTTTCCCTGTGTGTTTATGAATCAGACTTACAGTAATGGACCAATCAGAACACAGCGAGGAGTAAAAAGGCTGCACTCAAAAAAAAAAAACAAACCCCAAAGCAAAACAGTAATTTTTTTTTAAATAAATTTTTTGTCTCAGAAGTAATAATCTGTAACATTTCCAGCGAGCAGTCAGGGAGAGGAGAAGGAAAACCCCTCCTATAAGCACAAATGAACCCCCCCCCCCCCCCCCCCCCCCCCCCCCCCCCCCGTGTTTTAGCTGATGGTTTTGGGCGGAAAAGTTTAGGTACCAGTTTACCCACCGGCCACCTCCTCCCTGTCTCGCCCCGTCAGCACCTCCCCTCTTTTCAGTTCCAGTGAATAAACCCATCAGACCCTGGTGTCTCTTGCTCTCTGCATGCTTGCTGTGTTAGTTCCTGTGTTCAGTCTCTGGGAACTGGTGCTCCCCCGCCCCACCACCACCCCAAACCTCCCCACCCCCCCCTTACCCATCCCTCCTTCCCTCCCTCCCTCCCTCCCCACAGCACTGTTCCCTCTTATAGCTTTTTCAAATTGTACTGTAGTTTATGTGAATGATGTTCAAGAAAAAAATGTTTAAAAAGATAAAAACTCTGTGGCGGCATTCAAGTTTGTGTACATTCATGCTAAGATTATCTGTATGTATGTATGTAGCATTCAATTACACACAGCACTAACAAATAAAACTTTTTTTTCCATTTATAAACTCATGAGTTGTGGGATTTTTTTCAGAGAATTTGTCAAGTGTTATTTCTCAGGAAGGTGATGTGGACAGTGTTGGTGTGGTTGGCTTGTAAAATGTTTCGCCCTCTTGTGGTAATTCAGCAGAAAATTGGGTGTAGCAGCAGTGTGAGTAGATTAAATAATATTTCAGAAGAAATGGCTGCGCCATCTAAAGCCTACCCAAATAAAACACGTGATAGGAATGCTGTCAAGCACAGTTTGGTTGTTATTGTTAAATTAGTTTTTCATAGCAGGACTGGATGTCATACTGCAGCACAAACAGAACGGAGTCAGAACAGGAGTTGTGTTTTGCCAACTGTGTCTTAGAAAGACTAAAAATCTTGGCTGCTGTTTGTGTCTCTGAACATCTACAGCGACTGTATAATCTGTAAACACAGTCACAGACCAGCTGACACACTCCCTGGAGTCTGATGCACGTTGTTCCAGTCTAAGACAAAACACGCTCACCACTGTGCCACAATGCCTTTGAGTCTAAAGGACTGCCTTTAAAAAGTACAAGTGATAAATATTCAGTTTACAGGATATCGACAGCAAGTCAATAAATCCATCCTCCTAAATTTAATATCTGATTTATTGGTGTTCCCTGTTTGCACTTTCAGTCCATTTCGGTTATTTGGCTAAAGGCCCCAGTTAGAAGTTGAGTTTTTATGATTGTTAGTTTTATGTCACAGAAAAAAGATCCTGTTCTGTCAAATCAGGATGAATAAACTGATTCCTGATGTTTTGTCCATTTCTTCTCTAACTTTGCACCTTCAGAGTTTATTCCATTCACCTTTTCACTGACGACCACTTTTATAAACATGAAGCTCAATTTAGATTTTTTTTTTATTATTGCCCATCATCTCCACAAGGCAATTACATATATTTATTTTTATCTTGCTTTCTTGTATAATTTGTCCCTGTAAATATTCTTGCACTCTTTTTTGTGTTCTTTGTGGGGTTTTTTTTATGTCTGATAACTTGTTGCTGTAACATTAAAAAGTAATATTTTTCTTTCTCTCTTTCGTCTTTGTTAATTTTCTGTCAGTTTTTATTTGTTGTTTTCTTTCGTTTTTGTCTTTTCTGACTCTTTGTTTATCTGTAAATTTCTGTCTCTTTATTTATTTATTTATTTATCTTGTCTTTTGTTTTTTGTTTTTTTTTTTGTTTTTTTGGACTCTTCCCCGGCAGCAGGGTGCGCTGCTCGGCCGGCCCCCCCTCACCTTCACCCCGGCAGAGAGCAGCTTTCACATCCGGGCCGGTCGGTCGCTGCTCCTCAATCTCGCTCCGCTTCCTCTCGGTGCGCTCTCGACCGGGGAGGTCCGCGGCTGCAGAACGAACCCCCGATTCCCGGGCCCCCTTCGTCGGCGTCTGGTACCGCCCTCCCCCCCTCCCTCCCCTCCACCACCACCACCACCGCCGCCTCCGCCTCCGCCTCCACCACCGACCAGCGGAGCTGCTCCCACCCGGTCGCACATGACGCGGGCTCGGCTGACGGCGGTGCGGTGCGCGGCGCCGAGCGCTCCCGGTCGGTGCGACATCTCCGCGCTGAAGTAGCATCGCCGGCTAACGGCAGCTAATCGATCCCGGCCCCCTCCTCCACCTCCTCCGCCTCCGGCTCCTCCGGTCGACCCCCCCCCCCCCCTCCCTCCCTCCTGCTGCCGATCTATCACATCCACAGCTGACTGGTAGCCGACGCTGGACCACCGAGGCCATCTCCCCCCTCCCGGATCCCCGACCGCCCGCCGCGGAGCGCAGGAAGCCCCCCCCCCCCCCTTTTTAGGGCCCGCAGCGGGGAGCAGCCTCGGAGCTCCGGCCGGTGATATTTAGCCCCCAGCCCCGTCCCCTCCTGCTGCTCCTCTGTGGCCTTTTCTTTCCAGGGGTCCGGTTCTTCTCTACCTCAACACCCCGATGCCTCCCCGGCCCAGAGTGTGACCTCATCGGCGAGGCTCCACCGACACCGCCGGCACCGCTGCTGCTGACAATCCGACCAAAGGAGCGCTCTCCCCGGCGGACCTTCTGTCCATCCCCCGCTGCTGCTGCTGCTCGGTCCGGCTGGCCTGGTCCACTTCACACCCACACAGTCAGCAAATCCAGGGACGGATCTAACCCCCCCCCCCCTTCATCCATCCATCCATCCATCCATCCGGCCGGAGCAGCTCACCGCCGCACACCGCCCCGCAGCGCCCGAGCCGCGGGTCTCGCCATGCCGGGTCCGGTGGCCGGTAGCAAGTCCCGTGTGTATGCAGACGTCAACACGCTGAAGAGCCGGGAGTACTGGGACTACGAGGCCCACGTACCCAACTGGAAGTGAGGGACATTTGTGTTTTCATGCAGTCTGCTCTAATCACGTGTGTGTGTGTGTGTGTGTGTGTGTCTCTGTGTGTGTCTCTGTGTGTGTGCTGTCCTGCTGTCTGACACTCACCCTCCCCCCAACACCTCCTGAAGTAACCCCAACCCTCAGAGACTCCAGCTTCACCATCACACCCTGCTGCTGAAGATTTTTCCTCTCTCCTCCTCATCCTCCTCTCCGTTTCTCCTGTCTGTCCCCATAGCAACCAGGAGGACTACCAGCTGGTCCGGAAGCTGGGCCGAGGGAAGTACAGCGAAGTGTTCGAGGCCATCAACATCACCAACAATGAGAAGGTGGTGGTCAAGATCCTGAAGGTGAGCGCTCGGCTCTTCTCTTTTTCAGCGGGGGGGGGGGTGAATGTGTGCTGTGGAGACATTTCCACAGTAGAAAGTCCCGACAGATTTCTGTGTGTACTATAAACAAATCTGCTATTTCTGTCTGCTGAATGTTGACCTCTTCCACTCTCTTATTTGATGTTTAATTCATATCGGAGCTCCTCTGAGTCCAGTTTCAGTTGTAAAGAGCATTTCTTCATTTATATTTCCGTAGAAATTGATATGATCTGTAGGTCAAACTGATGTTTACTATTTAGCTTAGCTTTATTCATTTATTTATTTCAGACGCTTTTTATTTACTTATTGATCTGTCTTCTGGTGAATAAGTAATTGTATGATATTCCGTCCCAGATAGATGCAAAACCTTCAGTCCAGGTTTTTGGTAGTTGTTGTTTCCTGCAGAGGGATGAATGAGACAGTTAGTTTGTTGTTGTTGTTCTGCCACAGCGGTTAAAAAAGCCCTGAACCAATTATAGGCCTCCTCATGACTTCCTGCTGCACCAGCATCTGCTCAGTTTTGACAGCCCAGATTACAACCACGTGGTGAAAAATAAGATGGATATTGTTTGGAGCCGTTCTCATGGTGCGGAATCATTTAAACGTGCACTGCAGCCTCTCAGCGACACTGTGAGACTGACAACCTCCAAGATGAGGAGGCAGGGAGGGCCTGCAGGCAAACGTATCTGTGCGTTTTTGTTGCTGTTGTTGTTTTTTTTTTTCACATCTTAGAACTAAATATTAAATCTCTTTGTTCATCTCCCTCGCTTCCTCATTCAGCCGGTCAAGAAGAAGAAGATCAAGCGAGAGATCAAGATCCTGGAGAACCTGCGTGGAGGGACCAACATCATCCGACTGGTGGACACAGTCAAAGACCCAGTGGTAGGAGCTCAAATCAGTCCTTTAAGGGGGGGGGGTGTCAGAGGGCAAATACACAACTACACATCTCACCTCGTGGAGTTTTTTCTGTAAGCAGTCACCTCATTTATTTCCTCTTCTGTGACTTGATGTGTTGAATACATTTCCTCCAGCAGATCTTGAACTTAGAGACGTTTGATAGATTTTAAAGTTTGTTTTGGGGGTTTTTTGTAATCTAACAAAACAAAAATATTTTTTTCTCTGGAGGTTAAAATCTCTCTAAAATCATCTGACAGTTTATTCTGAGAAAACTAAGTTGTTGTTGTGGGTTTTTTGTTTTTTTCATTATTATTTCCTCTAATCAAGCCCACAAGATGACTTTTCTTGCAGCAGGTGACGAACGGCCTTAAGGAACCAAAGTGAAAGTAAGAACCTGCCCAGAGTGTGACAGGTTTAAAAATCAATCATGGCTTTTCACAGTGATCACATGTGATGCCAATGATATAATCGCTTTTATGAGGCACTGATTGTTGGGTGATTTCTTCTGTTGTGAAGGGTGAGACAATCTCTGCTGTTCAGCATGTTGTGATTATTTGACTCTATGGACGTCGATGGGTCTCTGTTCTCCTGGAATTTCTGGAACATGTGAATTATCAGACGTCTAAAAGTGTGGAAATCAGATCAATTCTCTGGGGAATCGTGTGAATAAGAGCAACATGTTTCCATATTTCTGCATAATCTGTTTTTGGGTTGTTGGTCTGTGTCAGAGGCTGAACTGAATAGACCCTTTGATAACGTTTCTGAGCTGGAAAACGTCTACAAACCACAAAGGAAGAGTATTTCTAGGTCTGGGAAGCTCAGCGTCTTATCCAGGAGGTCTGTCGCTGCAGTGCATTTCTTTTTTTTTGGTTCCTGTAAACAACAGAAAACTGCACTGTGGAAAACAATATTCCTTTTTTTTTTTTTTACTACTTTAATTAAATTTTTTTGATCAGCCTGGTGGAAATAAGGCAGCAATGAGTTTTACTTCATTTAGAATTTGGCTCCAGTTCACTTCCAGCAGGGTTAACAGTCAAGAGCACACACATCAGTAATAAACAAACTTCTGTGCACAGTTTGATTTATTACATTTTTTTTTTTATCCTCTTGCTGTCTCGACAGTCCAGAACCCCGGCACTCGTCTTCGAATGCATCAACAACACAGACTTCAAGGTACGATGGCCTCTCCCTGTTACTGCAGTTAATCTGTCATATTATACTAATGTTTTTATTTTTTTAACACTAAGGAGCTCAATAATGGTCCTCACATGCGTGTCTTTGTGTTTCCCTGCAGGAGTTGTACCAGAAGTTGACAGATTACGATATCCGTTTCTATATGTATGAACTACTGAAGGTGAGACCTGTTTCCATCACATAACATCAACACACGCCTCTCTTTCAGAAGCAGATTTAGGAATTGTGAGTTTAATATTTTGTGACGAGCAGTCTGTTTATTTTCTTGGCAGCATTCCCACGAACGCTGGAAACGCTGAACACATAATCATGTATCTGACTTCTCTGATATTGTGTGTGTGTGTGTGTGTGTGTTTCAGGCTCTGGACTACTGTCACAGTATGGGAATCATGCACCGTGACGTCAAACCCCACAATGTGATGATCGACCACCAGTTGAGAAAGGTAGGTGTTGCCCTACATAGTCAGATTCTCTCTCCACACTCCCACACACTCCCTGAATATCTCTCTCTCTGCTATTTCTGCCCATATTTATTTTCTCTGCCTGTCTCCATCCTTTCATCTCTGCCCCCTCTTTTTCACATCTTCCTTATTCTCCTGTTTGAATTTGAGCTTGGTTTTCACATTCTTATACATAACAAACATTTTTAATGTGCGTGTATTGTCTTTAATGTGAGGGATGTTAATAAAATAAATGAATGTGAGACATCTTCTAAAGACACAGCAGAGCGAAGGGTGCGACCTCCCGCTCTGCCCCAAACTGAGGCTGCAGACGCAAAACAAACAAGCTGAAGCTGAATCCTGGATCATATCTGATCATATCAGGGCAGAGTGTCCTTCAGCAGTACACACAATAACTGTTGGCATTTTCATCTGCTTGCATGTGTTGAGCGACAAGTAGCTGAGTTTCTCAGCTGCTTTAAAGAAACACAGTGGGTGAAGTTGTACTTTGATTTGAAATTTATTGTTAGTTTTTTGATCCAGATTAAACAGGGTTGCAGGTTGGGGAGTTCATTTTTGTTGCTGCCTATTCTACACAATATGAATTTTAAAAATATACTCCAGGCCTTGTCCAGCAGGGGGCAGCAGGCCGACACATCCTGTCTTAGGCTGATTTTACGTTTCAGCTGAGGTTGTGTATTTACGTTTAGTAAATGTTGTGTTTCTGATCGATGAAACTGAGGGAGGAGTCTCTGTCTCCACAGCTACGTCTAATAGATTGGGGTTTGGCAGAGTTCTACCATCCGTCCCAGGAGTACAACGTCAGAGTGGCCTCACGATATTTCAAAGGCCCTGAGCTGCTGGTGGACTACCAGGTAACAAACACACACACACACACGGAGCACAATCGGACACTTTAACAACACACACCTTCAGGCAGACAGCTCTGCAGTGATACAACTCTGATGGCAGGTGGATGATTGCGTCGCCTTTGTTCTCATTGTCAGTTCTGTCTGACCTGTGATGTGTTTCAGATGTACGATTACAGCTTAGATATGTGGAGCCTCGGCTGCATGTTGGCAAGTATGATCTTTCAAAAAGAGCCATTCTTCCACGGACAAGACAACTATGACCAGGTACACTCAACACACACACTCAACACACACACACACACACACACAGCACCTACACACAGTAACACTAACAGTCAAAGCCAAGACGGGTTGTTTTTGAGCTCTGGCTCATGTCAAAGACACTCAGTAAGACATCCACAGAAAATCTCCTCCATCACAAGGATGCACTGATTAGCTTTTGGTCGTCAAAGGTTGAGGTCATAGCTCACAGAATATGACCTTCAGTGACCTTTTTGAAATCTTCAAGCTGCAGGTTGCCACCCAAAAAAGCAACAATAAAACTTCACACTGAAATTATGACTAAATTTCATCCAGATAAACAGGGATAGGATCTAAAAGGAGTCTGGTGAACCAAAAGTGCTGGAAAACAACCACAAGGTGTAAATTCTAGTTTCAGCTCATTTCTCTTGACCGTGGAGGGGAAAGGGGGAGCAGGCGGGAGAGACAGGAAATTACAGAATGAAATTGAATGAGACACATCAGTCAGATCAATAATTACTCATTATCGCACGCACATTAAAACAAAAGGTCGTCTGACAATTTGGTTTAGTTTCTCTCTCTTTTACACACATACGCACACTCTCTCTCGCTCTCTGCGGGCTGTGTGTGACATCCCGTGCCTCACTTAAGCGCGTCCTAAACATGTAATGGAGACAACCAGGATTTGTAACCTGGACCTTTATCGGATGTTGTGTTTAGTGTCTCCCTCTCTGGTGTAACGGTGTCACAGGAGGAGGAAGCAGCGTCCTCCTCACGCTTTGGGTCCAGGAGTTTGTTTGTTTGTGTTTGTACCACAGTGTTCACATGTGTAACAGACAGTGTGAGGTCTTGAGGTCAAACTCCAACAAATTGATCCTCTTCACTAAGAGGAAGGAGAAAAATGGAACTAACAGTGGTGAAATATTCACATTTCAAAGGGCTGCTCAGAGTTTGAACCCACATCCGTTGTGTTTTCCAGTTGGTGCGGATCGCCAAGGTCCTGGGGACAGACGAGCTGTTTGGCTACCTACGGAAATATCACATCGAACTGGACCCGCGTTTCAAAGACCTGCTGGGACAGTAAGTCCTCGTGATTCTGCCTCCCATCACAGCCCAGTTAGCTGCTTCACGCAGCTTAAAGCCACAGTGATGACAACTTCTGACTGAAGGTGTATCCACTGTCGTTGTCTCCCGGTTTGGATGTTTAATGTTATCTTGTCCTACATAAAATGACAATGCCCGTCACTGGGGCATCTTTTTATTCAGAGTCTGAGTTGGTCTGGCCAGTCAACAATCTGTTCCTGTTGGTGCTGATAAATCCTTCCAAAACTTTGTTTGCTAATCGCTGAAGAGAACAAGAGGATAGCTGAAAGTGTGTGAGCACTTACTGAGAGTCCAGATTGGCTCACACGTTCACTGCTCTCACAGATATTAATGTCACTGTCCCTGCAGGTGTGGGGGAGGACAGGAGGGCTGAACATGCAGGTGCAGAACTATAAACCGGCCTTTGTGTTCTTTTAAGCTGCATAGGAAACATTATCCTGCCTGCTGTTATGAAATGTGCTACACTGAAGCTGCACCACAGTGGTGAGATATGTGTTCACCTTTTCCACTGCTCCTCTTGTGTAATTGGCTGTGTGTGGCGGGCGGTACGCGTTTTCAGCAGTCATATAGTTGCATACCTTAGAGGTGCTGTCAGTGATTTTTCCATTGAAAAATTGCCACGTGTGCTTAAACAATCAAACCTGAGATCCAGCGTCCTGTTGACCTTATCGTCTGAAAATATACTTCTAACATGGATGGAGAGAAACGAGAGCAGCAGAGAAGACGAAAGCATCCGTCCTGCCTGCAGCGCTGACCCTGTCGGACCATGGCTGGTGTCTGACGGTCGCCTCGCACTTTGTGTGTTCCTGCAGGCAGAGCAGGAAGCGCTGGGAACAGTTTGTGCAATCGGAAAACCAGCACCTGGTGAGTCCTGAAGCCCTGGACCTGCTGGACAAGCTGCTACGCTACGACCACCAACAGAGGCTGACCGCCACAGAGGCCATGGAGCACCCCTACTTCTGTAAGCAAAACACACACACATTTCACCGTTTCAAATCGTTCAGGCCTGGTTCCCCTGTAGGACTGTATCCCACCATGCCGTGCTCTTCCGCTCTCTTACACACTAATTGACACACGTGTGACACCACAAACCTGCGTATTTGCATGTGAAGTGGTGTTTGGTGAGATCCGATCACAGGCTGGTCACTGGACACGCGTTTTAACACAGGTGTGAACACATGAGTTAAGCGCTGACATCTGTGGTTGGCTCACTGCGGCTGCCAGATGGGTGCCGGGTCAGTCGGGGGGACAGAGGCAGGATGTTTTTCTGACGTTTAAAACCTAAGAAAGATGAACAAAGATTTGATCTGTGGTTCCTCCTGCAGACCCGGTAGTAAAGGAGCAGGCTCTGTCAAACTCGGACAACAACATGGTTTCCAGTGGCAACACTACGGCGCGGTGAAACGCAGGTAATGATCTGAAAAAGCCTCCACTGTGTGTGTTCACTGTGTCCCAGTTCAGAGGCTGCATCTTTCTGAGTGGCTTACGAAGGCCGAGCAGAAAAAGCCAACAGAGGATTTTTGCTTTGCATCCCTGAACGGTGCCACCCGTGGCTCCTGTCGCCTGGATGTGGTTTTAAGGCCCAGGGTGTCAACAGCCAAAGCACAGCACTTGTGTTTAGTCTTTCCCTCTCCGTGCTCTCTCTCAGTGAATCTTGGGATAGCCTCCGTGTTCACAGGAAAAAGAACACCGTTTCTCAGGGCCTCCCTTTTTTAACTGGAGCATTTTATTCGCACTGCTCTGACATAATCCTCTGAAGGATGAAGTCCCTGAACTGGGACACAGCTGATGTCTCCCACTGCTCGCTCACACGCTCTTTTGTCTTTTCGCAGAGGTGGAAGAAGAAGATGATGTTTGTTACCTCAACTTTGTACCCGGTTGTGACAGTAACTTTGACAAGTGTACAGTGACAATGGATCAAAGTAACTGACCAGTTACACACTCACAGATATATGCATACGGATAAACACACACACAAACAGACACACACAGACACACACACATAATCAATGCAAGCACACTTTTTTTACACACACATGCAGACATATATACATA
Organism: Echeneis naucrates; assembly: GCF_900963305.1. NCBI lineage: Eukaryota > Metazoa > Chordata > Actinopteri > Carangiformes > Echeneidae > Echeneis > Echeneis naucrates. Next base: position 3,638,348 of record NC_042526.1, on the reverse strand, counting down.
CACCCTCCTCCTCTGTATCAGTCTGTGATTGGCTTGTCCTGGTTCCCTGTCCAGCAGCCTGACCAATGAGCTTGAAGCTGCTCTCCCCTTCCCCCCCCCCCCCCCCCCCCCCGATGGTCCCATCAAATGCCCCCCCACCTCCAGCTCAGTCTCATGTAGGTCAACAAGGACAAACTACTTTTAAAGACAATTCAGTCTCTCCTCCTCTACTCTGTCGTCCCTCCTTTATATCGCCTTGCCCTTTTGTTTGCATCAGCATGGAGAATGATCAGGAGTGTGAGCCCCCCACCCCGACCCCAGGCATCAATCCGTCTGTCTGACCCCCCCAGCCTCCCCCTTTAGACCTCCTCTTCTTTCCCTATCATATACCCCAACAGACAGACAGACGTCTTAGCACTACTCCAGTTCTGAAAGTGGCATGGTGGACTCTCTCTAGATAGGATGATGATGATGATGATGATAATAATATTAATGAAAAATAAATGATTTTTATTTAGATGAACTTGCCTGTGACTGGACAGAATTTTTTTATTGTTATGCAATTTGTCTTTGTGAAGTGTCAAAGTAAGAATTTATTTAAAGAATTAAAGTCCTAGTTCATTTCATTTATCTGCCAAACTTTGGATGTGTGGAATTAAACCCATCAGGGATTTAACAAGGAAGGAGATTTAGGTGTTTGAAAGGTTAAAGTATGTTTGTACTCCACATAGGGCATAGAGAAGCTTTAAAATCTAATCTGGTATCTGTTTCTTTCTGATAAATAAACTTAAACTTGTAAAGAGAATATTTAATAAGAGAAAATATTTTTCTCTAAATGACGTTCAAGTTTACAGGAAGGATTTGTGTTTTGTTTTTTTTATTATTATTGTTATTATTTTGGGGGGTTTTGGATATTTCGTTGTACGATGTCTCTTTCAGCATCAATCCAACCAAAACGTTCCTCTGATTCTATTTCAAACCTCGACCTGTGACCTCCGCCTCGTTCGTATGTCCTGTAAGATACACTGAAACCAAAACCCCACAACTAAAATGTTCCCAATGACGTGTTCGACCCGACGCACGACGACACAAGTCCACCTGGTGTTACGACACAGACCGAGCCGCCGTGATCAGAGTGTTGGCTGCTGAAAGCTGAGCTTCTTCTCTGAAGGTCGAAAAGCTCCTTCTAAAAGTCGGCGGAGATGATGGATGATGTGTTGGAGCGTTCAGGAGCAGAAGAAACATATTATCAGGAAGTGGTGGAGGCCAAAACTGAGATTAAAAAATAATTGTTAACAGTGGATGACTCTAAATTCAGTATTCACCCAATAGACATCAAGGATTGTTTTCCATAAGTGAGAAGAGAAAAAATAATTCATGCAACTTCAGACTTGCTGATTGATTGTTTAGATGCAGATGACTCCATATTGGGAGTTCTCCAGATCAACACACTGAATTAGAACAGGAAACTAAAACAGAAATATCATCCCTATTTATTCTATTTATCCTGAGCAGGATGCCTTAAACTGTGAATAGTCCAGTTTAGCTGCTTTGGGACGGCTGTGGCTCGGGGGGGGTGGAGTGGGTTGACCTCTAATCAGGAGGTCGGTGGTTTGATCTCTGAAAGTATGATTCAGTGTTGCAGCTTTAATAAGTCATAAATTTACTCAGTCTTGCTCATCAAATCTTCACATTGCATGATTTGGAATTCAGAAAACGTTTCTTATATTCTGAATTGGCTCTCCATTAGCTCCCATGTGCATTTATCTTTATTCTGAAAGGCTTTTACTGTCTCAGCACCTGATGAAAGCAAATCAATACAGATATTTCCATATTAAGAAAAATGCATGCATGTCATTTTACTGCACGTTTGTTTTATCACGTTTGATGTTTACTGGCAAGGTGATGATTAATTGTGATGTGGAACAAAATTGTCCTTAACAGGTCACCAAACAGCCACTCTGAGAGGGGGGGGGGGTGGCCTGAAGTATCAGCTTCCTCATTGTAAAGAAACTAGATCTTCAGCTTCCTCTTCGACAACCTGACTCCTCGCTCACGTTCAGGTAACTACACACACCTACGTATGGAGAGACATACACACCGCGTGATCGGGAACCTTTTCATCATCTTAGCCTTGTCAGCTCGTCAGCGGCCCCCGACTGGTCATTGGGCCCCTGGTCTCCGGTATCTGTCCCTCCACCAAACACACACACACACGGTCAGCTCTCGGTTCAGCATGTGCACGAGTACATGTGAGCTGTTTTTTTCCACAGCATTTAGTCGGCGGCAGGTAAATAATTCTGGGAGGTAAACAAGCAGACTTGTGGCCCCTTTTCAGTAAGTACTTTTCCATCTGACTGGCTTTGCTTTGGTTCACATGACGCTCATCCATCTAAAAGGTATTAAAGTTAATACAGAAACTTTACACAGCTTCTGCAGATTAAGAGACTTTGTGAAGCACATTTGTTCAAAACAACAAAACAAAGCATAAATCATAAGCTTATTACCGGCTTCTTTGCTTTTTTAACTTTGGATTTGCAGTAAAAAAGCACAGATGTAACAAATTTAATAAATCCTGGATCAGGCCCAGTTTAATGTACCGTAGTTGTTCTTGACGTTATTAATCACACCTGATCATAATGGTCACACTATGGGTGCAGGTTATTGTAGGAAATATAAAGAATCAGGAACTCCAGTATTTATTAAAAAAAAAAGAAAAAAAAAGTTAAAGCCCATAAAACTAATTTACTCAATAAGCTTTTTACTGATTAAAAAAATCACATCCTGAACTTACACAGTACTTTGTATTCCTATGTGATTCTTTCATTCATTGGCAGTTCATGAAACATTATAAATACCTTTCACCCAGACACTGTATGGCCAACCACAATCTTTTCTCATTGAATTAAAAAAAATAATTTCACCTTTAAGAAACATGAACACATAAACAAAGCTGCACACAAAGAAGTTTATGTTGTTTGTTGAAAACATTTAATGCAGTTATGGTTTAACAAAAAGAATACAACATCTTTCCATTAGTGAGCAAACATTTATTTATCATATATCAAAGAGAACAGCGGTTTAATTAATAAAATATCAAAACACAACAAACAAGCTGCATTAAAAGTGTGATGGGAAGTTTTACTTGATTCCTCAAGTAGATCATCTGAGAATTGAAATGACTGAGGTGGTTCACAAAAATACAGAGAATGAGTCAAAAGAATTACAACAAAAAACACCCGGGACGCCCTTTAAAAGGGGTCATGTAAACTCTTGGTCATATAAAAACTTCTCATTTTGAAGCAGGTTTGAAGGAAAAGGGTGTCTGAGGGTGTCTTAGCAGTCAGCCGGCACGTTTTATACAGCGCTTGTGTCTGAGACAGCTGGGGATGCATTTCTTCTCCGCCTTGGTCCCAGGGGAAGGTGGGGACGGAGAGGCAGGCCCTTGTTTTCTGAAAGAAAGAGATACCAGACACAGAGGGAGGGAAATGAGAGGAGGAAGTGTGATTGACCATTTGCTCTGGCACTGCCATGAGAGCATTTAATTATTAACCGCTGGCTCCCGTGATGAAGCGCTGATGTGATCACAGTCCAGTGCGGTTCAGCCACAACAAGCTCAGACAGGCTGGTTATTATCCTCCCTGAATACATCATTAATGTCACAAACTGCTCCATGGAGGGACGCAACACCCCCCACACCTCAACTCAAAACCTTCACACTTTAGAGGAACAAAAGACCAACAAACACACCAACTTACTGCGCAAACAACGCAACAAAAACAAAAAACAGCATCACAAGTCCAGTTTATAGTTTCAGCGTCATTGCTGACATTTGTAGCTGTAGTTCTGGGAATCATGTTCTCCTGAGGATAAATACTAATGAGTTACTAAGATCAGCCAGGAGCAAAGCTCAGATGGTGAACTTGTTATTGGCATAAGTGTTGTCAGTGTGTTGGCACGTTGACATTAACAGTGATGTTGATGCTGCAGCAGGTGAAGGGGGTCAGATGCTCACCTGGAGGCAGCAGCCTCTCTTTTCCCCACCTCCTTCATCACCTTCAGAAGGCAACAGATCTGCCACAGGGTCATCTTGGGAGTGTGACATGTCAGGCGTGGTCGTGGGGCACAACGAGGACCTCGGTACGTGAGGAGCGACATATAGTTTCTCCCTCTGGGGACCCGCTGGGCACCGGCGTAGCAGGAGGCAAACTGGGAGCGGCGGAAAAAGACGGAGAGATTAGCTGCTGCAGCCTGTTTGTGTTTTCCTCAGAAGTCTGACTTTGAACATACACAGATGTTTTTTCCTCACCTCCCATTCCTCTTCCGTTTGTGAATATCAATTATGAATCTTATATCACATTTATATTTACATTCATTCATTTGGTAGATAATTTTATGCTAATCAGCTCCAGGGACTCAAATCAAAGGAGTCTGGTAAATGAGATCAGACTGGACTGAGATGCCTTGTTGGCAGGGATAGGCAGACACAGAGAAACCCAAGGAGCACCCGTCTGTATGATTGAGTTCAAGCAGATGGATGCAGACCAACAGAAGACTTGAGTCTGATTCGGGCAGCCATGGTGAGCCAGTGGAGGTCAGTCAGTGGTCAAGTGATCCATCTGCAGAGCTTTCGCTGTCCACGAAGGAAACCTTACCAGAAGGCCATTGCAGGAATAGACGCAGGAAATAAAGAAGAGCTGGGCGACGTACTGATTTTGGTAAAACCTGATGTTTTCTGATGTACTATGAAGTGAAACGGCCCGGCTGAGAGATGGACGCAACACGGTCAGAGAAGGAAGAATGGTCATCAAGCATCACTACTGCGATACTATGACTGATTGGTGAGGAGTGAGTTCAGCCTTTAGAGGTTTAGTTAAAGGTCAGTGAGGTCATCTGGTGCCATCAGCGTAGGAATGATATTAATAACATGGGATATAAAATGAGCTGACATTTGTTTGAGCGACACTCAGACTGTAGCTGCAGACATGATACTGCCTAAACACTGAGAAATACACTGTTCACTGTTGTACAATGTGTGTCCCAGTATTTACACTCACAGTGCGCCCTGTCGCTCACCGGTTCATCGTTAGAAATACTGATGGTTTCTCCTCTGACACGTTAATGTACCGGAGCTGACTGATGAGTGGATTCAGAGAGATGAACGCCTCGTGAGCAGTTAGTCTCTGCTCCTATTCACACTTCAAAGGTTACACTCACACACACACATCACACCATTTTTAATTAGCAAAGGAGCCGCTGCCCTCAGAAACCCAAGACACACACACACACACACACAACCTCATGCAGTGTCTCTCACACACATACACACAGGATCCATCTCGTTTACAGAACCGGTGCCTAATCGTGTCCTCCGGCCTCCCGACAGTTGTTTTCTCGTGCACACAAATACACATAGCTGACCTGCTACAGTATCCCTGAATTGTCATCTCCAGAATATTTACAGAATCAAAAACAAATTACCTTTCATTCTTAATTTTTTTCTCCACTAGTTACAAGAAGCATAGTGATGGAGAAAAGTTTGTCATCCATATTGGTTCTAAGTGCTGTAAGTCCATTTCTCAGCGTTTGCTCATTTCTGAAGTTTGAGATGGACACACACACACACACACATGGATACTCACAGGAACAACGGCTGCCATGGCAGTGTGTTGAAGCTCTGGAGTTAAGAAAGAATGCTGAGACATGAATAGTCTCCTTCTTATACACTCTGACATGACCAAGCCAGATAATAGACCAATCGTTTTTTAAACAGAACAAAGTAGACCCACCTACTTCTGACATCACTCCAGTGAGGTCATCACACACACACACACTCACCTGCAGCTTCAGGTTACAGACACTGACATTCAGGACTTTTGTTTTGCAGGATATATTTAGAAGCAGCTGTAATTTGGAGGATGTGAGGGGAAAAAACCAGGACAGCTCGATGAGAAGCAGAAAGAGAGCCAGGGAAGAAGGAAAACCGAAAAAGGAAGAGGAGAAATATGACAAAAGAGGAGTGAATGAAGATGGTGATAGAGAGAAAACACAGGTGGAAAACAAAGGAGTGTGTCAGGGCGAGGGAGGAAACAGGCGTCACACAGTGTAAGGTGACATGGCCGCTGCGAGATCATCAGTCAGCACGATATTAGTCATCACTGATGAGAAGTGACATCTACAGGGAGGGGGGCGGAACTGCCAACATATCAAACCACCACTCAGCCTGAGCAACACTTGCAGCTCGGCCAAAAGAACCCTCACACTAAAATAAATGGTGAAAGAACTTGTCTGGATTTACATTTATCTGCGAGGCGTTTGGTTTCGTTTGTCTTTCTTCAGCAAAGACAAACCCCAGCGCCAGTCTTCCCAGCCCCCGTCTCTACAAACACAAGGCTGCAAAAATGCTCTCTGCTCACACCTGAAGTGCAGTTCTCCTTCACCTTAATCATCAGCTCATTATGTTTCTACATCAGCATCTGATTTTTATTTTCTTTTTTTTTTTTTTTTTGGGGGGGGGGGACTCATAATAATCGTTAATTCTAATTCTACTGCGTTTTTTTTTTTTTTTCACTCATTCAAACTTTCACACTCCCTCCCTAGTCTGATAGTTCCCAATCACCCATTTCCTGCATGTGGTGGTCTTTGCCTGCCCCCTGCTGTTTTCTACAGCACTCTGCCTCTAGCAGGTAAAGAGGTGCTGTCACAAAGACTCATGAGGCTGTTTAGATTCATGTTCTGGGTGTTGTTCTATCAACGCTGTTTTCAGGTGTAATCTTATTTGTGTTCTGTTGTGGTCGTGCTTATGGTCAGTAAAAGTAAAGTTTTGCATGCTCAATAAAGTGCATCACTTGGAGCTGTGCGGTGCATTTGTGCACAGATATTGCTTTAGAAGTTCCCTTCTGGTATTTCTTCCATGCATGCTCACCACAATATTTTATTATTATGCTGATATCTGACTGTGATTGAGTCTGTACCTTCTGACCCAAAGCTGAATATCAGATTTGATATTCATATTTATTTCATGATCTAATGTCACAGTTGACAGGCAGCAGTGTTTGAACACTGATAGTGAATGTGTGGAATCGTCTTGTTTCTCTGGAGCTTCAGTGCTGAAATTTTTGGGGGATACTTTTACTTTCCCTTCACTACATTTGATGGACAAATATTGTACTTTTTACTCCGCTACATTTCTATTGATGCTCTCGTTACTTTTGCCCTAGTTTAACATTATTCATTCATTGTAATTTTTTTGTAACTCCAGAGACTAGATTCTAGTCCAGATGTCTCCAGCTCCGGTCCTGGAGGGGTTCAGTCCAGTCCAGAGGTCTCCAGCTCCGGTCCTGGATTTTTCCTGATTCAAACAAGTGACTCCTGATCAGACTTCAGCAGAGCTTGATGACGAGCTGATCATTTGGATCAGGTGTGTTGGAGCAGGAAACATTTAAAACCTGCAGGACTGTGGCCCTTCAGGACCGGAGCTGGAGACCTCTGGACTGGGCCAAACCCCTCCAGAGAGTAGAGACAGGTCTGGTTCTTGTAGGGCCTCTTTAACTGAAGGTATTTTTGAGTTATAAACATGTCTGCAGCAGAATCACATCAGTGTATTGTATAATGACAATAAAGCTACTTTCCTGTGGTATTATTTTAAATACCTTTACTTAGGTAATTTTTTAAGCAAATATTTTTGTACTTTTACTAAAGTAATATTTTGACAAAGCTACTTTTACTTGTATTGGAGTAATATTTGACAAGGAGTATCTGTAATCAGGTAGTGAAGCTGTGTACTCTGTCCTGTGTGGATAAAGGCTGGGGCTCCTGCTGCTTTCAATGACCTACTTCTTTCAATTTTATTTTATTAAGCTCGTTCATTCGTTGAGGTTTTACTGTCTTTAATGTCACTTATTATTTTTACACTTCTTTTAACTCCTCTATTATGAGATCAAGTTTCATTGGCAGGTCAGTTGCAGTAACTTCTCGCGGTTGTGTGTGTGTTTGTGTTTTGTTTTTGGTGAATTTAAGAATTTGCGTAGTTTAAAAATCAAAGTTGGTTGGTCAGACTGACTAAACTCATCAGCGCACACACAAACTTGAAAAAAAAATTAATTTCATTCAATAAATTAAAAATTAAATAAAAAAAAATAGATATACAACATCCTGTTGTTCGCATTTAGTTTACTTTTGGTTTCGTGGTTAATTTCGCACTCACATGTATTTCTGAGACCACGTGAAGGCAGCATTTGTCCATCCATCTGTGTGGTGGAGATAAAGAACAGAACAATCTTGGCTTCCTCAGGAAAAACACCCAAACCTACATCTCATCAATTATTTTAAAGAATATTTTATCCTCATGCATATTACCCGCAACGTCATTAAGGGAAGTTACCGAGGTTATTATCTAAATGTGACGTTTACGTCAGAAAGGGGGATTAATTGGAATAACTGTCCGTAAAAAGTGTTTGTGTTTACTTCTGACACGGACCAGCGACGTGACAGTCCTCCTTAATTCAAATAGTTCCACGTCGAAATGTGTTGACTTCTTTCTAAAGTGCAGAGTGAATACTGTGAATGAAATAATCCTGAGAAGAGTCGGACTTAATGAGCGTTTTGTTCGAAGTTGTTGTTTTATTTATTTTTTTTTTTTTTCGCAGCAACAGGTGCGTCCGGATGCGATGGTGCATTCAGGGAACGGGCAGGAATCGGGTGTTTTCCGTTACTGGAGTAAAACGTCCGCTCTCAGCTTTGAAAGGTGAAATAAATAGAAATGGTTTACCTAAAAAGTGATAAGAGTGATAAAAGCCTCCGAGGAGACGACCCGACGCTGTTGGAAGTTTTTTTTTTTTTTAACGCGCTTGGTCACGTCAGGCGGTGTTTCCCGCCCCCCTGAACGCCGCACAGACCCCGCCCCGGTCCCCGGCGGAGCCCCGGAGCAGCCGGCCTCAGACGGCGGAGTTGAGCTCAGGCAGCCCGGTCGACGGCCCCCCCCAGGAGGAAGCAGTCTGTTTTCGGTCGCAGTCAGGATGTCTCCGTCCACGTCCCCCCGGTTCTTCACGAAGAGGGAGGTGGCCGGCCACCGCACCAAGGAGTCCTGCTGGGTGCTGCTGGGGACCCGGGTCTACGACGTGACCGCCTTCCTGCGGATGCACCCGGGCGGAGAGGCGCTGATACTCCGCCGGTCCGGCCGGGACGTGAGCCGGGAGATGGAGGGACCTCCGCACCGGCACTCGGAGAACGCCCGGCGGTGGATGGAGCAGTACTACATCGGGGAGCTGGACCGGGACAGCGGCGCCGACGAGGCACAGGTGGGTGACCCGGACCTGGACCGAGCTAGCTGGGCTGACATAACTGACCTGGGAGACGGTAAACAGTCCGCAGGCAGGAGAGGGAGAACCTGTTGATCCAGCCCGGGGTGGAGGAGGGTGGAGGAGGGGGTCCTCCACAAAAACGACCCATCTTAAATTCACAACAACAAACAGAAAAAGTTTCATCTAGAAGTTTCTCTCACGTTTGACGTCAGCGTCCGTTAGCTGGCACGTGTCACGCTGTCAACGGTTAAAATGCCCAAACAAACAACAAACAAACAAACAAACAAAAACTTTTTTTATATATATAATTATAAAGAGACTGTGTGATAGATAGGAGACATGTTGGCGGTGGAAGAGATGTGGGCAGATATCTGGTTCAGTGGGCAACAGGTGAAAAGTTACAGGTGTGTTTTCTGTCAACAGGTGAAGGAACTACCTGTTCTCCACCTCTTCATACACCTCCTCCTCCACCACCTCTTCTTCCTGCTCCTCCTTCTCCTCCTCTTCATACACCTCCACCTCCTCTTCATCCACCTCTTCCTCCTCCTCTTCATCCACCCCTTCCTCCTCCTCCTTCTTCTCCTCTTCATCCACCTCCTCCTCCTCTTCCTCCTCCTCCTCCTCCTCTTCATCCACCTCCACCACCTCCTCCTCCTTGACAGTATTGATTATTGGGACATGAGTGATGAGCCGGTGGGAAAAGACTCACAGAGAGGCAGGGAAAGGCGTACAGGTGACAGGGAAGACCTGATGGGCTGAGGGGGGTTGGTGTGTTTCATGAATGATTCAAGAAGTGTGTGTGAGTGTGTGTGTGTGAGAAAGAGAGAGACACAGGCCACAAGAACTGGTTTCTCCAGTCTCAGTGAGCACTGAGGGATCTCCAGCCAGGGATCATTTGAAGGAAAACTCTCCATCGCCTGTAGTCGGATGAATCCACACCCAACCCAGTTTGCTCTGTCTGTGTGTGTGAGCAGAGAGAAACAGACTGCGATGTTTGCATAAATCTCTTGTAGACAGAGTTGGCATTTACATAGCTTGCCCTGTGTGTGTGTGTGTGTGTGTGCGCGCGCACATACTCATTCTTGCATGTTGGTCTCAACATTTAGTTATTGCTCAGCATTGAGATAAGATTTGTTATTTGTTAGGAACGAAGGCTTATCATTGTTATGTTTCATTGTTTTGCTGCACACAGTTTCTCTTTGAACTGTTCTCTTTTGGAAATTCAACTTTTTTCTTCTTTATCGTTAGTGAACACGGTCCAAAACAAGAGCCCTGAATTACAGGCACCCACAGACACTGACTGGTTTTAAAAAAAAGACGACTTTGTTTAGGGATTCTTGTTGTACCTGGGTGGTGTGTGTCTGCAGTGAAGTAAAAAGGAACGAGCAATGAAATACTTTAAGAGTTTTTTGCTGGTACAATTTGCTCTAATTGAGAAGTTATTTGTGAAGAATGAATCAGATGTTTACATTTTGACTTAAGTTTCTTTTCAACACAGTATGTGTATACAGTGTTAATATATCAACCTCATTCCATTCTTCAAAACAGGACCAGTCAAGAGTTGAGCTTTAGCAAACAGAAAGAGACAGAGGTTGTTTTAAGTGCGTTGTGGGAGGCGGCACTTCAGTGCTTTCACCCCTTTGGACCAGGTATTTGCAGAGACTATGAGGATCTTAAGATCTTAGTAGACGGACAAATTACAAGACTTATACAACTCCTGTTAGCTTTGGATTGTTTCAGAAGGAGATTCAGAGTAAGATGGTTTCCTTTTTGTTTGCGTAGGTGGTGAGTACATGTGCATCGTTTAGCCAAAAGGGGCAAATGTGGCATTTTTATGCCCAGTGTGTCTTGGAAATGGTGTTGCAGCTCCACATCTGCCTGATTCTACAAAAGCTCAAAGAAAGTCTCGATGGGAATGATTAAAATTTGTGGTGCTCTTTGAATCATTAAACCTTAAATGTATCCACATATTCTTCTTTTGCTGCTGTGTGCTACATTAGATCCCCAAACTGAAGTTGTGCAAGAAAGCAATGATGACCAGAGACAGGTCTGGAGTTCATGTGTTTTGCCTGCAGACATCAGGGGTACATAAGAGAACCGAATCTGCAGGAGTTGTAAAGAGGTGAGGCAGTGGCTTCTAGTGTGTGTGTCTGTTTGTGTCTTACATATATGTGTGTTTGGGAGCAGGTTTACAATCAAACAGAGGTCCTGTTTACACCGTCAACAAATTAAACTGGTTTGTATTAGATGCTGATTGCTTCTTGTCAGAGACAGTCTTTGTAGGTACATTACCTCAATGACAGAGAAACCAGAAACTGGTACAGTTACTAAATAAATAAATATAAAAGGCCACATTCATGTCAAACTTTCTGCTTTTTTTTAAATTATTGCTCACTTTTTACTTTCTGTGTCACATATGTAACTTGCAATTATTGCTATTATTATTATTATTATTATTATTATAGAGTATTTGCATTTAAGACATCAGGTCTTTCTAGTATCCACGAAAGAGTGATCACAGCACTAGAGAGACTGCTGATCAGAGTTTATCGTTAGGCTTGGTATCAAGATGGGGAATTTCTCTCTTTGATTGTATCAAATATTGTTGATAAAGGCAAATTGCTTCAAGTAGCACAGGACCAGTGCGCAAATTAATACGACACACATACAAGAGTAGTCTACAAAATCATTAAAAGGTGTAATGTAGCAAATAATCAATATTATTATAGTAACATTCAACAGAAGCAAATATTCAGGAAATGTAACTGGATTATAAAGACCGTGTGCTCCCGTAGTCATCATCCCTCTGACTGGACCTGAACTCTTGGTAGCATGTCCGTCAAAGCCCACACCAAATGTTCTAACAAGGCCTTTCTGTTAAAGCTAATAGTGAGCAAACTGAGAGCCCGCAGGTGTCGAACAATAACATCATCAGGATTTTTTTATTTTCCTCAAACTTCACAAAGCTCCTCCAGAGTTGCAAAAAAAGATGGTGTTTTTGTCTTTTTTTCCATCGACTCTTAAACTGAATTGTTCTGCTCTGTTTTCACGAAGCAGGAAAATATTAATGTCAGATTGAAATCAGTAAAGTATTCAGACTGAAGGACAAAACATTGATTGGTGACATTTTCTATTTAGACACCTGGCTCAGAGAGTGCAGGTGTCAAGGCCAGTGTGACAGCGTTTTACGGTTTTGTGAGTACATTTTCATTGCGACTTTAGTAAGCACGGCGTGTCAATCATGGCTTTGTGTTTTTGGAACTTTGCTAGGAAGGAAATTGAGCCAGTGCGACCTGTGAACCTCTGGACAGGATGTGGAAATACCTCAATAGACTTTCATTGACAGTCTTTCTTTTTTGGGTCACAGAGTCTGTTTGTCTCGCTGTCTCTCTGTATGCATGGACTTGGAATGTAAACAGATTCAACAGGCACAAAGGGCAGAGGCAGACATACATATGTCTTAATGTGCAGGAGAATGCGGCTGTGTAGTCATGAACTTGGGAGGATAGTACGTACATTGTTCAATGAGACGATTACAAATGAATGAATGAACAAGGGAAAGGGTATGGAGCAGCTCAGCACAACTGGGATGTATGGAGGAGGCTCGGAAGTCCAGTTGAGAAAAACAGGTCAAAAGCTTTTTAAAGAGGAAAGCCAAATTCAGCATGATAAAAGAAATACAACGGGGATGTGAATGAAATAGGAACTAGTTGATTTAGAGTACCGGCAGGAGCGTGGAGGTGATGATGGTGGGTGCTGATAGTCTTTGTGGCTGGAATGCTGGAGGGCCAGTGGGTTGGACTGGTGGAACGCCGGAATGCAGTCTTTCATCTTTATGCATCTTTTCTTGCTCAATGATGGGATTGTCTTTCATCGGAGGGCACAAGGAGAAAGGGTGGGGGGGCGGGGGGGTTTAGTACATTGTTAACATGAAGGTCAATATTAAACAATGAATGATGAAAACAAACAAATAGCTCAGTGTTTACTGAGATTTTTTTCTTCATCGTTCTGCTCTAGTGCGCTGCCAACACGTCATCGGTTCAGGTGAACTACATTTTTCTGCTACTCTTAAAAGCTGCCTCCAAGTTTATCACCGTGGTGATGCATTACCCAGCACGTTGTTTATCTTTGCTACCATAGAGACTGCCAACATGGCAATTAATACTTAGGTGCAGTCCTCAGGTGGCTCTCCTCATCGCCACGGTAACACCTGGAAAAGAGAGAGGGAAAGGTGTAGGGAAACTCAACAGTCAGACGGGACAGAGATGAGTAGTCTGAAAGTCTGAAGGGTGCACCTGATTTTGACAGACCTCTCAGGAATGGTGCTACTCTTTTTCTCTCTCTTTGTTTGTATTGGTTACCTTTTTTTTTTTTTGCACCCAAAATTCATTCTTTGATGGTTTGTTGTGACAGCACAGGCCATTTGATTGGCTTGAGAGATAAAAGGCTCAGCTAATGTTTGACAGTGGTCATAAAGAAAGGGACAGCGGGGTTTGTAACCCTGAGGTTTTACATTTTGGCTTTATCAATTTCCACTGTGGAAAATAACCCAACGTGGATTACAAAAAGTAATCAAATGTGTCATGGCTGTGTCTGTTTGCTTGCAGTTAGAATATTGTTCCATAAAATTCCTCCCTTCTATCATTTGTTTGTTCCACCCCACCTTGTTCTTTAGTCTACTGTGTATCTGCCCACATTGTCACATCTACATAATAATGGGAAAGTGCCCTTTGCAGAAAGGTAGGCCACGGCGAGGCTGTGTGTATGCAGTATCTATGGATGCAACAGGTCGGTTAAAGCCCATGGGGGGACTAAACAAACACACACACACATTTAGGGGTGTGTGTTGGTGCAGAAAAGAGAAACTGACAAGATTTTCAGACACACCCAGAGGAAGGAGGAGAAGGACATAAAGGTAGCCTGGAGGAGCTCTGTAGGTTTGGTTAAAGGACAGACTGAAAGGACAAAGGTAATGTTTCTGCTCGGGGAGTTTTGCATACAGTGGCCTAACAGCAGGCTGATGGTTCCGCTCTGGATATGGTCTTTGCTCTCCCTGTGAAACATTTTGCCATCAGGTGAAAAGAGTCACCTGGCAGTGCTGTGCAGTTGCATGTAGCAGCATTAAATAAATCTGTGCGTGTCTGTGTGCACACCTCCAATTAGCTGTGCAGTGGTCCAGCCCTTTTCTATAACCACTCACGCAGTATCGTATTTTACCCACCAATATATTGGATTTCAAATCCAGTCATTAAAAAGATGTTACTGATTACTACTTTATGCTAATGCATCTTAAATAAATGTTTTTGGATGCGTCAGGAAATAGTTTTCAGTCCAGAATTGAGGAGGAATGTTGAAAGATCTATTGTTGATGCTGCGACATTACAAACAGATATGTGATTTTCAAAAAATACAGATTGTGTATTCACACACAAAACGAGCTTCTTTTATCGACACAAAAAAAAAAGTGTTTCAACAATGTGTAAAGTAGCTAGCATCAGAATACGGCCTGTTTGAGGTTGAACCGGTGAGTTTGCATGTCATCTTAATTGGGGTTGTTGTTTTCCCAAAGTTTGAATTTACTGTTCGACATACTGATTTATAAATACTGTTAGACAGTCGTGTTTATAGTTGGTTTGTCTCAAATCAGAAATTCACAAGTAACATAACATAATGCGTTGCGTACACAGGATACTGAGTCATGTCAGACATCAGAGTATGTTCAAATCAAACACGCTCACTGGAAACGATGATCGCAACATACGTAACCCCCCCCACCCAAAATGTCATGTGATAAGGAAATCATACCGCCACTACCATTGGCGTTGGGTCCTCCTTCCACTGCAATTTCCACAAGGTTGAAGATACACTGGTGTACCGCTTTTCTGCCACTATATAACCAAGATACTTTTCACATTAACACACTAATGAGGTCAAAACTGCATGTGTAAGTATGAATGTATGTGAGTTGAGACGTGGCATATGTGTTAGGTATTTAATGAAACAGCCACATTAGGACAGTTAGAGCCTCAATTTCTATTACTTCCAGTGCTCTAAATCTCATTATGGAGGATACGTGTCATTTAGTTCTCTGATGAATAAAGATGTAGACGTATTGCTTTCACAACTTTTGTCATGGATTCCTACTATTTATGGACTGTACTGTACTATAGTATACTATATCATCATACTGTTCATGTGTCCCTTACTGGCCACTTTACTTCAAAGACAGGTGGCAAAATGTTAAGCAGAAGTATGAGGCTTTCTTGAATTCCTGTGGTTGTTCACTGGAGTTGGTTAATTATTAAATAGCTCCTTACAGTTAGACTGTTGGTTGACTGATGGTCTTGAGCTCTTTTTAAAAATTAATCAGCTACTGAATACATCACTTTATTTAAATTTTTTTTAAAGTAAAGTTCATTTATAAATATATGCCGTATGTAGCAGCATGTTGAAGGTGGGGACTGTTTACACAGCAGTCAGCTCACTAGTTACTGTCTGTAGGGTAACACAATACGTCTGCACAAACTGGGTAGCTACACGAAGCCTCAGATTCTTGCTGGAGAATGCGCACACGCATATACACACACATGGAGAAACACACAACAGGCACACAAAACTGAGAGAGCGAGAGCAGAATCTCAAGTCCTGGTCTTTCAGGTTTGACTGGTTTTGTAGTTGGATTGAGAGAGACACACACACACACACTCTTGTTTTATTAGACCCATGAAGATGATTCATTGACACCAGGTCCTCCCTAGCCCGAGATAATAACCTTAATATCACAGCTTCATGTCTTGCCTGACCCCTTACCTTTCCTATAACCTCAAACTAAGTCCTCACCCTCTGCCATATTTCCATCACTTCTCTTTAATGTTAGGAGAGTTGTGTAGAGGTTCACTCAGTGAATAATTAAAGCTGCATCATATCTGAATCACAAATGGACCAGAAATAAATTCCAATGCAGTCATGATTTCTTTCTCACACTTACTTATATGTTTCTACTCTATTCTCTGTTAATTACCGAAGACTTTGATTTTGCTTCACAAACTCCAGTGTAATGATTTTATGACTGCAGTCATTTGTAGCCAGACTGATTGATTGTGAGAAGTGAGGGAGTTTTTATCAGCCCTCTGTGTGCCTGTCAGGTCAGAGAAAAGGAGATGATTATTGAGATTAAATCATGTTTGCATTCATCTATTTACTTTGTGACAGAATGGCAGTTTCTGGAATGGAAAAAGTTTACACAGGAATTTTTTTTGTGAAGAGTTGTTTTCTTTGTGTAGCAACTACAACCTCTGCGGGCATTGAAAGCATGTTGGAAACAATGCCAGTGCTTGAATTCTTCATGTGCACTGAGGTGCTGCCCATCAGCCGACACCAGTATCCTGCAAAACTTATTGATCTGATAAGCACTACTGCTGAGGAAAAATGTCAAAAATTCACCCACAAACACTTCTACACGTACTCAGAACTTCTCATACACCTCTTCAGAGGGGTTTGGCCATATTTGCCTTAATCCAGGTGCATTGTTGGCTAATTTGGGAGCGGTTATAGATTTCAGCTTTGGATAAGTGCTGTTGTGTAATGAGACGGCTGAAAGATAATTTCATCAGTGCCTCAATACAGAGAGAGAAGTTGTGCGTATGTTTCCCTCATCTAGCTGAGCGTCAGCCATGAACATTCAACCTTTTCACACCGTCATCTGATGTTACTGCTGACTCTGATATCACTACGGCACTGCGATTGGTTAATAAATTTACATTGTCATTAAATTTTTTTTAACTACATGTGATGCTGCTGTTCCGGCTTTTTAACAAACTATGTAATGAAACAAATCTTACCACCCGCTGAGCTGATTAGTCTGAACACTGTCGGATGAAGATACCAGTCTCTAGTTGTGCTTTGGATACCCGATCACGTGTTTGCATCTTTATGAGAGTACTTTTTAAACGGGAGCAGACAATGGTTTGAGCCCAGGGCTGCGGAAGAATATCAAAAGCAAACATTCTTTTTAACGGTTAAATGTGCGACATTACAGAACCATTAAAATTCGTCGTTGAAATGTAAATTTTAGTGCACACACAAAATGATAAAGCTGGTGATGATGCTGATGGTGAGGGGGGTGATGACCATACCTACCATAACTAATATTTAATACTTGCAGCCTTGCAAACAATATCTGATATGACAGTTTTGTTTTTATTACATTGACAAATTTATCAATCAGACCTAATTCTCTAATCCTCCTTGTCTGATGCGGCCCTGAAGTCAAATAGATCTGTAAAGGTCAACAGGCATAACTCTGTTACCCCCGCTGATTAGTAAATAAACCATTTTCTCTCTGATTTCCTGCTAAATGTGTGGCTTATCGATGTAAAATGTGTGTCAGAGTGAGTGACAGTATTCAGACAGTTCATGACCTTTAGAGCGTTATCAAATTACCAAACAACCTCAGTGTTATTGAACTTCAGCCCTGCTCTTTCCACATGTGTGCGACCAGGGAACTGCTGCGGACTCAAACACACACTCAGAATATACCTGGAGGAGCTGCGTATGTGAACGCTAACGTCTGGACATCAAATAGGCTTTACCTGCCCACTTCGCACTGTCTCCCGTTCATTGATTTGTTCGTAGTGGTGCACTTTGAGCTCTGAGCGTTTTCTCTCTCGCTCTCTCTCTCTCAAATTTTGTGAAACTGTTGTGACTGTATACATTGTTCACTTATTTATTTGTTACACACAGACTGAAGCAGCACACTTGAGGATTCCTCCTGGATTGTAGTAAACATACAGTGGGGCATCTAAGAGATGAAAAAGTGATACTTATTTAAAAAATGAAGGCTTTTATATACATCTCTGGTGTTCCTGGGAAGCCTGAGGTGGTTTATTGGTTCTGTACTGATATGACACAGTAAAAACTGAGCTAGAAACACTCAAAGCTAATAAACAAATACATAGATCATTTGTGAAAACACCTGATTGTTAAAGCCCTTCTTCCTCCCTGTACCTCCTAAAAAACAATGTGCTTTTTAAACTGGGTCATGCTTGGACATTACTTGAGCTTCACATCCAATCTGTTCCACAGCCTCACTCTACAAACAGAAACACAAAAAAGTTTGAATGTTGTCCGTGCCCACTGATGATGGCCTGACATGACATGTGGCCTGACTTCCTGATTGTACCTTTTTCATAGTCGTCATAAAGTTTGTTAGGTATTTTGACCAAATGTTCTAGCTCAGTTTTTACAACTGTGTCATATCAGTACAGAACCAATAAACCACCTCAGGCTTCCCAGGAACACCAGAGATGTATATAAAAGCCTTCATTTTTTAAATAAGTATCACTTTTTCATCTCTTCGATTCCCCACTGTATGTTTACTACAATCCAGGAGGAATCCTCAAGTGTGCTGCTTCAGTCTGTGTGTAGCTGATTGCTTTACCACAAATATTAAATATTACCTCCAGGAAGGTTGAGAGTCTTAAAGAACCCAATTTAAAGTCAGTATGTGAGATGTCTTTTGGTGATTTTTGGTGGATAGTTAGATTTTTAGGGATACTACTGACTTTATATACCACTGTTGCCATCTTAAGCTCGGAAAATCTCACCTCCACAAACCAACTGTGACCAAGTCTGCTTACATAGCGGCTGCCCAGAGGGCAACACCAACTCAACCTTTGGCCAACATACCAGTCCTCCACCCTCAGTCCCAACACTATCCCTATGAAACAGCACACTGAAGAACGATGGCAATGACGGAAAACCACACACACGCCCTGAGGAAAAAAAAGTAGTCACACAGGCAGAATAACAGCAACTTTGTCATTTCACATCAAAGCAAGCCAATGCAAACAGTAGATAACTGCGTAAAATGATGTCTGCTTGCTGGGTGAATTTTAATTTTAATTGTTAATACAAACAAGACTTATTGTGCTGAGGCCGAGAAAGTGTCAGGTAGATCTAAAAACATTTGTGATGTTCTCTCGCTGTATTCCCATCAATTTGACTGCATCTGATAAACATTTGTGCGACTCTGTATACCGCCTGCTTGATTGTGGAAATTGTATGTTTTAATGGGATTGTCACAAAACCGCCAACTTCTCTGTAATTCTGCCGTTACTGTGCGAGGGAATATTGCCGTTACTGTGCGAGGAATATAAGTGACGTAATTGCAATCTGCAGAATAAAACATCTTTTGGGGGCATCTTTTGCTACACTTACACTTTTACACATTACATTTAGCCTGAGTGAGTTTGGAATGGGCAATCAGATGTCTTGAATGTATTTTTAAGCCTTTTACACACTATAGAAAACTCAAATTTAGGGATTTTTATTTTAAGTGAACAGAAAGTTTATTTCAGTTTTCATTGCATCATGAATTTTAGTAAATGACTCCGCCACTCCCCCATACTTAGGTGTTTCTTTTTATATCCTTAAGAGTTGATGTGCTATATCCATGCCCCGTGCTATCCCATATTATTCCAGATTTGAGGGATGCTGCCTTTTATTGTGATCACAACCGAACTCAGTCCCTGAAAGTTCAGCTTGATTCCTCCTCACAACGTTGACTGACCCCATCCACCCTCATTCTGCTCCCCCCTCCTCTCCTAGCCGAGCTGTTTTGTGGTGGTACCAGGGCACAACGCCACCCCAGTCCAACCATCTCCTTTGTTTTTTGTCTGTCGTTCCTTTATATATCTGCTCCTACAGGGACAGAGCCCTCTTATGTTTACTCCATAAGCTTTTTCTCCTCAGTAAAATAAGACGATTCAGTCACCCTGCTTTCTTTGAACCAATTTGAAGTGCTTTGCTCTCTTGTAGATTCATAAACCTGTTAACCTGGCAATAACCCGACACCTTTTTTTTTTTTTTTTTTTCCTTTTTCCAGGTTTATGATTAAGAAAATTACAAATATTGCGTCAGTTTGTTGCTCCTTAGTCTTGGCCGATATAGGCGAGAAAGATAGAACAGAAATGCACTTCATGGTAGACCATGTCAGTGTAATGCAGTCACTTGGTGGTAATCTCGACATAACAATGAGCTGATGTGGGGCAGAGTGGTTCAGGCCTGTGGAGTGTACACAGGCACTCCCCGATCGAACAAAATAAAGATGGGCCTCCTCCTGCTTTCATTGTTGACCTTCCATTCATCTGTTCTGTAATCTGAATTTACATCCAGAATGCGTCAGACCCCTTTCCTCTCTGACACACGCCATCCTTCGTGATGCTCTCAGCTAATTTTAGTCACCTGCTCCAAAGGGTCCACGCCTGCTTTGGACACTGTTGATATGTTGCCACGGCAACCCTTACCTGAGTTACGACACCTGTGCTCAGAGTTCAGGAGCACTGTGGAAATGTTTTTGGCATAAAACCAAATGAGGAGTGAAGTTTTTAGTCTGCATCGACAAAGACATTCCTGCAGACTATCGCTGACCTCTTCCTGTACGTGTGTCATGCTTTTCATGTGTCATCAGATGTTTTGATGTGATAGGTTAGTGCGACTGACTTCCCTTGTGATTCTATTCATCGTGTTTGTTTGTTTGTTTGTTTGTTTGAGTGGTGATTACAGTAAAATGAAGCTGCACAGTTCACACTAAAATCTGTCATCACACATATGTCCAAGTTGTACTAGAAAAGTTGATGAGCACAAAATGAATTAACTGAGCTGTAGGAAATTTGTAATGCTAACTTTGGCGTAAGGTGTCTCATGTTTAGTTTCTTGATTTTCTTTCACAAAAATTGGGAATCTTTGTGTAAAATTCTTGTTGAACTATTTAAATGTAATTGTGTATATATATATATATATATATATTTCATTATACTTCCTCTGAACTAACAGTTTGACAGTACATTTTTATTTTTATTAGATCAGTAGGCTTTGATGCAGGACCTTTTCCACAGCTACTTTCACATTACTCCTTCCAATTTGGTGCATAGAGTTCCCCCTTTCTGCAAGTGTTGACTTCCTGTCAAAAGTATTGTTAGGTCAAAAGTAAAAGGAAGGAAAAGGAAATAAAAAAAAAAATACTGTTCACTTGAAGGGTAAGTACAGAACAAAACAGTGAATTGAAAGTAAAATTTATAAATTCAGAGCCGCCAGAAGTATTTCTTTAAGTGGAGATAAAGGTTGATATTAGATGTGAAATTGTGATGATAGGATGAAATACTTCTGATCTTATCATTTTGGACGGCTGTTGCCACCTTTATACCTGCCTTATTTATACCTGTGCATCAATGCATCAAAATCTTAGCATCCCAGGATGGAAAGGTTGAGGATCGTGTGGTGTCCGTGTTGCTATGGCTTTGAATTTCCCTAATGAGATGGGTTTTTTTTTCTCTTCATCTGCTCACTTTTCTTTGCTTCACTACCTCGTAAAAACCATATTTGTAAATAATATGTAAAACTTCATTGTGTGCTGAAACTTTACATGCATCTAGTTTTTATAAGCTCCAGAGATTGCCTTCTACTGCTGCCTCGTGAGGATGACATGATTTTATTGTCTCTTTGTTATGACTGGTTAAGATCACAAGGACGTTTTTTTATTATTTTTTCTTATCTGTACAGAGGTTAACTTCTTCTTTCACAGTTATAACATCATTACTGATTCAATTTGTCCACAGGTTTTCTCCACAATCATCCCGTATTTTACAGAGGTGTCTCTGGAGCAGCACAGTGATTCACGTATTGGACACTGCACATTGCCGTACATACACTTTGTCTTCTCATATTAGACTTTAAAGAGCAATAACCTGTGATTACACTGTTGACTGAAATTGCAGAAATAATTCACATGACAGGAATCTGGTTATTTGTTGTTGTTACAGTTTCTTTTCACATTTAACTTTTCTGTTTTTGCAAGCTTCTGACACATTTTTCCCTTCAGCAAAGTTATGCAGCATCAACAAACTCACATACAGATCACTTACAGATCACTATTGGTGGTTTACAAATGAACTCTCGCTACCTATCTATCTACCTATCTATATATATATATATATATATATATATATATATATATATATATAGAAATCATAATAAATCATAATCAACTATAATCACTATTTTTCAGAGGACTGCAAAATTTGCAGGAAATCATCATAGAAATGTGAAATATAAGAATGGCTTGTCATCACGTCTTTTATATTTTGGGTGTGTGCATTTATACATTTCTTCTCACCCCCCAGACCATGAATGTTCCTGCAAAACCACCAAAACGTTTCATAAGCTGAAATGAAACCAAAGTAGAGCTGATCACAACTTGTCTTTGGGTTTATGACCAGATGCTTATCAGCTAATGGAGAATTAATGGAATTACATCTGTATAACCATAATAAGACAACAGCTTGTTCAACAGTTGCTCTTTTGGAGTTTTACTGACATTACTGACAATAATGTTCAGTATTGTTCTTGAAAGGTCTAACATCAATGCTTTTCTCATTTATACTGTAACATAAAATGTAACATGAAACTTAAATAAGCTAAAGCTTAATTAAAGGACTAAGAAAACTAACATTGTTTACTTTTTCTATACCACTCTGATGGGTTAACATGTGATCATGTTTCCATTGGCAGCTCCTCTGAGAATATGTTTCTGTGTTGCACAGCGGGCATGATTTTCACTGAGTGCATTACCCAACAGAGAGGGTGTATATGTTTGGCGTGTGTGTGTATTTCAAAGAAATACTTAAAGTGATACGTTGAAATGTGTACATCGTTGTCAAAGCTGAATGGTGAGGTGGCTGTTTGTTTTTGAAGTAGATTCAAATGTTTGCAGATATTCACGCATTCAGGGTTAAGCTTTGCTCTATAATCAGACCAGTTTTACCTGTCTTATGTAATGTAAGGAAACATCTGATGCTTTTTTTGAGACTGATACTTCAGCAGTTTGTGATTTGACTCCTACAGGATGTTTTTTAAGTTTGCGGTTGTGTTGTATTTGGCTGCTGTCCCTACCACGTGATGTATATATTCATTCATTCGTTCATTTATTTGTCTTCTATTGCTTATCCATTTACTGCTCACACTGGGCAAGGGTGGGGTCACCCTGGATAGGTTAGAGTCACCAGTTAACCTAAGCTCCTCCCTTTTGACTAAAATCTGGTGAGTTGCTCTAATTCTTAATATTGGCCACACCCCACTGAAACACACCACCCTTGGGAAGTTCAGTGATGGCATGGAGCTCCAGCCACCTTAAACAACAGAATCGCATTACTCACGCTTTCATGTGAGCCATTGCTGCTGCTGATAGAGAGGGTGTGACAGCTTAACTCTTCCACCAACATGAAGCTGTCACACGGCTTGTTTTGGTGTGTGTGTGTGTGTGTGTGTGTGTGTGTGTGTGTGTGCGTGCGCGTGCGTGCCTGTGTGTCGGCAAACCTAAATGGAGCAGAGGAAAAACACATGGAAAATGTGTGTTTGTGTGGGAAGCTTTACTTTGCTGCGCCGAGTTGTGTTGCGGCCGTAGCAGGTTGTGCAGTATGTTGAGAGTTTAGATATCAGATTTGTTTAACTATGTACAGTATCACCCATAACAACACTGAGCAGAAGTCATGATACTCACTGTACCTCATTATATCTTACTGATACTGAATTTTGGACATTTAAATGTCCACAAATATTGTGAAATATGAAAATTCACAGTGACCATGTCTGTCCAGGACAAAACTGATCACTATCAATACTAGTCAATAATAAATTGGGACTTTTTCCCCCCTTTGCTTCCTTCTGACATTTGTATATTCACAAGATAAATGTAAAGCTACAGTAACTGAGCCGAGCGTAAACGTGCTCTAACCCTCGACTGAAGGATCCCACACGGCACATATGCTGACTGTGTGAGAACAGTGACCATAATTAGACATTGTCAAAGTCTCAAAATGTGAGCAGAGCAGGAAGAGGAGGCAAAATGGCCCACTGAGCCGTCATTACACACTACGGACACAATAAGCCATCTA
This sequence comes from Echeneis naucrates, assembly GCF_900963305.1. NCBI lineage: Eukaryota > Metazoa > Chordata > Actinopteri > Carangiformes > Echeneidae > Echeneis > Echeneis naucrates. The sequence continues at coordinate 3,614,116 of NC_042526.1, read as the reverse complement.
CATTATGACTAGAACAGCATCTGCTCAGGAATGGCTCTGTCACAAAAGGTCTTCCTTCACTATACACGGTTAGATCATATAATTACAAGAATTATACATCCAACTAGGTATTAAAGACATTATCATCATTATTTGTATAAGAAGTGGGAGAACTAGTTTACATACAAGTTGAATTTATGGCTGTCAATATTCAAGCTGTCAGTACAATTTATAAAAAAAAAAAAAAAAAAACTGGATTAAGGAGGCATTGAGTTCATGACAGGATTGGTAGTAGTCCCTTTGTTTCCTCCTTTTTATATATATATATATAATTTATTTATTTATTTATTTATTTTATTTTTTTTCTTGCTTTAGTGCAGCATGATAATGGAGGGTGTAACATTGCCTCTGCAGGTGTTGGATTGCCAGGGTGATGTTAGTAACAAAGCATAGGGGACCTGTGTGTGTGTGTGTGTTGCATTTTCTGTACGTGTGCACTTGTGCATGTGTCCAAACCCAGCCAGCTGATAAATATTTCACTTGGCTGATGGGAACTGACATCCAGTGGGAGAGTCAAAGGATGAGCAGAGGAGCCAACTGCAGATGAGAGAAGTGAGATAATGATGACTGTTATGACGCTGAATGTGTCTATCAAGAGATTACTCTCAAACTGGCGAACTTCCCCTTTTTACATTGTCATGGCAGAACATGCAAACTTCTCTGGGCCATTTGCGGCTTAGAAGAGTTAATTTAGTGCTCACCAGCACATTTTATTTTCAGTGTTATCACAATGCGTGAAATATTCTGGCTGAAGGGGATTTATTAGAAAAAAGCAAGCGGAAAATACACAAAGCCCAGGATGTAAGGTTTATTTTATTGAAATAACCAGGTCAGAATTAGTTCTCAGGCATTTTACGTGATAAATTAAGGCCAAATAAATTTGCAGTTGGTCGAAATAGAATCAGTAGCAGATCTAAAGTTGCAACACAATTATTTCTGAGAAATTATTGAGATTCTGAAAGATCCAATGCTGTCAGTCGTACTTACTGTTAAAGATGATGATGTTTGCATTATTTAACTTTTTATCCAACATCTCCACACCTGTTGTTTAGGTATGTCAATAATGTGTGTTTCCAATGTGCCCCTGGTGGAATGACTGTAGTGCGCACAAATGGATGAACAAAGCTGCTTCTTTTGGCTTCATCTTACAGCACACAGGTTGCAGATGGCTCTGCTTTTGTCCTGCTCTTTGCCGTTTTCATGGTTTCTAGAACTGAAATGCAGCCGTGTGTTCACGTCCAGATGTAAAGTCCAACTGTGTGTTATTATATAAAACTAATAATAAATGCGAAATCTCTGATTGAATTTTAATCAGATTGTTGTTTTTGAACTGTGGCTCTTCTTCACGTCAGTCATAACGGCTCACTGTTGCAGCTGAACACACGGCCTCACGTTGCATGACACACACGCATGATCAAAGTCAAGCTGCCCAAGTGGGCAGCTTTTCTGAGTGAAACTGAAACTATAGCAAAACCTCTGACATCAATTTTGGGTTCATGCCACAGCCACATTCTCCTTCCAATCTACCTGACCATTCTATAATTAAATTTAAAACATTTTTCAAACCAATTCTGTTGTCATATGAGAGATGGTTTGAGTGAATTTTTCAAGCTAAAGATTTTTTCTGCATATTTATCAGAAATTAAGATTTATTTATTTTTTTTTTTACCATATTTTCAAAGATTTTTCATAGATCTCAGTCGAAAATATAGAGCAGATTGAGATCCAATTCCTATGGATTTTTCTGGACACACACACACACACACACACACACAAACACAGTGTAGTGTTTTTACACCTTGACCATAGTTTATTTCAAAAGCATTTCACAGGCCGTGCAGAGCATATATGTGGATGTTACATCCCCTGGCCATTGTGTATCTTCTCACAGATCTGCCCATCAGTTCACCTTTCTTCTATTTTTTTTTTTTTTTTTCTTGTTTTCAATTCAGACCCTGAGAGAGAGGAAGAAGGCCGTCGAACAAACCGGAGGAGAGACGGCAGAAAGGACGACAGATGTGGAGGAGAAAGAGGAGAATGAGGACACCCCATACAACCGCTGCAGCTCTGTGGATCTGGATAACGTAAGTGTGTTTGTTTAAATATGTGTGTTTGGTATTGCTACGTGTGTGTGTGTGTGAGAGAGAGAGAGAGAGAGAGAGAGAGAGAGAGAGAGAGAGAGAGAGAGAGAGAGAGAGAGAGAGAGAGAGAGAGAGAGAGAGAGAGAGAGAGAGAGAGAGAGAGAGAGAGAGAGAGAGAGAGAGAGAGAGAGAGAGAGAGAGAGAGAGAGAGAGAGAGAGAGAGAGAGAGAGTGTTGATGGCAGCAAACAAACACTGAACAGCCGTCAGGTTATTCACCTTACCTCATTCCAAAAATGTTTGGTAGTAAATCTTCTAAGTTCTCACACTGTGAAAGAATAACATGTTGAAGCATGCACACAAAGAACAATAAAACAAACACACACACACAGGTGCATTCAACACAATCATTTTATAACACTCAGCCTTAAGCAGTGCAGTCAGGGTTGTGTGTGAACTGTAACTGGTGACCGATTGCTTAATGCTCTATAATAGAAAAACTAATCTGCAAAAGAAATGTTTTAATCGCTTCATGAAAATAACTTCATAACATTTGTTTTGACGTTCCAGCACCATGAATTAAGTCCTCCAGTGTCCTGCAGGAGGTTAACAACCTTCTGACCTAACCCAGTTAATATTTAATGAAAACACAAAGCTGGATTAAGTCTTACTAGATCTCACACATACCACATCCATGTTTTCTGCAGAGAAGCCTAAAAGATTACATTTTTGGTTCCGGCAACATAAATTCTGTTTCATTTTGGATTAAACCAGTTATTTATGACGACGGCACCTCAACAGCTTCATCAAATCTTCTAGTTATATCAATAAAAGTATTAGCAGCTGTTTCTTTGCGACCCCCCCCCCCTCTCCCGCTCCCCCACTGAGCGTTTGCCGTGTACACTCCCATCGCAGAGTGCCATTGTGGTTTGATTTCAATAACCAATCCCATGCTTTCAATGCATAGGCTGACATTTTAATATGACTACAACATCAACACATTTATCATGTGATATGCTGCCTGATAATAAAAATCATAAAATAAAAAAAACAACAAAACAAATGTGCCAGTTTCTGTCAAATAAATAAATAAATTGTTGTAGTTTACATTTGTGTTCTGTAAACACAATAAGCCACCTCATTGTTCACTTAAACATCTGGTGGTGTGTCACCACCACAGGAAACTAGTGGTGGCTCTGCACATACATGTCTTTTTAAACACAAACCTTACATCCCTTACCGTGGTTCTTAACATAACATAACTTATTCATATTCATAACTTTTGACTCTGGAACTGTCAAGATTGACAGTGAGTGACAGTTTTTTTTTTTTTTTTACCACAAAGATCTGCAAATGTTAGTGCAAGATAAAGACGTGTTTCACAGTGCCTTTCCTTTCCTTAATCTAGTATCTGCTCAACTAGAAATATTCAGATCAAATAGTGTTACGTTCTGTAAGATTAAGATAAGAGTTGAGTCGAGCATAAGAAGTAATATCGGTGTGATACCTCTCATGTGAAAAATCTTTGGTGTGGCCTTTTCTTTAGAGTGGGTCTTAAAACGACTTTGCTCAGAAGTACCATCTCTCTTGTGTTTGTGAGAAGTTTCACAAGTGTTAAAATCATCCACATGACCAGCAGTTTCACTTCTTTTTTCTTAATTCACGGGGCTGAATGACTCGCAGATAAAAGGTGCCACTTGATTAACAGGCCTGTTCGCAGTCAGCTGATGGATGTGCTTCCTTTTCTTTCCTGGAACAGTTCAAGTTTGTTGTGATGTCAGAGAGACAGCTGATCTTGGTGCAGTCAGGGTTTTATAGCACATTGCATAAAAAAAAAATTTTCTGCCATTGTGATGTGTAAATTCAGCAGAACGTCAGTAGTTCTTTGGGTTTGACAGTCACAGTATAGATATTGCCTTGATACTATCAAACAACACACAAGTGTGGTAAGTCTTCATTCCCCAAGTCATGTCTGTGTATGTTCTCCGTAATTGTAGTCTTGGCTGCTTTGAGTTGAAGACTTTTAGGTTCTGGTTAGATTTTCAACCTTCACCCCCCAAAAGGCTTCTTCAGTTCTTCATTTCCTCTGCTGTGGGTGTCACTTTGGAGTTGACGTGTATTTAATAAGCGCAAGAAGATTGAATAAAGAAGCAGTGCACTGAACTTTATTTAAGGGGAACTCCAGATTTAGTGTGTTTATAGGTCCTGAGGATGAGACTTTCAGATGGACCTGATGAAACCTCACATGCTGTTATTAAAACCAAAACTGAACAGGCCGCAAGTCAAGTGGCTGAAACAGGAGCAGCTGCATTATATTTATGGTAAAGGAAGCTGTTTTAGAGAAGAATTGAGGACATAAATTGAACAGATTGATGCTTTTGAGGAAATACTCCTGCGTTTATAATTTATGGATGCTGCAATGAAACCAGATAATCGACCAACAAATTACCATCACATGCTAAACTGTCAACTGCGTGAATGAATGTGGGTACTTGTTGCAGAAGTGGAGATTATCTTAATATCTTTATGATGGATGGAGAGTACAGTATATTTATTTATTTTTTAGATAAAAGTTTGCTTTAGCAACATGCATGCTGAAATTCTTTCTGCTTCCACATATTTTCTTTTTCATTTAAAACATTTACATATTAGGGATTGACTGTGTACAATAATGAATATTTTCATAATGTATGACGACAACACAAGTAAGGAAACGCACTTGTATCATTAGACATATGTCTGTATATATAATATATTAATATTTTTAAACATGATATAATTTTATATGCATCTTCACAGCTCAAATGTAGTAATTAAATATTTATCCACATATTACAGATGACTGCTGATTGGTGGTTGTTGATCATCAGAAAAATGTGACTGTTTTTCCCGCCTTTAACTGTGACATGTTGTGCTGATCCAGACCTGATCTAGTGATCAGCCTGAGGAGCCAAGGAGCCAAGTCTCTGGTTTTTGGATTGAGAGTAAACATCTTGAGTTACTGCTGTCAGCGGTTCAGTGACACCAAAGCAAACTTTCAGAAATGCTCAGACACAAATTGCACAGTAAGGCAGTCACTTCCTGGATTGACCTGGCAGTTCTCTGCTGCCACCTGCTGGATTAGTGTGACTCTCCCTGTCAGGTGAAACGGCACACATCACCTGTACAGGTTTCTCATCGTTGATATCTCCACAGGACCTGGTGGACTGGAGGAAGCCTTTGGCGTGGCAGGTTGGCCACCTCGCAGAGAAATACGACGCGTGGGTTCACCAGCCAGTCGACAGACCGATTCGTCTGTTTGGAAACCCCTTCATGGAGGCCAGCACCAAAACTTCCTGGTAAGGCTAAGGCAGGGTACTTGTTAGACAAAAACATTTCATTAAAAAAAAAAAAAAGAATAATTAATTGGAAGATCCAGGCTGTTATGGCTCCAGGACCTTCAAACATAACTGGCATGTTGTCAGTACTTTTCATTGGAAACACAAATTTGTAAAAGTAAAGTTAAAAAACAGCCTACAGTTAGCTGGTTTGCCTGCAGGAGCCCACACTGTGGTCAGTTCACTTTCATACAGCTGGCCTGCTCTCCTGCTGCAGGTACTGGGTCCCAGTGGTGTGGCTTCCCATTGTGTTTTATCTCAGTTGGCACTGCTACACCACCCTGGCAAAGGGCACCACGACAGTCGTCCTCACTTCAGGTAACACACACCCACGTCTCTATGCAAAGCGGCCTTAATGTGTGCAGCCACGTGCCGCTTTTCCTTTCATTCACGTGTTTATCACTCTCATTTGCACACGTCCACAAGCATACAATACAATGTTCTCGTCTTTGTTGGCTTCATGACCATCGTGTATTGTGTGTCTGTGTAAATCTCTGTGTGTTCCCAGACTTCTCTGTCCCCGTCCATAAGTATGTTTTCCCGCTGCTCTTTTTGATGGGCTGGTTTTTATGGTCGTTCATCGAGTACTGCATTCATCGCTTCGTCTTTCACATGAAACCACCTGCGCATAACTACTACCTCATCACGCTACACTTCCTACTGCACGGACAGCATCACAAGGTACAAGCACAACGACACTGCGGCTACAGGGTCATCAAACCAGTTTAATGATGAAACGTCTACTTGTCTGATAATGCCCTTTGTGGCGTAAACGGAGGTTATATTTGAGAAATGATTTCATGTTGCATGTCATAAACAGCTGCTTGGTTTCTCTGCTCACGGTCCTTTCAGATAGTAGTCAGGCCTGACTTTTGGTTTGGTCGCAGCTTTCATAATCATCCTCAGCTGGTGTCAAAGCGAAAACGGCCTGCGGTCTTGAGGCCGTCACAGGAGGCTTCATTTGTCTCCGCAGTGGTCATTTCTTCACATGACAGAGTCACCAATGACATTCATAAAACCTCCAGTTTCATGATATGAACTTGTTTCTTCCTCAGTCGCCGTTTGACGGCTCTCGGCTTGTCTTTCCCCCCGTCCTGGCCTCACTAGTGGTGGGAACTTTCTATGCAATCCTGTGCAGCACGCTCCCAGAGATCCTTGGGACGTCTGTGTTTGTCGGAGGACTGTGCGGCTACGTCGTGTACGATATGATCCATTACTACCTTCATTATGGCTCGCCAAAGAGAGGCTCGTATATGTACAGCCTGAAGGCCTATCACGTCAAACATCACTTTGAACACCAGAGAGCAGGTGAGCAGGGAGAGCGGGACAAACGTCAGGAAAATATTTCACTTTTAGATTTTCTTCTTGATTGTTGTTCTGTTTTTTTTTCCAGGTTTTGGAATCACCTCGACGTTCTGGGATCACCCCTTCAACACAGTCATCCCAGATGAGAAGTTTTAATGCAGAAACTCAGGCACAAGACTTGTCACCTCTGTTTTTTTTGTAACTAACCCACACGCTATAAACACCCTCACACCATTAATTGAGTCTCAGCCGCCACAGCTTTCACAACCAAAGATGAAGATCCATGGATGAAGGACTCCTGAGCCACTGCAACTAATGCATCCATGCATGCTGTAACACATATCAGCTTGCTCTTTGATTTCCGACATCATCAACATGTTCTCTTCTTCTTCCTGGTCGTCTGTGTGCGTCACCCAGTCTGTTCCCTCGACGCTGTGATTCCTGCACGTGTGCATTTTTTATTTTTTTAATACCTAAAAAATGTGCGCTGTCACTGCTCTGACCTCATCAGCCACATCGCCACCTGCTCGCCAGTCCAATAATAATATTCAGCTAGAAGTGGGGTCATAGAGAGGAAGAGGCACACACACATTCTTCAGAAAATCTTTTTTTTTTTTTCTGGGTTGTTAAAAAATTTGCCAATAGCACAACACAAATGGAAATGCACACAAGCACACACAAGCAGTGTCGTCTTAGCTTCTCTGAGAGGAGAGAGGGAAAAGGAAGTGATAGATGGGCGGTGAACGTGGAACACAGGCGGAGAAAAAAGGGGATGAAAAGGGTGAAAGGGAAAAGTTTGTGACAGACTAAAGAGAAATTATAGACGGAGAGTGAGAAACCCCAAACTGTGTCATCTAACTCAGGAAAAACACGCCGATATTTTATTTTACCTTCCTATTTGACCTGCTCTTTGCTCAGCAGCTTTACTGTCTGTCACACTGTGTCGTCTCCCCTGCTGCTCTTTAAGCTACACAGTGTTACACTGTGCAATTCACCCTGCCGACAGAAGTTCCCTCCACTGTAATTGGTCCCACAGTTGTTGTTTTGTTTTGTTTTGTTTTGTTTTTTTTGTGTTTTTATTTTTAGTATCCAAATATTTAGTTTCAAATCCCTCGACATGCTCACATTCATTTGACAGTACACAGTGAACTTATCAATTTTCTGCAAACCTACAGAAGGGAGTTTCAAATGTGTGCTGTTAACAAGATGCACTGTCACGTAAATGTTCAAAAATTGCTGTGGAGATTTATTTTTGCAAGAATGTCCTCCGTGTTCTTTTTCTTTCTTTTTGAGATTAAAGATAAACTAAGATGCAAAAAGTTAATTTGTAAGATGCCTTGTACAGAAGAGGAGATTCTTTAATTGCACCCGCTTTGATTTGGTGTTTCTTTTAGTCAGGAGGACGGTGAATGTCTCTGTAGGTAGATATTGTATATTTGGACAGGTGGTAGTGTTGTCATGGTGACGGAGGGACGGAGCCAAAGGCATGAGGCCGGCCTGTCAGACTTCCTGCTGTGAGGATCTCGCAGGGGTCAAAGGCCACATAGGTGACAGGATTAATTCAATTTTGTTGTTGTTGTTGTTGTATCTGGTCTCAATGCAACTTGTCAGAGCGTTTAACCTTTAGGGCCACTTTGGGGGCCTCTCCATCCATTTGGCCGCTGCAGATCCCCTCAGGATGACGATCGCTGACCCTTCTGACTGGACAGCAGGAAGCTCTGATAGCGTTTGGCAGATCCTCAGAACTGCGTCTCCCTAAAACGGCAACAACGACACTGATAACAGAACAAAGTTAATACAAACTATTTCCATAATTTATAGACAACAGTGAGAATATTCTACTACTGCCGAAGAATAATTTTTTAGCAACTTTTCTAGATTGAGCAAAGCCTCCTGCAAATTATTGTACATATATTCTTATACATGTAAAATAACGTGCAACATAATATTTTCAGGAAGAAAAATATTTGATGGTTCAGAAAAGCAGTGTTGGTTTTCATTAACATGCGCAGAGCAGTTTTTATGAAATCTTCAGGTAACCTGTCAGCACCAAAGCCCAGTTAGTGTAACCAGCTGATCTCTGTAGGGTGTGCAAAGTTGAGCTTAAACCCGATTTGGCAAATGTTATTTTTTTCAACGTGTACCTGCTCACGTGAAACCTCAAACCCGGTCTGCGTGCAGCTGCACAGTGTCGTTTGTAATGAATGTAAACTGCAACGTAAAACAAAAATTCATACTTTTATATCACAGCTAGGCATCCCAGAGACATCGTTTCACAGAGAATGCCTTTTAAATGTTGGCGGAGAAGGATGTGGCTGTAATATTGATGAGGAGTGTACTAATATAATGATCGACAGCTGCTTGGCAAAGTGAAAATATTCCTCCAGTAATAATAATAATAATAATAATAATAATAATGATATCCTATTTATGGATGAAAGCTACTGTTTTCTAAAAAGTTTTCCTTTTGCTAAATTATGCAATTATCTGTCTGTTTACTATAATATCTTTTATTTTGGAATGATAAATGTCTATGCAAATGCAATTGTATTTGTAAATAAATATCTGTATATTTCTGGTGTTTGTTTGCTCTGCACTGTTTTTCTGCTCCGTCCTTCAGTTGTCTTCATGCTTTTTTAGGGAGGACATGCAGACTCCACTGCTGCTTTGAACCTAAAACATTGTTGCTGTGAGGCAGCAGTTCCAATCACTCTTCCACTATGCCTGGAGAAAGTTTGCTCTTCTGTGAAGTTGCTTTGGGGGAATTATAGGAGCCAATAAATTCTGAACCTTTTATGACAGTAGATGCAAAATATCTGCAAACTTTAGTCGTCAAACATGAGAGTGCAAATACTGAGTCACTCGCCGGGTTTCTGTGGCTGCAGCTGTTTTTACTAATGTTTTTTAACCTGTCTTCTTTCTCATAACCAAATACCAGAGATCATTTCTTGATGTGATGTAATAATGGAATTGTATTTGTATACAAATAAAAACAAAAATACAGACATGCGCACACACACACAAAAAGACAAACTAGTTCATCAATTCAAAGTTACTTCCACTTTAATTTGAATGTTTCTATAGATATCTTTCTGTCTACAGAGATCTTCTGATCCTGATCTCCAGTTTAGGAACCAGATCAGACAAGTGACTGATGATTCACAGTGTTATACACATATTGTTATGCTCTTTTTGTCTAGATGTTTTGGCTGTGTCACTGTTCGACACTGGAGTTATCTGTAATTTACACAAAAGTGCTAAAATGTGTTTTTACATCACATGGAGCAGATCGAGATTTTCTGAGGTTCCAAGCTAAATTGTGAATGCTTTTTTTCCGACATGGTGAAGAAGGGCAGTAGGACCCTGAGCTGCTGCAGCAGCAGCAGCAGCAGCAGCAGCAGTGCAGCAGGGAGGAGCCTGTGAAAAAACCAAACAACCCTCCACACCCTGCAGTCTCTGGGAAGTTTCTCTGCATTCCTGCCATATCCACACACACACTCTCATATATGTACATGGACAGACAGCTGGGAGGAACCACACACTGAGGTTGGGTAAGTGTGAGCAGAGACTGTGTGTGTGTGTGTGTGTGTCTGCTGCAGACTTGTTCTCAGTGCAGCTGAACAGATGTCGTCTTCATGTTCCTGTCTGCGTGTGTGTGTTCAATCAGGAGTTTGGAGGGGGTGTGTGGGCCTGCTGTAGCACCAGAGACCAGATCCTCCTCATCAACGGCCTGCCAGGTATTGTATTTCCTGACTCATCCTCCTATTCAACGTGAACGTCTTCCCGTCTGTTTAAGCAGCAACTCAGGAAGTAGTGAGCCACTTTCAGTTTTCTCCCTCCCTCCCTCCGTCAGTCATAAACTGTCGTTCACTTTTTAACGTTTCCTCACTGAGAAGCATGCAGAAGACTGTGAATTAGGCCTGAAACTGCTCACATGCAGATCTGTAATAGAATAGCTGGCAATGAAAATGTAAAAATGAACCCAATAACTGTAAAACTGCACTTATCTATGTAAATGGTGCTTTCTAAAAAGTCTATTGAAGGAATTGAGCTGCTGGTGATTAATGAAACAGGTGGATGACCTCTGACTTCTGGCTTTGTTTCTTTATGACTTCAGGACTTTTAATCCACTCATAAAATGATAATAACAAAATATGGCACTGAACTCAACTGGTTTAATATTTTCAGGTATTTTCTGTCTCTCACTGTAAATGTTTTTTCAGATTTTAGGATTTAATGTATTCGAACCCCAAACAAACAAAAGCACTTTGTGTGTCGGTGTCTCCTCAGGCTCACCATGAGTAAGGCAGGCGGTGGTGAAAGTGGTGAGGGTGGGGGTGCTGGTGGCGGCAGCAGCAGTGAGAAGGCCCAGCAGCAGGAGGATGAAGCTCTGACGGGGAAGGCCCTCAGCGCCGCCGGACCAGGCTGGACCAAGGTCAGCTGCCCCTGCTGTGTGTCGGAGCGGGTGGAGCCGCTGGTCCTGGTGAAGCTGGGAGAAAAGGTTCGTCCCGAGACGAAGAGGTGGATCATCAGACTGATTGGAGCCACGCAGAAAGATGGAGGTAAGCTGCAGGACGTTAGATGGCATTTGTGTTTTTATGCTGCTTGGATATGCAGAGAAATGTAGTAAAACAATTCCATGTAAATGTGACTATCTGAGGGTTACATTACAACCACGACATTAAAATTAACTTTTTTTTTTTTTTGTTTTACTTAGAGGACGGATTTTGCTGCCTTTTCTTTGTCTCCCAAGAAAAAAACTGCGAGATAATTAAATTCTGACCAGTTTTCCCGAACCTCATTTAGGAGAAAGAAGGAATAAAACTAAAAACTAAAATTGAATTAGGACGGGTTTCTGTGGTGTTGTCAGACTCATTTATAAGCCAAATTGTCTGTAGTATCTTCTGTTATCTTAACAGCTGATTATTTCAGACTATTACATTTCAGAGTAGAAAAAAAAGAAAGTTTGAGTTGAGCTGAGATGGAATGAAGGCTGTTTCATCGGGGTCGAGATCAACAAATAGTAAGAATTGCCTAAATCAAATATATATTCTTATAAAAGAGAAGTTCTTCTGGTTTTGGATAAGAGCTGGACGAGACGTTTACTCTCTGCGGGGGAACGAATATTTCCTACAGCAGTCGATCAGTCTGTTTGTCGTCACAGGTGTTTATTTGACATCATGATCGATATCTCAAGGTTTCTGAAAGCACTCAATAATGTTGTTTCACCATAAAAACAGCTAAAATACAACAAATATTTAAGATTCAACTTAGAGAAAAGCCATTTTTTGAGTTTTCTGAATACTGTGAACTTGTGAAAACTGAAACGAAAAGTCCAAGAAGAAGTAAACACAGAAAACAGCCTCCAGCTCAACCTGACAGCAAACAAAGCCGGCTGTTTGTTGAGCACAAATGTGGTCTTTTTTGCACAACGTTGCATCTCTTTCAGATTTTTTAAATATCACAGGAACAAATAAAGATGGACAGAGCTCCTCCTCTCAGTGTCGTCTTTCGTCACTGGATAAAATATCTGCTCCTGAATACTCTGTTTTCAGGCAGGTTTCTATTTCTCTTCTCTTTTGACCCCCCCCCCGCCAGGTGCTGCCCTGCTGGCCCATCCAGGTGAGGACGCCAGCGGTGACATCATCATGGTCTCAGCCCCACGCTGTACGTTACTGCGAGCCGCTGAAGAGTTGGGCCTGTGCAAAGCTTATCACACCGGGGACATGGAGGCCTTCTCCTACAACGACAGAGACAACTTTAAAGACTCAGGTACCCGTGATGAGCACAGCAAGGTCACTAAAGGTCATTTGGCTGCTTTTAGTTTTCTCCTCTTCCTGTTGGGAGGTAAAATTACACATCTTGTCCAGGAGTCTGGCCCGCACACGACTGCTATCATCTCCTCACCACTGAGGTTTTTACACTCAAATAACTTTTCCAGTGAGTGACGATAATCATTTTTGCAGCTCACACAGTCACAGGTCTGTCTTAGTTCAAGACCTGCTGTCGTCTTCTCTAAATCTGGGTGTGGCTGATTTGCCCTCCAGGACCGGCTGGATTCAGTTGAATACCTTTATGTGGAATGCTCCACCCACTCTGTGCTCACCTGCGTGGTCTGGCTTCTCCTGCTGCTCCACCTGACTGAAGATTACTGAATCACATATGTACACCTGACTTCTTTGTTCTCACGCAGCAAATGAGCCAACAAATAAACAAACACTCCCACATTAAATCTCTCCAATGTAACCGATACGTAGAAAACTATATGGAAAGGCTGAGAAATCATTAAGCTTGAAATTATTATCACGGCAGACAACATGGAGGCGTTTCTGACGCTGGCCGAGCGGCAGCACATAGTGAAGCACGAGCTGGACGGTCTGCGGGCGCAGAGAGACGTCAGAATACCCGGCCTGCCCGACAGCTGCACGCTGCAAAACCGAGACAACATCTGTAAGTCTGTGGAACACTTTTATTTTTTTAGCCTCAGGAAAAATCGGCACACAAAGAATATTTGAGTTTTTGCTTGTTGTCAACCGATTCTGGCAAACATTTTCAGAAACAGGCCTTTTGCATCACTTTGGAGCATCAAGCTCCATTTTGTGCGTGTGTGTGTTTGTGCAGTGTATCTGCTCCTTGTTAATTATATTTTTGAGCTTATTTTGTTATTGTTTGCTCATGTCCAAATTATTATCATTATTATTATTATTGATCATTTGTTAGTACTTCTGCAGACAGGATGTTTGTCTTTTTTGTTAGATGGAGAACACAACAGTACCACTCACTGATGTTTTTAATAATTTAGTTTATTAAATGTGTTGTATAAACACATATCGGCGTTTCCATCACCAGCTGTGTGTCCGTCTCCTGCTGACTTCTGCTCTCTCCTCACATTCGCTCCTGAAATGGCTTTACTCAGCATCACTGTCAGTGTTTGTGTTTTATATGTGTATCAGTGTGCGGTTCAGTTTTTTTTTTGTTTTTTTTGTGACTTTGGCTGTTTTCAGGGCAGAAACTCTGCTCAGCTGGAGTGATCCTGGACACGTTCCCGCTGCACAATGCGAATCAGCTGAAGGAACTCAGTGAGGCCTGGTACTCTGGAAATCAGCTGGCTCAGCCACTGGGTGGGTGGGAAGACACACGCACACACACACACACACACACTCCAGCTTGTTTGCACAGGTATGCAGAAAATGCTGCAGATGCGGTCACAGTCCTAGTTATGCTTCCTCTCAAAGAGGAAGTAGAACTCACAATAAGTGGCTGAGCTTGATTTTCTCATCATATATCTGACAGCGGACATTAACACCTAACACGTCTGTCTGCTCATCTTTCCAGACTCAGTCAACGGGTACTTTGGAAGCTCTGTGGCTTTCTACTTCAGCTTCTTGGATTTCTACACCTGGTCTCTACTCCCCCCAGCGATACTGGGCCTGTCCATCACCTATTTCTCAGGCAGGTGACTTTAATGAGATATCTGGCACTGAAAATAATTATTTTATAATTGTAATGGCGTATTATTTTCTAAGATCCTCTGATTTGTTGGATTTTGGTGAATCCACCTTTCTGGATGTACAGATGTTCACACCTCACTCTGCCGTTCGGCTCAGGGGTCCAACCCAAACCTGACTGAGCTTCTTCTTGCCGGTCACAGGTTCGGCTCAGGAGGAGATGGTGGAGTCCGTTTCGTCTGCAAAGCACCCAAATGATGAGGATGACTCTGGACCAGCGGTCAGCGGTCACATGATCCAGGCCATGTTCAGCATGCTCTGGTCCACAGTGTTCATGGAGCTGTGGAAACGTCGGAGCGCCTCCCTGTCGTACCGATGGGGGACCATGCACCTCGCCGAGCGCTTCGCAGAGCCCCGGCCTGGTTTTCACGGCCAACTCGGGGTGAACCCGGTGACCGGTCGGGTGGAGCCCCTTTTTCCTGAATGGCAAAGAGACCTGCGTATGGCGCTGGTGTCAGTCCCAGTGGTGGGGCTCTTTCTAGGTAGGACTTTGCTTTGCTGTCAAAGGTGAAACATATTTTAAAAACATAAAGTGAACATAAAGTGCATAAATCAAATAAAAACACGATGCTGCTCTTCTCGATCTCCCCCTGCAGCGTTGGTGGTTCTGGGTATGACGTGTTTCTACTGGGGAGAGGCCCAGGTCCAGCATCTGCACAAAGACTGGGACTCCATGCTGTCTCAGGTTCTGCTCTACTTGCCCTCAGTGCTTCACATCAGCTACACAAACATGCTGTCGACCGTTTACAGGAAGGTGGCGCTGTCCCTGACCGAATACGGTAAATGAGACGAAAGTGTGTGTCCCTGAGAGAGTGGAAATGATGCAGCTGAAAATACAAATGTACAAAAGAACACAAACTGCAATGCTCACTGTGTCCTTTCAGAAAATCACAGAGAGCAGTCGGCCTTCGAGAAGCATCTCACAGCCAAAGTCCTGGTGGTAAGTTCTTATTGATCAACTGGCTCATGAATGCTAAGCTAAGATGCTAACTGACGTTTCTGTTTTCTGCCCCCCCCCCCCAGTTCACCTTCTTTAACTACTTTGCTGTGCTGTTCCACATTGCCTTCTTCAAGCAGGATGTACCTTTGCTTCGGAAGGTAACTTCTCCTCCGCTTTTACTGCAACAGTCCAACAGGGATAAGACAATATAATGAAAACCAGCGCAGAGGGGTTAAACATGACCTGCTGTTGGGTTTTATTTGACCCAAAAGCTTTCATAGTAATTGCCATTTTTCCTGTTGAGATTTATCACTTTAGGGGTTTTATTTCTATAATCAGCTTATAACTCGGCTTTATTGGCATTTCGCTACAATAGGTGTAGTTTTGTAGCTAAAATGAAACTGTTGGCAGCAAACCAGGCTAAATGTATAAGCCCCTTCAGAAGGAGAAAGAAGTCTGGAAATCAAATAAAAAGACTTCCTGAGCTACGACTAATTCACGTATTCTCTTCCTCCATCTGTCCCAAGCGTCTGGCGTCTTTGCTGATCGTGACCCAGCTGGTGAACCAGGTGACGGAGGTGGTCATCCCCTTCCTGGTGGACCGTTTCATCAGCGGCCCGCAGAGGAGGGAGAGTGAAGACGACCCCCAGGAGGACAAATTCAGGAACCAGATCACCCTCCCTGCTTTCCCGGTGTGTTTTCAGGTTTCAGATATCCTCAGAACTGCAGCTTCCACTGTTGAGGTCAATAACAGGCTTCTTGTCTTCCTGCAGGGCCTGTTTGCAGAGTACATCGAGCTCCTGGTGCAGTTTGGGTATTTGAGTCTTTTCTCCTGTGTTTATCCTCTGACGGCGGTGCTGCTGCTCATCAACAACCTAACTGAGATCCGCTCTGATGCCTATAAGATCTGCAAACTCTTCCGCAAACCCTTCTCCGCTCCCGTGGCCAACATGGGCGTGTGGCAGGTCGGCACGACAGAAAGTGACGAGACGCGGCCGGTCTCATGAATGGACCCCTCATGCCATTGTCTCGTGTTTCAGATTGCGTTCGAAGTCCTGAGCTTCGTCTCCGTTGTGTCCAACTGCTGGCTGCTGCTGCTGTCGCCACGGTTACAGGAGATCTGTCGGGAGGGTGGGATGAGCAGCACGAATATGCTGATGTTGGCTGTTTTGGTGGAGGTAAGATGGAGGATGGAGAGATCCATGAAACAAAAGCAGCGTGTCTGTCTCATCCTAACACTTTCACCGCTGTTTTCGCAGCACGTGCTCATCCTGATTAAGGTCGTTCTGTCAGTCGTGATCCCCGATGAGCCCGACTGGATCCGGAAAAAGAGAGAGCACATTGAGTACTCGTCCATGCAGGCTCTGAAACAGCAGACCGACCCGGCTGCACTCTGAAGAGAGTCCAGAAAGCGTTTCAAAGTGTCGAGGTGGTGCTTTTATAATGTCGTCTTGTGGCAGGCTGCTACAAATAGAGAATACAGTAGTGCCCCAAAATGTATCCTGCTGAATCCCTGAAGTGTTTCTGCTGTGCTCTCTAACGAACTGGGTGCTTCTGCTGTGTGCACACGTTGATGTGCACCTTCATATTCCGACAGGAAGTGCAATTCAAAAGCAGTTTTACCGATATTACACAGCAGATGTAAAATATTGAAAAGATGAAAGTTGGCTCTTATAAGAGCAGCTACAGTATGAACAGCCAATCTTTGGCCAAGGCTTAACAGGAAAAGGTTTTTAATTCTACCCACAGGGTCAGAAAACAGAGCCATTACTTGACAGCCAGAGTGTTTTTTGCTTCGTGCTACCATCTAGTGATAAGCTACAGCGAGTGTTCAAGATTTAGGACAGTATCATCACTGGAATTATCAGAAGAACCAAAAACCAAACCAACAACTTAAGCATGAAGTTTTAGTTCCGTCTGCTCTCAGCAGCCTTTAAGGAGCAAAAAGACTCATTATATTAAACCTGCCTGACAAAGTTAGCAACTAATGTGATTTACTGCTAAAAAGATGATTTTTATATTCTTCTCCACGACTCAAAATTCCAGGTGAATGCTAATCTCACTGAATATCTGCAAGATTAATAGCAACTGTGTCATTATTGAGTCAGAGCAGCATTTTGTTATTGATTTATACTGTACATTATGAATTAAAGTAATTACCTGTCAGAAGTCATATATTCTTTTCCTAATTGGAGACTTCAGATGAATTTAAATTCACGTAAAGCAAGTTTATCTCCAACAGCACTGCTAATTCTGCTTCCACTGGTGATACTGTCCGTTCCTTCATTTTCCTAAAGTAACTACAGTACCGCTATAGGAACACACTTAATGTAAAACTAAGTAAAATAAACGAGCAATTGTGGGCAAGGTTTAAAATCAGCGTTGATGGGCGAGCAACCAAAGAACTGTCACCTGCTTTGTTGTTAGTAATATATGAGTTTATATATTATTTTTTTATTTGTAGTAGTTAATTTTAACAAATTTTTTAATGTGCCTTTAAATAAGCCTGAGCTCACCGTGCTGCAATAACTGATTCACCTCACATTCACGAGTGTAAATCCACCGTTCGCTCTTTAGCTCTTGTAGTGAATAAGCCGACGAAGCCAGCCGTCCTTTCATCCTTGCTGAACTGTACTGTGTTGTTCGTTATGTAAGTTATTGTTTTCAACAGTTAGTTTTCTCTGCAGCCACCAGGAGACGCTCTGAACTTTTCATTTTTATCAACCTGCAGCTTTTTTCAGTCCCTGGTGGCTGCTCAGAGACTGATTCAGCAAAGATGCAGATGGACGGTGTGACGGCTTCAGATGCAGCTGCAGCTGTGCATTTTCACTCCTGACACTAATCATAAACCTGTGTGCACTTGTGTGTGTGTGTGTGTGTGTGTGTGTGTGTGTGTGTGTGTGTGTGTGTGTGCGCGTGCTGTGAGGGGTTGTGATGAGTCAATGAAGACAGACTTGCAGATAATCTGGTCCCAGGATCAGGATCCCAGGTCCAAAATAGAGGTGACAATATTTGCTAGTTGTGCTGAAATAAACACACAGAAGGTACCTGGTAAGTTGTTTTGTCTTTTTTTTTTTTTTTTTTTTTTTGCAGATTAGTCCCCTTCGTGTTGAGGTTTTGAAACATCCTCTAAAGGTTAATGCATTTATGTGAGAGAGATGATGGCTGAATAAGTCACGAAACGTTGGAGCAATAAGTAGCAGAAAACCTTGTAGCGTTGTGTCGTGTTTGAATAAACACACATCAGTCTTTACGATTTAATCCATTTTAATAAATAGATACAGAAAAATAAGTTCATGGCTCCGCAGAGACGTGGTCCTAATTATAATGCAGGTCAGTAGACACAGACACACTGAGGAGAGACAGGCTGCAATCACGCAGGATCAAATAATGGGATTTCATCCCTCTTATACACAGATTTGATGCTTCCACGGCCGATAAAATGCGAGTAATTAATCAGATTTCACGTCCGCTCCATATATAGGCGAGGACTGTCTGAGTTAAAAATCAAATTTGTCGTCCCCATAAAGCTGCAGTGACTGACTGGAATAGATTCTGTTTACTGAACTGGAAGAGGAAATGTAGCTTATTGTACAGCTTTGGCCTTCTGTTATTCACCACTTCTTTACTCTTCACGTCTGAGGTTGAAAGGAAGGAAAATGCAGTATGCTTGTAAAAATATAAGATAGAAGACACACAGAGGCATTATATGGTCCAATAACACCATGTGGAGGGATTTCCTGGCTTCACCGGAGTGCTTCACTCTTATTTGGTCCAAGTGACCAACAAATCCATCAATCCCAGGACTTTATAGTTGTCCTGTGTGCAATTCATCAGTGGGTTACCTACAGAAATACAAAGTCCTGTCGAATCCAAGACATGGAGGTATATTGTGATAAATAACAGTAACAACATGCGCAAAGTCACATCTCTTCAGAGAACTAATATCTTTGTCATATTATATAAAAAAAAATAAGGAACTTCATTTCTGCACATTCAAAATAAAACTGGTATGATCAAATATTATTCAAATTTTCAATAGAATTCAAAAGTAAGAGCTTCAAATACAATGGAAGACCTGCATCCCGACTAATGATCAATGGTCCTATAAACAGTATCATACAGTGTGTTGGCGTGAACCACGTTATCAATAAGACTTTAGCATAAAGAGGAAAGGAAACCATCATTTCAGTCTTCAGTATATATCATAACAGTCTCAGGCTTTCTTAATAGTAAGAGCTTTAAAACCAACGTGAGAAGCAAGTTGTGCAAATGGAGGAGGAAAGCTAGTTCAACGTTTATTCTAATTCATACACTGTAAAATATGAAATCACAGATCTATTCAGTGCACGTGCTAGAATATTCTGACCTTAAGAGCTTTATTACAGTCAGATAAAATGGCACGGAGGCCACATACAAGAACGAAACCCTTTTTTCTTTTTGAATCACTGTAGGCACAATCTGAGCAAACAAAGCAGGCTGTAGCTTATTCAATAAAAACGGCTGCCGTTTCTTCAGGTCGGACTGTTTCTATAGTCGGTCCTTTACGCAGCAGCTGAATGGATGAGGTTCTATGAAGTCTGACTACTGTGCTGTACACCGCCGTCAGCCTAACACAACGTCGATTACATGAGCACAATAAACCGTGTTAGTGAGGATGAAGCTGTACACTCGCTGAGGGCTTTTTCTTCCCCTCAGCAGGGAGATCGGCGGCTGGCCACTTCACTCGGTCTGCGCTCACCAGGCCGCCACTTGCCGACTGTTCAACAGCTCGTACGTCCCAAGTGGCTGAGCAGCACATCACCCCCGAGGCCGGCTCCTCTTAGAGCACATGGCAGCAGTTGTACTGAGCCAGCGGGAGGATCTTGGGCTTGTTGTGTGTCGGTATGTTGAAGGCCAGAGCTTTCTCGCACAGAGGAAACTGAAAGAGTCTCTCGCGCAGCTTGATGCTGTGCCGTTTTCCCTGCTCCGGCTTCGGAGCGGCCTCTTCCCGGGCTCCTGGTCCGCCGTTCGGTTGTGATCTGTCTGTCACCAGATCCTGCCGTCCGTCCTCTTCTGTTCTTTCTTCTCGGTCGCCGTCTCTTTCTGGCTTTGGAGCCTCTCTGCAGTCCAGGCTGAGTCTGGCGGAGGACTCAGGGACGGAGGGAGGCGGTTTGTTGGTGTTGTTGTTGGGTTCTGTCTCCTTGTCCTTTCCTTCCTCTGCGGTCGTGCTCTCCTGTTGCCCCTGACAACACGGGACGCCCAAAGGTGGGACTTCAGGTGACTGACTGACCGACTTGTCTCCACTGTCTGTTTTCTTCATCTCCATTTCCTCCACCAGCTCCTCAGCTCCTCTCTCTGGTTCTGCTTCTAACAGAGATGCTAAATGTTCTCCCTCTTTCACCACACTGCACTCTTCCTCCTCCTCCTCCTCCTCCTCCTCCTCCTCACAGATCTGCTGTAGTGCAGGAAGGTTCTTGGTAACCGGAGGCTCTTCAGCCGGAGCTGGACGGAGAGTGTAGCTGAGACCGGACTGCCAGGGCCCAGGAAAAGCCTGCTGGGACAGCGGCCTCGCGGCGAGCAAGTCCCCACACTCGGGCATTCCTGAGCGGGGAGAAGTTGGGGAAAGGGCCCCTGAGAGCCAGTGCGGCGGGGCTTCCGGGCTGAGCAGCACGTCATCCAGCCCCTGCAGCCAGTCATGAGCCTCGATCTCCTCAAGGGAGGCCCGGCGAGACGGATCCTTCTGGAGCATCCTGGAGATCAGACTGACGGGGGAAGAAGACAGAGAGATTTATTGTTACTCTTTGGGATCACTGTTTTTACAGAGAGTGACCTGATTTAAAGCTGAACCAGACCAGCGGCACACATCGCAGCAACGAATCCACAAAGTAGTTTTGTTCTGTTCTGCCTTTTTCCTCACGTCAAGCACAGCCTCATGTGACTGAGGTCTGAGTCATATGACGGCTGACGAGCGAAGGGTTAGATGTTGCTGGATGCGCCTGTCGCCTTCTAGCCTCGGCTGCATTAAGAAGTGTATGAAGGTTTTACACATTATCTGCCCACCACACCGACCCTTCTGACAGTTCTTTTATATGTGGTCTCATTTAAAGGAAAAGCTGGTTTTGGTCTATATACGATCCTCACTGACTAAAAACAACGTCAGTCTGTCTTCTGAGGGTGTCTGACTCTCCTTTCCCGCCTCTGGTACTCCGTCCCAAGTTGTCATAAATAATTTCATTTTAAAAAGGCTTTGTAATTTCCTGAAACAGCTGGACGCTCTCAGATTTATTTAAAATACAGTGTGTGCTCATGGTAACAACCCAGTTGTGCTTTTAACAATGGAGAACAGGAATAATAAATATCAGCATTTATATACACAGACAAGACAGGTGTTTACACGACTGTCCTGTCCTGCACGTGCATGTTGGAGGACTGAAGCTGAAGTCAAATGAGGTCTGAGCTGTATTTTGTGTGTCTCTGCCAAGATTAAAATACATTTTGAGCTCAAGGTTGCAGATATTTTTGTATTAATGAAAAGGGCCTGACTGCCAAGAAAATATTCCCTCTATTAGAGGCGGGCTGGAAAAATGTCAGAGACAATTAGGAGAACGAAATTATTCACTGAAACGTATTAATTAGATGGTTTTACAGTCAGTGGCTGTTTAGGGCACTGAGTCTACTCAACAGCAGAAAATCTGAGAGAGGCAGTTTTACGAAATGAAATTGTGCAAAGATAATTAAGTAGAACGGTATAGAACCGATGATCGGAGCTGAGGTCAGACGAGAAGCTTCGTAGTTTCATGTGCGGTGTGTGTGACTCACTCTCTGCAGTCATGGGAAACATGGTCAGGGATGGAGTAACGACAGTCCAGAATCATGACCAGAGTCTCGCTGTCGTTGGTTTCCTGAAAGGGAGGAACTCCGCAGACCAGCATGTACAGGATCACCCCCAGAGACCAGATATCTGGAACACACACACAGAAAATCACCAAAATTAGCCTTAAAATCATCCCAGCACTTTTAATAGCACGAACGATCCCTCAGGTCTTAAATCGCATCGAGATGGGGCGAGCTTCACAGTCAGTGAGAGATATTTAAAAACATTTCTTTTTGCTTTTCAATTGAAAGAAACAAAACAAAGCAACTCACAAATTAGCTGAGAATCTAACTCAGAGAAAATAACAGCGTTGCTCATCAACCCAGCAGCAGATTTCTATCTTCTGCTGCCTGGGACACTGCTAACCCTCCACAGAGAGGTCAGAGGTCAGAGGTTAGCATGAGCTCTGACCTTGTGTTAATACTGTGCTTATTAATTGATTTTCTGTTTCCTCCACTGTAAAAAACACTGATTTCATTGACTATTCCATCTCTGCCTCTGTGATGTGGCTTTAAAGGTTGTAAATATAAAGATTATCGTCATTATTATTAAATATAATGTTATACAAGGTTATTCCTCAGTGAAATGAGTAACAGCCGCACAAAGTGTAGACTGTTGTCACGCGCGCACACACACACACACACACGTCTCGTTGCACTGACAGTGTATTCTTTTCCTGTCCCCTCCCTTTCCTTCCCTTACTCCAACACTGTTTTGTACTCATGCAGACTCAGTGAGAGGAGGACCATGTGAACAGACCAGAACCAGGAGAGAACAGGGAGGCTGCTTCAAGGAAACACACACACACACACACACACACACACACACACACACAGGAAAGGGAGCTGAGGGCTGAAGGCCATAACAAACAGAGGGCTTGTTGTGGTGCTGTGCTATTCTGAGAATGATCTTGCTCTTCCTTCTTCTGTCTCTACTTGTGTGTCTACCAAACACTGAAAATAAGAACACTGCACGCTCTGTTCGGATTGTGTGTCCATGTAGCAACAGAGATACTACAGATTGTGTGTCTAATAAAATGCTGCCATTGCTAATATCACATCTGATTCAAGAGCTCGTTAGAGCACAATTGCACTGAACAATGATTGATTGTTTAATCTTAAACGAAAACATGTTGCTGGTCTGATCTGGTAAATTTCCATAAACCATCACATTTATTCCATGCAAGTTGTGTATCTGAAATATCTCTACAACTGTTGAGTATATTGATGAAGAAGTTTGAACTGACTGACCGAGCGAAACATCTAAACATCTACTAAAACGCACTAAATGCCCGCACCACTCCCATCAGCCCCGGCTGCACTCTCTCGTTAAGTGCTCATTAGCAAATGTTAGCATGCTAGCATTTGAACATAGTGAAAATCAAACCCATTTCAATTCATTGACTTGCCGCTCAGTTGAGAACATTTTGAATATTATGTGCAAGCATCAATGACAGATCAGACCATCAGAGATCTGTTCATCATTTGAGTTCCATGAGCAATAATATACAACTGTATCAGCAAAAATCCTCTGCTTTAAATGGACTTTCTATTATGTCCTAAACAGATCGGATATTTGTCTCTGGACCTGGACACTGGAACACTGGACCTCGACTCTCACATGTACCAGTCCCAAGTGTGATTCATTCATCCATTGTCCCACATTATGCTCATGGACGTCCAAACAACAGCCCTCAGTCCTCACCATACAATGTACACACACACACACACACACACACACACACACACACACACACATTACTTCAGTCTGGAGCAGCGTTATGTAAGAGGGAGGAGAGGCCACGGACTGCTGGGAGTGTACTTTTCTCTGCTCTCTGGGGAATGTCACACTTTCTCATCACACATTAGTGTTCTGCTGACGGTACAAATGTAGATACTCACATGCACATAGACACACACTGTATAAATAAAGCCATTAATACTTGGGCTGAATCTAAAGTTGAAAAGTTTGACTCTAAAAAGGCTGAGCTGCAGGATTTAGCTTTTTTTGGAGTTCAACACAGTCCTACCAAGAGGATATGGGTTAATGATCTGTTTCTGTTTCCTTTGTAGCATGTACTTCATGACAGATGCGTCATAAAGGTCAACAATGCGTCCCTGTTTCCAAAAGGTCTTCCAAGTTCAGAGAAAACATGCAGCCCTGCTGAACACTGTTGGCGGACAAACCTAGAATATCCCAGCATCCATCACACAGGGATGGCTTCTCAAATTTCCTCTGGGGATTAATAAAGTTTTTCTGTTTCTGACACCCACGTCATGAGTCCCTGACTAACGCTGCTCTGAAGTAATAATCCTTATAAGGCTTTATCATACACACAAAGGGCCATTTTTAACTCATACAGGCTTCGTCATTCACTTTAAAAGACTTTGTGTAGTCGTGACTGTTCACAGTCATTCAGATGGAAATCACCCTCCAATCTGCCTCATGCTGCATTATTTTCTTTGGGAATTAGCTGTTACATGAAATTTTGCAGAATTAAAAGTGCCTCTTGAAGAATTTAGTCTTTCAGTGTCACAAAGTATAAAGTATGAAGTTGTTTGGTCCAGCGGAGCTTTAATCTTCGGTGTGAACTGAGCTCTGAAGGAATACATTTTCAATGATGCTGGAGTTTACTGCCGACATCTTTCAAATGCTACACCCCGTGTTAATAATTCAGTCCAAGCAAGAGATGATTCATTATTTGTTTTTGTTTGCTTTTACGGCCTTGACTTGAGCCATGACAAGTAAACTGATCATTGTGTGTAGAAATGGCAGAATTCCAGTTTAATCATCACTCAGTAAGACGTGCTTACGCACAAAAGACTTTATTTATGATTTTCGCAGTTTTTATCCCAGAGCGCTGCATCTGGTTTTGGATTTTGTCACTGAGATATGATTTATTCTTGTTAGTGTTGTAATTTTCATCATAGTTAAGGGTGAGATGATTTTATCTGGGCTTTCCAAGCTCTGGAAAAGTCTTCTTTTTTTCCATTTAAACAAAAGCTCAGCCCCCATGTTGGTGTGAAAACACTGACAAAGGGGTTTTGTTTGGAAAACCTATGGCTCTGCAGCTAGTCCTTGATCTAAAATGGGATCTTTCTGGGAGCTGCAGGCTGTTCGTGTTGGCAAACAAGCACAAAATGCACTCTGGAGCAGAGAAATGAGTGCTGTAGGTGATTTGGTGGCCAGCCATAGAAGGCCATTATTCTAAATGAAACTTTTGGTTGAGGTTCGAGACAACACACGTCAGAGAGCTCTAACTCAACTTGACCTCAGACGTCATTAATGTGCTGGACTTCTTTTCACTCAAATATGTGCAGCTGACATGCACAGAAACTTTACAATGTCTGTCAAAAGCACAACTTCCTGCACAGAACGGAGCATCGAGTTCAGCCTTTCCTCCTTCACATCTGCCATTTTCTACAACTTTTTGTTACCCGTTAGCTGGATAACGTGCTGCAGCAGTGATGCTAATATTACCACTGAACTGTAAAGCCCACAAACGTATGTACACAGTAACGGGTACATGTTATGTAACTGTTTGCAGTGTTTATCTTTGTCAAAGGCCGTGTGGACCTGCCTGTCCCTTCTCTGCATCATATGACTATCATCAAACACACAGACACACAGTGTCCTCAAACAAAACACACACACACAGCATATGCTAAGACTCCCAGACTTAGAGAAACCAGAGTGAATTAAAGAGCAGTCTGCTTTTAAATGAGCCAGAAATATCAAAGTGGCACACAGAGCAGTCTGTGTGAATGTGTGTGTGTGTGTGTGTGTGTGTGTGTGTTTTGTGCAGAGATGGTTTTATGAGTCACCTTACTAAGCTAAGATAACCAAGGGCTGTGCAGCTCAGGATTAACACACAAACACAAGCACACTTACACATATAGACGCATCTAGATTTGTGGGTGGGTGTGTGTGTGTGTGTGTGTGTGTGTGTGTGTGGGTGATGGATGTGCACATTTCTATGAAAGTGATGATATAATCTTAATGTCCACAGGTTGAGTCCTGTTAGTGTGAAATAGAACAGAGAAGTACACAGAAAAAATCATAACTCATACGAATAGATTCAAGTGGACACCCTTCATACGGACAGATTTAGAAACAGGAAGTAACGTGCAAAAATAGGAACTAATGCCACTCATAAGTCATGTAGAACTTATGGATGCATGTGAGCAGCGTTTCCTCAGGGCCACTCCTGTTTTCAACTGGTCTGAGAGGGAACCGTCCCACAGAGGCCGTTCTACACAGAAGCTGCACCCAAAAGGCAGAACCCGTTCAAACTAAAACAAGAGCTGCGGACGTCCATCCACAAAAGCAGCACACTGGTTCACAGCTGGGATGCATTCGTAGCCACGAGAATAAAGAGCATCCGTACCCTGCCAAAATTCAGCTGAATCAGTCCAGCTTAGCAGATAAAATCACCAACCCCCCCGCCCCCCACACACACACACACACACACACAGCCCAGGAGACATGAGACCAAATCCCTCAGCTTCCACTCTGATTCTATAACATCAAATCCCACAATTTATCTGTCGGATCATTCCCAGCAGAACAGACCAACCTCCCTAAACAGTGAGACATGATACTTTCTCTGCTATCTGCTTTCATTGTTTTCTCTCACTTACACACACATACACACTCTCACAAACACACAGATATACAAATGCTTGCTACGCAGTGTGAGAGCCCAGTAGTGAGCTGCAGTGTTTGGTTCTACTGCAGAACGTGCCCACTTGGCTCATGACTGACTGGCTTGTAGAGACTGACCCAGATTCACACACTGATCCTATACACACATTCGCATACATACACACACATGCACACATATTACACGTACACAAAGGGGCACAAACAGACACAGACAAGGACATACAGACACTGTGATAGGATAAATTACAGAGGAATACACGCACAGGGTCAAAGGGACAAATATGGCCACTCACACAGTCCACACACAAGAGCTTAAGTGATGAATCTGCACACACACACACACACACGTACAAATGATAAAACCTTCCAGCTGAATTTGGCACACCGACAATTTCTCGTGTTTTACAGTTTGTTGGTCAAATGTGATCGCAAATCTTGGTTTCAAAAATGTTTCTTGGAGTTAGAAACAGTAGAGGACAAAAGGATCTTCCTATCTTACTTCCTGTGCTGATCACGTCTTGATCAAAAGCTCCTGAACAGCAGCTAAATGGACTTCGCCGTAATGTTCTGTCAACTGTTATTTCTGCAGTCAAGCGCGAACTTGAAAACCCGACAAAGGACAGGATGATTATCAACACCTACTGTTCCACGATAACTTAACTAAAAAGTGGATTTTGTCACTTGAGGCCAAAGACTTTGATTTAGAGATTTCACATGTTGGCATTTAACTTCAAGTTACGATGGTTATGATTTGAATGTGTGGCCATGAGTTTTGCCAACAAGAGGAAACCAAATGGGTGTGACTCAAAGATAACGTGTACTTCCTTATCTGGACTAATAGTCCCTGACCTCAGCCAGTGACCTCTCAAACGGAGCCATGTCTGCTGGTGATCCCTCATCACCAGTCAGACCGTTTGTTTTATCTTAATCATTTTTCCCCTCCTAGCTAAATCTGTCCAGTAATTCAGAAAAAAAAAAAGCCTCCAGGTTTAAAGGAAATTTTTAAATTAACATCATTTGTATGTATTTGCACTTTTACCATGTGGTGGTCACAACCCCCCCATTCAGGAAAACACCAATCTGATCCAGTAGCTCAACTTCAACATGCAAAAAAAGGTTTCCTCTGTTGCTCACCCACAGCTGGAGCATCGTACTCTTCTCCCAGCAGAATCTCTGGAGCGGAGTAGGCCAGCGACCCGCAGCTGGTGGCCAACATCATCCCCGGTTGGAATAAATTGCTGAACCCAAAGTCCGTCAGCTTCACCGCCCCCTCCTGCGGAAAGAACACCACGTTCTCCGGCTTCAAGTCCCGGTGCACCACATGGAGCTGGTGGCAGTACGCAACCGCACGCACGATCTGGGCGAAATGACGTTTGGCGATGGCCTCAGCCACGCCTCCCTCGTGGCGGAGGATGTAGTCGTACAGGTCGCCCCCCTCGGCCAGCTCCATGACCAGGTAGAGGGTGGTGGGAGTGTCGATGACCTCGTAGAGGCGAACCACGTTGGGATGCTGCACCAGCCTCATGCACCTGAAAATAACCACGAAAATGTGATTATCACAGTGACCCAGCAACTTTAGAATTTAAGATGGAAAGAGTTACACTCATTTGAGATGCCTTAAATTTAACAAAGGAACTTTGTTATCTTTCCTTTTGAACTTTTAACTCTTTTTTTCTGTACCTCACTTCCTGCAGGAGGTGGCTCGTCGCCATCACATCGAGCTTCGTCTTGTCAATCATCTTTACCGCCACAAGCTGGCCAGTGCTGACGTGCTGAGCCAGCTTGACCACCGCAAAGTGGCCTCTGCCCAACGTCCGACCCAGATGGTACAGCCCGCTGAGATCAGAGCGGCCCGGGCTGCACCGGGGGTCCATGTGTTCATCCTGGGCTGCGATTATCTCTCCGGAGGAGTCCATGTTTGAAACAAAGATGGGCTTCGGAGTAGATGATTGGACCGGAGAGCTTTGTGGGTCTGAGTGGAACATAAATGGTATCAAAGGAAAGAGGAGATGGATAATAGTTCTGTCACGGCGTCAAAGTGTGAGGAATCGCCTGGCGGGACAAAGAGAAGACAACACAATGAGACAAAAATGAGTGGGTTGATGGTTTTGGTCTCTGGCCCGGGGGGAAAGGGTGCTTAGGGTGAGGTCAGCTGCTGCTAATGCCTCATCCCCTCAGGCACAAAGAGCAGCAACAGATCGATGCTTCACGTTTATCAGACAGAGAAGACAGAGCAAGTTCAAATTAAGCATTGAAGACTGGATTACAAACGCCAGCGATTATGGTGCAGTGAGAACAGCGAAAGGGGAAAATGTTATTTTGTTGCCCGTGATGTTGAAGGACCTGTTTGTCTCCATCTCAAATAACACCCATCCAGCACAAAGATTGGCACGACAAATCAATACTGTAACAGGAAACCATAATGTGTGTGTGTGTGTGTGTGTGTGTGTGTGCCATTAGTTCTGCTAAGAGGGTCAGAAGGTGTCATTAGACCTGATGATGTCATCATCAGATCTTCCTCAGAGTAACTAGTTGCCATCATCATCATCATCATCATCACCATGGTCCTCATGAGTTATCACAGTCAGCTTCATTGTTGTTTCCTTTATTTATTTACACTGACTGACTTCACTGACACCATGTCAGCCCCTTTACACCGTCAGGCCCCACCGACTTTTCGTCAATTATTATTATTTATTCGCAGTTTTTACTAACATCGTAAAAACACTGCGGCTCCTGCACTTGTGTGTTCGGCTGTTCAACACTTGGCCTCAACTGCAGTCCCGAGTTGGTACACACGCTGAACAACAACAACAACAACAACAACACAACTTACCTTTGTTACTGTGTGAGGTACACACACGTCCCGTCGTCCTGTTCCTCCGGCTCCTCCGGCCGGGCCCCCCGGTCCCTCCGGGTGTCAGGGCGGACTCCGGACCCCCCGGTCCGCCTCAGCAGGTCCTCCATCCTCCCCGGACTCCGCTCATGTCGGCTCCGCTTCGCTTCTTCTCCGGAGTCTGGAGCCGTGCGGCCGCGCGCCCGCTCCGCAGAGACACACGTGAGGCAGGACGGGCCCGCGCGCGTCCGGAGCCAGCTTCCCTTCTGACGTCACTGCATTCCGGCTCGCTCCCGCGGCCGCAGCAGCAGCGGCAGCAGCAGCAGGAGTAGCGGGAGCGCGCCTCTTACACACAGTGGGGAAAATGAATGAAAGTCTAACAGATTATGTAACACACACACACACACACACACACACACACACACACACGCACACACGCACACACACACACACGACACACTGCTGTATGTGTGTGTGTCTGTGTGAACTTTACCATACCACACATTCTTCTATTGTCATAACTTTGTTTTCAGACTCAGGAACCAAAATGGAAACCATTTCCACCTTCAGTTTGCTCCTGAGAAACGGAACTGACATTCCTGTGCAGGCTGCAGTGTGTCAGGAGGTTAGTAATGACCTGAGCATGTCAGGGGAGATTATTTTGTTTGTTTGTTGTGTGTTGGCCTGTTTATATCCCTTAAGCAAGTTTTAACTGACCTAATTTTAACGTATTTTCATCCCAATCTGTAGGCTTCTCATTCTAACTGTTTTTATTCTGGGAGCCACAATACGTCAGATTACATTTGGTCGTGAAACTAATCAAATAAATGTTAGTTTATTTGTATTTGTATGTGTTGGGCTGTTTCCATGTGAGTTCATTTCGCAGTATCACAAACTGACCTGATTTAATATCTTTTTGGTTTATATTCCATTGTTATTCTGACAGGCTGCTCTGCTCTGTATCACCCAGAAGCTGATCTCATCCCAGCTGCTCTTTGTTTCAGCTGGTCAGGCCAACATGCAGCATAATGGGGCCATCTAGTGGTCCATTTCTTCCTCTATCTTTCTTTGTTTCCTACTTTCAACGTCACATATACCAGCACCCACAAAAAATTCCCTTTGACATACCACACGCCAATATCCAGCGGGTTTGTCTTTGATTAACCTAGTTTAATGAATTTTGAACCAAAAACTGAAAAAAAAAATTCTGACCTATGAGTCAAAGAATTAAAAATCCCCTTTGGACATTGTTACAGTTGTTTATGGACCGAACTTCCTTTGATTTCAACATAGATTAATTGTGTATGATTTTCAATAGCTGGACAGCTCTACAGTTCATTGTAAGATACAGGCCAAAGGCATATGTGCTGTGATCACATCAAAAACCTGGTGGTGTTTGAATTCTTTCAACTTTGGTGCTCTCTAGTGGTAATAAAAAAAGAAAGCGTGGCAAATGTAACATTTCATCAAAAGAACAATTCATCTTTGAGGAAAGGGACCTTTTCTGTTCCCACAAATAACAAAGAATAAATCATTTTTATTGCTCCATAATTTTCAAATTCAAAACTTATATTTGGCACGTGTTTGTGAACCAAGATGTTACAGATGGTCAACTGTGACAATACAAGGCCATCAAAGGTCGAAAAGTCTTTAACAAGAAATATAATTTACAAACAACTTGTAGTTAAACAGTGATAAAAATACATTTTTGTCCTGCACAGTTTAATACAAATTGGATTGGATTACAAATTAACTGACAATGTTCTTATAGAAGCATGACATTTCATTAAACTTAGCGCATTAAGATAATTAATAAAATTAAATATACATAAATATGTATGTAGGTAATGCATATAAGTTATGATAAATAAAATACATTCATTCATCTTCTATCACTTAGTTAAATTAAATGAAGTTAGTTCTTAAGGTGGAATGGTTTTTGGTTGATTTTTGGTTGCCCTTTTGTAAAATTAACTTTTAAAATGTCAAGTCATCTGATTTTATCCTCAGGTCATCTAAAAAAAAATGTGTAAAAGAAAGAAAAACCCCAAACAACTTAAAAAGTTAAAAAAAAAAAAAAAAAAAGTCCACTCTTTATACAGACCATGGTCCCTTCCATCAGCTGCTGGTCCACTTTCATGTTGAAAATCCTTTGTCTGGTTTCAGGGCCTCTAACAGTTGGTCTCTCATGACGTCCTTGGCTGAATACGCAGGCAGCTGCAGCATATTGTAACATGTCAGAGCTTCAGGACGGTGATGATCGATGGAGCTGCTCTGGACTGGCAGGAAGGTAACCTGCATCTGGACCTTGTCCATACCGAAAATAGGAGCCTTCCTAAAACCGGTCACAAACACTGAGGGGAAAATTGAGCAACTTAGTTAGTTGTTTTACTTTTTTTTGCTGTTGTTTGGTCTTTTTAAAGTAGCATAACCTGCTTTATTTATTTATTTCATAGATGGGGTTAGAAAAAGTAAAATGTTGATAAACTACATAGATACTTTCTTTTCAAGCATTAATAATATTGAAAAGGAAGATAGTCCATTATGTTTGAACGAATGTACCAAATCTTCTCTTTTTTTCTTCTATTTTTTGTTGCTGGGAGAAAAACTGAAGGTGTGTAGGTTTATGTGATGCGACCCAGAAACGGAAAAGTGGTGGAAGATGGATGGAACATGTAGACATTAAGGAGATTAAGCCTCTTTTTATTTTACATTTGTGGACTAAATGTACTACAACTTGTATGATAAGTTGTACTCGTGCTAAACTGATTTGGTGCACTTTGGAAAAATCCAAAATTTGGGGAACAGTGATAGCACTGAAGGAAAATAAAAATAATCAGAATTTTGCCATCGTTTTTTTAAGTTTTATCTATATTTCAAAGGGTACAGGTTTTAAGATAGGAGATAAGATTTGGTATAATACTTACGAAGGAAATCTTTCTTCTTTTCTTCAGTTAGAAGGTCAAAGATCTCCCAAAACATCTTTATGGTGGGATGGCCATCACAGTATGGAAAATAATAAACCGTGTTCTAATGATGATAAAAAAGAGATTCTTTGATAAAGTTGAATGAAACACATGAGGAGGTGGGACGTTAGTTGCAGAGAAAACTATAAAGATTAGGGGCGTTTTTGTTGAAGGTACCTGCTTGAACTTGACCCAGTCATAGCTATCTTTGCCCACCAGGACTCCCTGAAGCTCCTTCGGCTGAAAAAGCTTCACCCATTCTCTGTCGCACACCACAAAGAAGCCTCGCTCAAACTCTCGAAACACCGTCTCAACTGATGTGTTGAAGGCGTACGTCACGGCGGCGTCAACAAACTCCTTCCTGTTTAACACATAAACGTTTTGAACCATATATTATATTATAAAAATATGTTGCATTATCTCCTATAACAACTTGCTCTACAGCTTGCTGTGGGTGTGTATAAACACTTTGTCTTTAGTAATGTAAGACATAAGACTGATATTTCTACCACCAGATATAAATAGACTTACTTATTTTCACTTGTCAGTAACTTTCCAGGATTTTGGGGATCGAGGTCGACGTCCATCCCGTCCCAGTGGATCTGAAAATCATTGTTGAAAGCAC
Source organism: Echeneis naucrates (assembly GCF_900963305.1). Classification (NCBI taxonomy): domain Eukaryota; kingdom Metazoa; phylum Chordata; class Actinopteri; order Carangiformes; family Echeneidae; genus Echeneis; species Echeneis naucrates. The sequence goes on along the minus strand of NC_042526.1, from coordinate 3,580,920 downwards.
ATAGTGATATCACTGCAAAACTGTTGTAATGTTGGAAGAAAAATGACCAAGATAAATTCCTGGCAATCTTTTATGATAAAACACAAACGTTAAACTCTTGGTCGAGGCCCTCTAGGTCTTCTTCGTTGTCCAAAACGTACTGCAGATTCCTTAAAAACAGGTTTATTCTCCCTTAGTTATATTTACAGAAATTCTTATTTACGCACTGTATAACATTTATAATATATAGCGATTTCCCAGGCATTTGAATACAAAATCACTCTGTATTTCTAAATTAAAACTTATCTTACTTTGCAACAACTGGGCTGAACTCCTTCAGGTCCTCCAGTGTCGGCTCGACACCGAGCAGCTTCTTGAACAGAACCAGAGGGAAGTGCAAGTCCATCAAGCACGTGTTGTGCAAAGCCAATCCACACAAAACCCCAAACAGGAAAAAGTATTTCTTGTCCTCCTCTCCTGCCTGTATTGATACAAATAGAAATAATGGATCTCTGGACATCAGAAACGCACTTTCATGTATGAGGGAAGTTAAAGACTCACCCTGGGTGTGAACCATGCCAATCTCTCTGAGTCATTCAACATGAACATCTCAGATTTAGCTGACAATAGGTGACGAAAGAAGTGGTGAAATAAGTCTCTTCTGTTGACTTGTGTGTTCTTCGGGTTTCCATCAAAATAGACCTGAGGCACAAAAAGTCATAGTTTAGCCTTTCAGATAAGAGCTCTGATAAAAATAACTTTTCCCTATTTGGGGTCGCCACAACAAGTCAGCTCTTGTTTTGGTTGATTTGGGGAGTGCTTTTACAGCAGATGCCCTTCTTAACCCTAACCCTGGCTGGGGTTTGGATAAGTAAAATAAGAATTTGCCATCAGAACAAAACTAAACATTTACCACAAGAAATTTCTTGTAGGCAGTGTGATCAGCAGCAGCCAGTCCGGTGAAGGTGTCTTCCAAAAGAAATGCTCGCCTCACATTCAGTTCGAAGTTTCGAGCACCAGGTACAGCATTTGCATATTCTTGCTAATTGTAAAAAAAAATTATAAAAAAAAGTATTATCAGTAGCATTATCAAAATACATAGAGTTCAGCTTTAAAATCACATAAGTAATTAATATACTGCACAAAAAGTTTTATTGCGTTGATAGATGATAGACAAGCTGAAGGTTCCATGGTTAAGTTACCTGTGTTAACCTAGCATTGATTTCAAAGGCCTTGGTCTTTGAGTACAGATCCATCACAAATGGGAAGTCATGTAGGATAAATGGCTGATTATTCAGATCCTGCAAAGAAAGCATACAGGTATTTAGTGTTTAGTCAAATCTGCATGAATGCATCAGTGGATATAAGAGAACATTTTGGTTACCATCAGAAGAGCTGCTCAAAGTAATGTTTTGTTTTAATACATATTTCTTTATTTCTTTGTTTCACCCCACCTTGTTAACTGATGCTAAACGCAGACGCTGCACTTCATCTGTCAGAGTGAACTGATCAATTTCCACAGAAAACACTTTTTCCGGGAATCTCTGATGTCCTTCTGTCCCCTTGTTGACCTTGAGAAAATTAAATTAAATTAAAAAAACCAAAGGGTGTGTCAGACTGCATTTGGTGTGGCTTGAAATGTACAGATGAAATAAGACCTATCATACTTACAGTGTACATGAGTCGGAGGACGAGCAGCAGATTTTGGACTGTGGGGTTGTGAAAATCGGGCAGAACACGCAAGATGTCTGACAGAGAGTTTTTCCACACCTTAATGTATTGACACCTGCTGCGGATCGACAGGGAGGCCCACCAGGCCCCTGAGGAGACGGAGTTCAAATAATAAACATTAATGCTAGTGAGCGTTTCATAAGAGAACAAACCAGAATATTTATTAATAATAACTAGTCATAATGTATAATCCACAATTATATGTGGTAAATGAAATAAAAACTTTAAATAGTTTTCTGTATACTTGTGACAGTACCTATGACCTGGAGGTTTTCATCAGACAGTCTCAGCAAGGCAGCAGAAACAGCCTTAGCGAGTTCTGTGCCCATCGAGCGATTGTCTGTCTGCATCAAATGCAGAAGCTCGTGCAGAAGCAGGAAGAGCCTCAGCTCCTCCACTCCCAGCGGATTCACATCAAGGGAGGGAAGTAAGTGCAGAAGAGCAGCTTCGACCTGTTGAAAAAAATGTAACTTAACCTGATTGATGTATCACATCAGAGGATAAGAAAGATATAAAATGACATTTCAGGTTCACACCTCTGAAAAAACGTCATGCCTCTTTAAAAGCTTCTGAAAACCACATTTCGCAAGAGACAGGTCTAAACCAGAGCACTCCGAGGAGGTCTGGAAATGTTTATCTTGGCTAAAATAAAAAACAACAAACAAACAAACACATATTGTAAGTGGTTTGTGAATGATGAGAAACAGTGATGGAGAATGAGTGATGATGAAGGGAAATTCACTGTTTACCTCCGGTCCAGAAAACTCTGATTCAAACAGGACGCAGAAGAAAACATCTTGTGGATTTCCCTGTGAATGTTTGAAAAGGTTCTTCAGTAACACTGAGGGTACGATATTAATATCTTTTAAGTTAAATAAGAGAGAAAAACCACTGGCATTCCATTATACCCACTGTTTCACGATTTTCCAGGATTTTGAATCACAAGCAGACCATCTGTCAATCATCCCATCAAGACAGTACTGTGATATTTCTTCCTAGAAAAACAAAAACACACCAGAAAGCTCAACATTTGGTTTAAAAAATAAGTAAATGCAGGTAGTGTGTGTTGGTATTCGGACCTCATTTGCTGTGCACGTTGCAAAAGAGCAGTTTGCTCCTGCGTAGATGTTTCGAATTCTGGGATTATCACCATCTGGGGTGTCTGGAATAACAGCAGGATAAACGTTATGCCTCTTTTCCTCTCTGGAACTCCATAATGACATTTTAGGAGTAACCTTACAGTGACATTTTCCATCCTCTTCCGCTACATGTGGGCCAAAGGTCAACACACATTTTTGACAGCCTTAAATTGGCCAGTCGTTGAAACTCTTTCCCTGTTTTCTTCTGTGTGGAGTAACGTACTGTACTTTACTGTCAGTCAGGTGACAACACAGCCTGGCATCATCATCATCATCATCATCATCATCATCATCATCTGTGCTCTCTAATCCATCCCCTGCTTTGTGGTCTATTTTCCTCTAAATGGGGTCGTCATTTCAAAAACTGAACATCATGTTGTAGTGAAGTCAAAACTAGAGACTGAGACCATACGCCTATTAAGAAAATGTTAACTGAGCTAATAAAGGGCCCAGTAGGACCATGTACTCATGGACTTCAATACATGATGGTCATTCGAGTGAATGCAGGTTTAAGGTTCTTTAAATTTGACAGGAGAAACCATTTGTCCCATATTTTCTCCCCTCTGATATTTTCTATTGCTGTGAATTATTCTACATAAACACGTACATAGTTTGGACTTAACTTCATTCATCATAAAATCCGGTATCTGAGGAGTTTATTTACCTGGGGGCAGTTTAACAGGAAGTGGCACAGATGGATTATTTGCTTCACGTCCCAGCTGCCCCTGCTCTCCACGGCCAAAAGAGAAAACCCTGCCAGAGTCTGTCAGCACTATTGTGTGATGCCTGGTTGAGAAAAAAAAAATATCAAAGGATAGACTTTAATATTTATGATGTCAAAAAATGATCCCTTTCAGACTATGTTAGTGATACACTGGGCACAAAAACAAAAACAGGCAGAACTTATTTCATAATGTTTAAGTTTCTAGCAAAACTTTCATGAAGCCGAGCTAAATTTGATCTGCCAGTGTAAATTAAGACATTCACAGTTGGAATAAAACAAAATCAGGAGCATCCCCCGTAATGAGCTCAGTGCAGGTCATTCACATAAAGTTAGATCTGTACTGTACCATCCACATGCAATCTTGGCGACCTTTGACTTCCAGTGATCTGCAACAAGCCGAGGATGGAGTTCATCGCTGAGTGAGTCATGGCCAAGTTGTCCATATTGACTGGAGCCAAATGTAAACACGTCCCCATCCTGAAGAAACAACAACACAACTACAGTAAAAGAATCACACAGCATAAATAAAACATTACTGATTCATTCATGTCTGAAATGTTTAACACATGGAATTACTCAGCTTTGGATCGATACCAGTGACATTATAAAAGCTTTGTACTTATGATATTGAAAACATCCCCCATCATCTCAGGAATTTAGAAACCTTTATTTGTGAACTTTTTCATGTTCAGCTATAGAACATGAGAGTGTTGCCTTGGACTGACCTTCGCTAAAACAGCTGTGTGGTCCATTCCGCTGGAAACGTGAATGATTTTCTTCATATTCAGGCAATGAACAGGAGTCGGTGTTTGTCTGTCTATAGAAAAGATATTAAAAGTCAGATTTACAAGATTTTCATGACTAAAACTGTATAATTATGTTGGGTTTTTTTCAGTTTTTTACCTGTTGCGTCCCCCAGTCCGAGCTGCCCCCGGTCGTTTCTGCCCCAGCCGAACACAGCCCCAGAGACAGAGAGGGCGAAGCTCTGCTCTCCCCCTGCAGCGATCTGCACCAGGGGGGCCGCTGACAGAGACTTGACATGTTGTGGTGAGTTGGCGCTGGGCCTCTCTCTTCCCAGACCCAGCTGGCCCCTTGAGTCCTGGCCCCATGTGTACACCTGACCATCTGTGAACAGAAATATCTCCAAATATTGGCCCATTAAAAAAAAAAGTGATATATTCTAACTCTCTGCTGAGATGAGTGGGAACAGATCTTTGTCTTAGTGTAATCTTCAGCTCATCCATCAGCAGCAGTTTACTGTGCACGTTACTGTACCTCTGGTCAGGGCGACTGAATGCTGGCTCCCACAAGCAACTTGAGAAACTGGGAATTTGCAAAAAATTTCCAGCGGCCTGAGAGAGACAGGGAGCAGAAAACAGCAGAGCTGACTTATATGACAGAGCTTGATTTTACATTTTCTGTGCCAAAGACACGTTATCTCTGACATATTGCACATTTAGGAGCACAAACGTCGTTGTTGTTTACCTTGGGATGAGAGGAGTTTGAGTTGCGTCGACACAGAAAACTGAACCACCGTCAGATAACAGTGTGACCACATTATTACCACAACACACTGCCCGAATCTTCTCTTCACACTTCACAAACTCTGTAAGTACACAAACCAGGCAATACATCATCAAAGTGAGAAATTAAAATCCAGCAGATCTCTGTAAGAGGAAGTTAGATAGATTGACGCTCACTCTGTTTCCTTCCTCCATGTGTGCGGATGATGAATGCCTCTCCCTGAGTTTTGATGAAAGCCAGCTCCCTGTGACCTGCTGACAGGTTCCTGATCTGGTAGCTGATGTTTAAGAAGCGAACTCCAGCCTCTGTAGCAACAGTCGGGCCAGGTCTGGTCCTGAAGCCCTGATGAAAGTCCTCTCCCCATGAAAACATTTTGAAAAGTGCCTGTGGAGGAACAACAGGGAGTTTTATTATTCAGCTTTATGAGTCAGGGGTGAAACCTGATTGGTTTGCTTTGCTGACTCTCCTGTGAGGAAGGGAAACGAAAACTTACACTCGAAATGAAACTCACGCCCAGTGACTCAGATGTTTTATCAGTCAAGCAAGAAAGAAAACTGAAAGTGAAACTGGAGCTGAAGGAGCTTTATGCTCTCAGTGTGTCAGCTGTCGTTTCAGAAGTTTCATATCGATCAGGGATATCAGTAAAAAGATACCCCGAACAGGAAAATCCCAAAGACTGACTGGGACTGTTAGTCACATATTCAACAAGCTGTGGTTCACTCTGAGAAGCTTAATCTCCTTTTAGCTGGGAGATTTGCACTATCCCACTCTGTAGTTTATTTTGGGGATGCACCGATACCGATACCGGGCGTGAGTACTCGGACCGGTATTCATGGCGACGACACCGATACCACTTTACGGCAGCGCGCGGTTTACAGCACTTGACTGGAAGGCGGGAAGCGGACAGTTGCGTCAGCCGTGTGGAACTATTTTCAGGGGAACGAGAGCGACAAAAACAAAGCAGAATGCAGGTTATGTCCATGGATGAAAGTATTCCGGTGAGTGTCGTTGGACTGCGATTTGTGAAAATAGATCGACATTAAGAAGAACGAACTTGTTGATGCGGGATACTTTCCGGTGAGTTCGCCGACCAATGGGATGAGAGTAACGCAGCTCTCACTCTCAACCAAACTACCACCACTAGCCAATCAGAAGAAGGGTTGGGGGCGGGGTTTGAAATTTGGTTGAGCTCCACCAGCAGGTGATGCTGCTTTCTAAACAACTTCGGGAAATAAATTTACTTTACTTTACTTTACTTTACTTTACTTTATTATGGAAGCTTACTGCCTCCAGAATAAACATAAACGGCAACTGACAATATGACAGGCTTATTTTTTACTCTCCGAGTTAACCTGTAGCGTGAATTTGGAGATGATGGAGCGTCAGTTTATGAAGTTTGTTTGAAGGTTTGTTGCTTTTCACAGTGAGATCAAGTCAAGCATCAAATCCATACAATTTTCTCTTCATCAAAAGGTAATCAAAACAATCAATGTCTGTAAACATTTTGGCATTTTCCTGTAAGACTCTTATTCCTTACTCTTACTCTAATCAAATAATTCATCAGATTAATTAGCCTGACTGAGTTTCACATTTAAATTGTTTTTTTTTTTTCTGTATTATACTTAATGTAATATGTTTAAAAAACTACTTCTATTGACAGAGGCTCGTTGTAGCTTTGGCAATAATGTGTTTTGTGTGTGAGTTCATGTTGTGTATACAGATCCACAGTTTCTGCTGCTTGAGTCTAAAGTTTTTTCTGGAAAACATGAACTTGTTCGCCTATAGATGTTTTCTTTAAGGTCTATCTGGGTCAATGCATGTTTCACAAACAAAACATTTTTTTTTACTGCTCCAATATAGAAATATTATCTTACAATGCAGTTTAGTAACAATCTCCATACAGTTATCTAATATACAACTTTCTTGTTAAACTTGGCACAAAAAAACACCAAACATTCAAATAACTTAATTCAGATCTCCCTGTATCACATGTATACATGTTATATTGAGAGTATTTTCACTGTGAGATGAGAATTTTTTTTTTATTTTTTTTAGTGCCACCACCATAAAGCACTTTGGTCAGACATTTTCAAGATGCTTTGACACAGTATGTCTGAGTCCCTCCATCACTTGTTGATTCCTCTCTTCCTCAGGACCTCAGCCAGTTTGGTTTTCATGATATCTCTGGTTGAGTACAAGGGCAGATCCAGATAAGAGAAACATGTATGGGTCTCGGGGTAGAAATGGTCTTCGTCTTCTTCATCCTCATCTTTGCGCTGTTTAACTCTGATTGTCATCGCGATGGTTTCCAGATGGAGAATAGGCACCTTCTCAAACCCTGTGAGGAACCCTGTTGGAGGGAAAAGTGATGATTGGTAAGACCCTTTCATTTTGATTTATATTTTTAAAAACCTTAATGAACCATCTTGACATCTTGAAAACATTCACAGTATAATTTCAATTCATATCTAAAGTTTAATGCTGGTAAGGCACAGCACTTACAAAGGAAGGTCTTCTTCTGATCCTCAGTTAGTTCATCGAAAACCTCCCAAAACATCCGGATGTTGGGATGATCAACATGGTATCCTCTGTCATACTTAGTGTTCTGGGTTCAACGAATTGGAAAAAAGTAAGTTAGAGTGGTCGTGTGTGTTTGAGGATGTGATAAATCAGAATCAGTTGTGGATAAATTCGGACCTCACAAAGCTCTTATATTGTACCTTTTTCAGCCTCTCCCAGTCATAGAAGTCTTTGCCCACCAGCACCTCTTTAAGCTCCTTTGGCTGGAACAGCTTCAACAAATTTGGATCCCACAATTGAAAGAAGCCGCGCTTGAACTCGCTGAACACATTCTCCACCGATGTGTTGAACGCGTAATTCACATAAGCATCTACAAACTCCTTCCTGTTTAGCAGACACAAATTTGAGCACCTTTCGGCACAACAACAAACCAAAGCATACAGAAAATGTTTTTATGCTACAAAAGGGTCTTTAAGGAATAAATTGAAGGGTCCAAAACTTATTTGTAAATGAAAATTTGAAATTTTAAACTTCTAATACCCTTTCTGAAATTTCTAAAAATATAGCTGATACAGATTCCATTATGGATTACTGACTGTAGATTCATGACGAAATCAATTTGCAATTAAATCTACAACGAAATGAAGTGAGAGAAAGCAATGGGATCATTTATGAAGCCACTGTACAATTAATTCACCGTATTTTGTGTGTGTGTGTGAGATTGAGTGATGAGTACTTTCAAGGTCCTTACTTATTTTGACCTGTCACTGGCTTTTCAGGTTGTTGAGGATCAAGGTCAACTTCTGTCTCATCCCAGACGATCTGTTAAGGAAGATGAATGTTTTTGTATATCAGAAACAGGCAGCATGGTGGCATAGTGGTTAGCAACCCCCGTGACCCGGAAACGGACAAGCCATGGAAGATGATGAATGAGAAACAGGATTCAAATGTGCCAAGTCAACATCAAAACAAACACTTACCAAATGGTCCATATCCAGTTCGTTTATTTCAGCGTCTGTGTAGTCTTCCAGGATGGACTGCAGAGTCCTTGAAACATAAGAAATATTTAAGCTTCGATGATGCTGTACAACGTTTACACAGATCAGCACCCTCATTTACAAATTTACGTTATTCAAACGCACCTTAATTTCAACTTACTTTCCAACTTGGGGGCTGAACTCCATCATATCCTCCAGTGAAGGATTCATACCAAGCAGCTTCTTGAACAGAGCCATCGGGAAGGGTAAGTGTATGATGCAGTGATTGTAAAAGGCCAATCCACACAGAACCCCACACAGGAAGTACCTCTGGTCCTCCTGTGCCAGCTGGTGTTGAGAGAGAATTCAAATCAGAAATCTACCATACTGTATGCATTGCTTGAACATGGGATTGGTGATTTCTATTTTTGTATAAGGCACGTCATTAAGATGTAAACTGAGGTGAACATTGTGCCATCAGTATTGCCATTTTTGAAGATTGAAGACAATCCATCCAAAGATATTTTCTGCATGAGGATATGAAGTCTTACTCTGGAGGAGAACCATGCCAGCGTCTTTGAGTGGTTGAACATGAACATCTTACATTCAACTGACATCATCTCATGAAAGACTTCATGAAAAAGGTCTTTCAGGTGGACCGCGTCATATGTGCCATTCTCATCAAAATAGACCTAGCAGACAAAAGGACACACATTTAAGTACATTTTATAAACAATAATACAAACTTTTAGGTGTGACTTACTGCAGCCACCAGATCAAAATTACATCTTTACCGCAAGTGGTCTTTTCCAGTCACTTGGATCAACATCAGCCAGTTTTTGAAAGGTGTCATCCAAAATCGTTACTCTCTTCAGATGTAGCTCACATGACACACGTTGAAGTGCTTCTTCAGGATTGCATGCCCAGTGTGAGAAGAAATCTTCCAGAGGAAAACTGATTGTTTTCAGCTACAACAAGGATAACAATTTTAGAGCTTTTTTCCCCATTTTCATTTTCACAATTCTTGCATGGAGACAACGAAGGTGACTTATTCCGTGTCACAGTTTAGGTTACCTGGCTATACATAGTGTGTAGGTCAAAAACCCTTTTCTTTGTTTGCAGATCCATCACAATTGGAAAGCTGCAAAGGATGAGTGGCTCAGCAGGTGCACGCTAAAAGGAAGAAAACGCACAGTATATGAGCATTTAAGTAAACAACCATTAAATAAGTACCATTTATGCTCAAATTGTGTTTTTACTTTTCCTTCCAACTGAAAATTCCAGAGCTTAACTTCATCCATCAGAAATTCATTGCCAATCGACAAAAAGAAATCACTCTCTGGAATCCTTTTAGATTCTGGAGTCCTGCTGTTGGCCTTTTAAAAAAAGGTGTTTTCTTTTAGTAGGTGAATACAAATCCAGGTAAAAAGCTTCATTTCTTTAAATTAAGATGTGGTCGAGGATTAGGCTGATTGACATTTGTTAAAGATACAGATAACCACTGATACTCACATTGTACATGTACTGGAGGACGACCAGCAGATTTCTGACTCCAGAGTTGCGAGGAACAGGTGTAAGGGACAGGATGACTGTGAGGGCCTGCTTCCACACATTCACATAATTACGCATGGTGGAGGTTGACAGTGACGACCACCAATCCCCTGAGGAGGACCAGCATCGACCCCAGTGAGCAGGTATCAAGAACATACTGTATCTTAAACATCCTCATTTATTATATGGCTTATAATCCAGGCTGTAACTTTGCTGCAGAGATGAAGTCAATATTTAAAACTGATTTGTGGAGACGGTTTAAGACTGAGGTTTTGTTTTGTGAACACATTGACATAAAACTTACCTATATTTCACCCGTTGAGTGCTTTTAATGTGAAGTAACACATTTGAATTAGCTGTGATTTAAAACAGCTCTGAAATGGTGTGAAAGAGTGGAAAGTAAAGGATAAATTCTTTATCGCTGCATTGTGAGTCTGCCATGTTTACACCTGAATGCTGTGTCAGAGATGTAATCACTCAAAGTCAATATACTGAAAATCCACTGCAGAGATAATATCCAAAACGCAGGTTGATTCCATGAAAATCTTACTCAACAAAAGATCAAAATAAGGATGTTGCATGTGTCACTGTACCTATGACCTGAAGTCTGTCGGCAGACAAGCTCAGCACTGCAGCGGCAAACGCCTCGGTGAGTTTGGTGCTCTGCGGGCGTTTGTGCTTCTGGATCACGTACAGAAGCTCGTTGAGAAGAAGGATGAGCCTCAAGCCCTCCACTCCCATTGGTGTCTTATTAAAGGACTGAAGCAACTGCACGACAGCAGCCTCTACCTGTCGGATTGAAAAAGATTGCAAAGAGTCACCCATGAACAACTTGGTTGACGGTTGGAGATAAGAGGAAAAACACTGGGACTCTTTGGTCATTTAAAAAATAGGCCTCAGAAAGTCACTGTTACAAACCTCTGCTAACACACAATCTTTCTGGACCAGCTTTTTGAAAGCACGTTTGGCATGTAACAAATTCAAGCCGGGGTACTTTGAAGACGTCTGGAAATGCTTTTCTTTCCTAAGTAGGGAAAGAAGAAACGTCTATCAAGAAACATTGGTAAGAACTGCTTTATACAATTAACACAGCCTAAAAAAAGTCCTATATTCACAAAAAAAAGTATGACTCGATAAAAAAATCTTAAATATAGATATATTTAGATAATAATTTTGGTATGCCAACTGATCTTCTGTCATCATTTACCTTTGCTCAAGGAAGCTTTTATTCCAACAGGATGCAGAAGAAAAACTCCTGTAGATTTCCCTGTGAAGAGTTTCGAATAATTAAAGTCACAAATATTCAGGATGTCCAACAAGCGAATTACAAACTAAGAAAAATAAACAGTGCTACTGCAATATACTTACTGTTTTATCTTTTTCCAAGTCTCCGACTCACATTCAGAAGTCCATCTGTCAATCATGTCATCAAGACGATGTTGTGTGACACCATTGCAGCTGTCAGTGTTTGACTTCTCATCAACATCCTGCACAAGAAATGAATTGAGTTGATGTTCACATTTAATACCCTTCAGTTGTGCTTTGCACTGTATGTGTTTTGTTAGTACCTTATCAGATGCACACGTTGCAAAAGAACAGTTTCCTCCTGCAAATATGTTTCTAATTTTTGGACCGTCGCTGCTGTCTGAAACAAGTAAAAATAGAAATATTTTCATTCGTTGATTAACTGAGTCCAGATCAGTTCGTTTTATTGACAGCAGAAACGTACTAACCTTGTGGCAGTTGAACAGGTAGTGGCACAGATGGGTGCTCCTTGTCTCCACGTCCCAGCTGCCCTTGCTCGCTACACCCAAAGGAATAGATCTTCATGGAGTCTGTCAACACTAAAGTGTGATGTCTGAGCAGACAAAGTGTTGCAAACAATACGTCATCAGAGACACAGATAGATTGACTACGTTTCTTGTTCAGTTAAATTTTTTGCAATATACACGAGATGGGTATACCGCACCGTCCACATGAAATCTTGGTGACCTTTGCTCCCAAAAGTTCTGCAACAAGACGAGGACGTAGCTCGTCCCTGAAGGAATTGTGCCCAAGCTGCCCGTGTTGACCAGAGCCAAATGTAAACACTGCACCATCCTAATCAAGCAAGTGGACAACAACAGTTTAACAACAGAAAATCAGGTGATGGATGTTTCATATTATTTTTGGGGGATACTTTTACTTTCCCTTCACTACATTTGATGGACAAATATTGTACTTCTTACTCCGCTACATTTCTATTGATGCTCTCGTTACTTTTGCCCTAATTTAACTTAATTTGTGCATTGTAATTTTTTTTGCAACTCCAGAGACTAGATTCTAGTCCAGAGGTCTCCAGCTCCGGTCCTGGAGGGGTTCAGTCCAGTCCAGAGGTCTCCAGCTCCGGTCCTGGATGTTTCCTGATTCAAACGAGTGACTCCTGATCAGACTTCAGCAGAGCTTGATGACGAGCTGATCATTTGGATCAGGTGTGTTGGAGCAGGAAACATCTAAAACCTGCAGGACAGTGTCCCTCCAGGACCGGAGCTGGAGACCTCTGGAATGGACCGGACCCCCCCCCAGACCCCCCCAGTGTAATGATTTTGTCTGGCACCAGCGTGTTTATTTAGACTGACCTTTGTAAAAATGGCTGTGTGATCCTTTCCACAGGAAATGTGGATAGTTTTCTTCTTGTTCAGGCAGTCCACAGGGGTTGGTGTGTTTCTGTCTGCAGAGAAGAAATGGGCATTCACGTTTCCATGCTATGGGAATGGTATATATATTAGATACAATAGATTGATTAATCAACTGCTAAGGCTGTGGTGTTGCTGCTTTGAATTGTGTGAGACAACACATTACATCATGTTGAAGTTTTGGTCAAACTTTTAAGTGAAACAAGAACAACAGTAAAATACTGTACAGCACCTGTTGCGTCCCCCAGTCCGAGCTGCCCCCGGTCGTTTCTGCCCCAGCCGAACACAGCCCCAGAGACAGAGAGGGCGAAGCTCTGCTCTCCCCCTGCAGCGATCTGCACCAGGGGGGCCGCTGACAGAGACTTGACATGTTGTGGTGAGTTGGCGCTGGGCCTCTCTCTTCCCAGACCCAGCTGGCCCCTTGAGTCCTGGCCCCATGTGTACACCTGACCATCTGTGAACAGAAATATCTCCAAATATTGGCCCATTAAAAAAAAAGTGATATATTCTAACTCTCTGCTGAGATGAGTGGGAACAGATCTTTGTCTTAGTGTAATCTTCAGCTCATCCATCAGCAGCAGTTTACTGTGCACGTTACTGTACCTCTGGTCAGGGCGACTGAATGCTGGCTCCCACAAGCAACTTGAGAAACTGGGAATTTGCAAAAAATTTCCAGCGACCTGAGAGAGACAGGGAGCAGAAAACAGCAGAGCTGACTTAAAAGGCAAATATATATAAGACATATGATAATAATAATAATGCTGAAACTACTGAAACTACATACCAAAACCCACACTTTTACCCACTTTGCTCAAACTGTGTTGGTCTTTACCTGGGGCTGAAAGGGGAGCGAGTTGTGTCGACACACAAAACTTTCCCTCTGTCAGACAACAGTGTGACCACATCATCACCACAGCTCACTGCCTGAATCTTCTCTTCACACTTCACAAACTCTGTAAACACACAAACCCCACAGACACAGCAGGTCATAGCTCTACCATCATTTTAAAAAAATATATTTTTTATTTATTTTTTTATTTTTTTAAATAAAATAAAAATCTTTGTCAAGGACTTCTGGTTGAATTTGTTGTATGAAGATACTCACTCTGTTTTCCTCTGACTCTCCTCCCGTCCTTGGCCTCATTTGTCCGAATGATGAAGACCTTCCCATTAGTCTGGACAAACACCAGCACACTGTGGCCGGCAGACAGCCCCCTGATCTGGTCACTCACATTCACAAAGTGAACCCCATCCCCTGGTCCAGGCTCTGGACCTGGTCGGTCTCTGGTCCAGAATCCCTGCTGACAGTTCTCCCCCCAGGAGAACATGCTGCCTGCTCTGAGCTTTTATTTATGAGACTCAGCTGTTTCTCAGACGAAACTTAAAGTGCAGTCAAAGCTCTGCAGAGGGATGGAAAATAAGACTGGGCACAGAAACGAAAGTAAAATCAGCTGTTTAAGAAACGAAACTGAAACTTTGACTCGGCTTTTTTTTTTTTTTAACCTGAATAGATACAACAATAGAGAATTTCAGTTGAACACATTTTAAGAGTTAATATAACAGCGTAATAAAACAATTTATCCCTTCACAGTTCATTTAAAAAATAATGTAATAGTCAGCATTACAGTCAAACATGTTAAAAACAAACAAACCGATGGGTTGGTTCGATCTACATGCTGGATTTAACAATTTAGATGGTAAAATTAACATATCTTTAAAATGTCTCTGTCCCCTTAACTTTATATTTAATCTGATAGCAACACTAATATCAAGAATTATTACTATACTATTCATTATAGTCATGCCAAACACATTTTTGTCGCGGGAATGTGACATTTAATGACATTTTAGGAGAATATTTGAGAGCCTTCTTAAAAATCGAGATAAGAACGGAAATACAGTCCATATTGTATTTTAATTTACTGACAATGTAAATATTACACTTTAATGCTGAAAGTATTAAGCGGAAATGACGTCAGTGGGTTAGTTGCCGTGGTGACGGACTCGTTCTTCCGGATTCTTCCCGGTCATTCCGGACTCGGCCGTCGCCATCTTGATTTTCTGGAAGCAGAAGAACCGGATTTGAAGGAAAAAAGCTTGGCTGAGCAGAACCACAAAAAGAAAGATAACAAACCGAACAGCTGTCTGCATTGATAAATAATTAAAGCCAGAGACAGAAACCGTTAAACATCAACATTTAATGAGGAAATAAATCAAGTGACAGCGACTCAACGCACTTCCGCATTGGCCTTCCAGTCCGGAAATGACGCCTACCTTTGTACGCAGTCTTTATTTTATGGTTTTACCTGGTGAGCTAAATTAACTCTTCAAAAAAAAAAAAGTCTTATTTTTTCACATGTTCATATATAAATCAAAAAATTGTAATTTAATCGTTAAAAAAAACAACATTTTACACAAATAGAAAAAACTAACAAACATTCATTCATTTAACTAAGCAACTATAAACAGACGGGTGCTGTGACTATTATAGGGGGAGCTACAGCACCACCTAGTGCCGCCATTGTTATAAAGAGCAAAATAACAAAAAAAAAAAAAAAACACCCACAAGGTTTCCCTAATTTC
The DNA here is from genome assembly GCF_900963305.1 of Echeneis naucrates. Classification (NCBI taxonomy): domain Eukaryota; kingdom Metazoa; phylum Chordata; class Actinopteri; order Carangiformes; family Echeneidae; genus Echeneis; species Echeneis naucrates. The sequence continues at coordinate 3,565,517 of NC_042526.1, read as the reverse complement.
CGGTTAATAAACTCCAAAAAGAGGAAAAGCCCAGAAACTGGTCTGTTTATTTGTCCTCATTTAAAGATGATGACAGAAATCGACCACAAGATGGAAGCAGAGACTTTATGTCTCCTCAGTGTGTCACATCTACTCCAGTTTGTATCCAGTATGTTTAAACTTCCTTAAACATGGGGATATTTCTGGAACAGTTATAATTTATATATATAAAAATATAAAGTTTTAAATGTTATTTATATTGATGTATTCATATAGTTTTGAGGATATTCTTTTTTACCAAATAAATACAGATTAAAGTGTCAAGTTAAATATTCATGGACAGCTCAAGATTAGTGTTCTTCAGTTCATCCCCACAGAAGCAAAAACATCCTGACGTTATCGCTATCTTTTCTTCGGGAAACAACTAGCAATAGGAGAAAAGTATTTGATGATGATTTAATGCTTCCATGTCATGATTTATTTATTTTATTTTGTTTGTTTGTTTGTTACTAATATTTGAAAATCTACTTACAGTACTGACAATCTTTGGATCAATCCGAGGCCTTCTGGAGCACTGAAGAGATGCAGGAGCCAGAAACTGTGTGAGCTTTAGCTCAGTCTGGGCTGGAGGGACATCGCCTTCTTCCTGTTTTGTGCCACAGAGCACTAAAACAGATTTCTCTCCAAATCCAACCCAGAGGCACAAAATGTAAAACACAGTGGAGGTGCTGATGGAGGTTGCCAATCGTCCACTACACGGCATTGATGATTCGATGAGGTTGTTTAAAATCAACATGAAGGTAAACACATCGACATAGTAACTCAAATACCAGACAAAATGACACGTGAGCATATATTCTTGATGTACGTTCTGTTTACTCAGCACTTATTCTGCATGTTTTGATATGAATCTCTTCTGTGTCTGTGGTTTTTTTCTGTGCTCATGTCAGAATTTTAATCCTCTTAAAGCAACTTGAGTCTTTGACAGGAAAGGAATGCAGCCTCTAGAGAAACAAGCTGCACTTAGTACTGTGTGTGTGTGTTTGTGTGCGTTTGTGTGCACTTGGCTTCGGGGGAATGGGCTGTGCTGAGCTGTACCAGGACCAACACATCCACAGTATCATCTCCCTCATTTTGCTTCCACAGCTCCCAGAACAACACGACCGCAAAGGATGTTTGCTCTCTGCTGCTCAGCTGCTCTTTGTCACAACATTCATGTTTTTATTTCCTGATCTAAGTCTTTCTAAAGTCTTTCTAAATCTGAAAAACCTGAAAGCGTTTTTGTGTTGTAAACTGATCTGTACTCAGAGCGTTATCATTCGACACTAGAGGTCACCAAACTCAATGTACCAGTTAACAGCTGTAAGGTTTGGGCTGCTGGTGGCTGATGGCAGCTGTCAGACTAAACTAAAACAGTTCATGTACAGTAAAGCCAGACGTTTTACATTATTGGCAAAGCAGGAGAATCAAAATGAATAACAAGATAGCAACATGAAGGATTAAAAGGAGAAAGTCAGAGGATTTAGTGAATTGTGTTATTTGAACTTGGTGTCTGTCTTTTTTGAGCTAAAGCAAACCCGGTTGTTTATATCTCTCTGTTAATGTCCAGAGATGTTTGGACTCCGTTCCAAAATCTCATTAACAAAGAGGCTACATAATGAGCATGCTATATTCCAGCTATCACACAGACCAGGGTAAACAGGGGTTGCTAAGCTGTAAAAAAAAAAAAAAAAAAAAAAGATTAAAGTAAAGTTGATGTCCACGTATGTGATATGTCTCTGAAAGGGACCTAATCCATGTTTTTCCTATCTGCTCTAAATAGAACATTAGATAGAGCGTCTAATGTGACTACTGGAAGTGGACGAAATTGCAGTTACACTGTCCAGCTATCTTGCTTAAAAGGGCCTTTAGCGGCAGGAGGCTGGAACAGAGATGAAACACTAAAACAAACACACACACACACAAAGCGCAGAGAGAGATGAGAGATATAGACCTTGTCAGACAGCTGAGATATAGCACAAGGGCCCTGGGGAGTTTCAGGGGATTTCCACAGAGGGAATTGGACACATTGTCTGATTTACACTAACACTTTGGCTAAACTTGATGATAAAAGTTCACATAAGAAACATGGCTGTATCTGCCTTTATCCATCTCCACCTCCATATGTCTCTGTCTCTGCTTTCTGCTCCTCTCCTTTCTCTTGTCTCGCTCGCAGGGAGTCCTCTGATAGCTTGTCGGTCGAGAGCATTTTTAAAGTTTTGAATTGTTGTTTTCACATTGCGTTAGTGTGGCTACCATAAAGCTTTAAGGTCATTTAGATGACACAAATAATGAACAAAACAAAAAGACAAGAAAAAATGAGATGTAAAAGGAAGCAGCCCAGCAGAGTGACAGAGTCGAGAGAGGCTGAAAGAAAACACACTCATTTTTATCTCCCTTTACTGCTCCTTTTTTTACTGAGAGCCAAGGAATGTAACAAGGAATCTGGTGAGAGATAAAGAGAGGAAAGTGGATGGTACTTCACTGCACTGTGCGTGTACTTGTGGATTTTGCAACCATTTGTGTTATTAAAGTGTGCAAAGTGTGACCTTAAGGCTCTGAAGCTTTCTCCTTTGTTCTGTCACTCATAGACCTGCTCTGTAATAACATTTAATTCAGATTTTAAAATTACGATGTGCTATTTTAGTCATAAATGGGAGAAGATTTACTGCACTGAAGTAGAAAAACTTATGTGAATTGTGGGAAGGAAGCTTGATCTGGGTCAGCTGTACTCTTACTATTTGTATATATTTCCCTTCAAGACTTTTAGGTACTTCATACACACAAAATAGTGGAACTTTAAGTGAAGTCACATATTTCACATATAGCATTATATATTATGGCAGTACATGTCATAAGTCCCCCAGTATTTCACGGATATTATGTTCTGTGTTTGGACTGATTTTTAAAATTCCAGGATTGAAACTATAATGTGACCTGCCTGTGAGCTGCTTGACCAATAAATAAATGTTCACTTGATATTAAAAAAAACAACGAAGAAATGCAGAAATGAATAATGACCACGCGGACAAACAGTTACTGTATCAAAACAGTCACAATACATTTACACAGAGAGAAACCATCAATTTCAATAATCTCGCGCTTCGAGTACAAAATGTTTCACTGACATTTGCTGTTTTATGACACATATTAATACACATCAAAGAAAGACAAAAGAAAGTATAAACAGTTTTTGAATCCATCCAAGGAAAAGTCTAAAATATATCAGTTAAGTTAGATGTTTCCCCCCAAGGAAAGACTTCAGTTCCCATGGTGAAGAAGTATTATTTACATCTTGACCATAATGTCCTGGACACAGAGCCAGTGTGACCCAGCAGACATATTTTAGAGCTCACAGTGTCCAAAACACTGCCAATATTTACACACCATAGAGACAAGAGACTCAGATGATTTACCTCAAAGAGTGCTGCTCCAAAAAAATATCAAATTTTCACATTACTCAAAGTTCAGCTTTTTAAATAGGACTGTGTGGCATGTTTGTGTTAGCGAAGTATGTTTTATGCTGAGCAGGCGAAACATCAAAAGCTTAAGTTGCAAACACTGCATAGGGAGTCAGATTAAAGTTATTTAAATTACTCCAGCTTTTCAAATTAAAGCCAGCACTTTCTTTTATTGCTCAGCTGCAGGAAGAGACGGAAAAGGTTGTCCCGTACGAGAGATAAGGAACGACACCTCTCCCCTTTTCGATAAATCCAGTGAAAGCAATTTTTGTCCATGAAGAGATAATAAATAAGCCATTCCAAAGTAGTTCAACATAAGACGTATTTACACCAGCTGACCTGGAGGGAGCAGGAATGTGGCTGTTTGACCTCCCTGTGCACATGGTGATGGTTGATGGCAAGAAGACAGACAGTAATTGGGGGATGAACGAGAAATTACATCATAGTTTTATCACATTCTTCATCACTTGACATGGAAAAACACCAACGTATAGTCTGGAGCAGTTCAGAAGTGTCAGGCTTATCGGTCATTTTATATTTACATCCTCCAGCTTTTTTTGATTTTTTTCTCATTTTTGGTAAAAACAAAAATGAGATATTGTTTTTCTTTAAATTGTAAATTCTATTTGGAAAATCTGGAAGAACTCAGTTTCTGAGATTTTATGAAATGAAATTTCCAAACAACAGGAAAGAGTTATTTGCTGGTGATACTCTGTATTTTATTCCTTGTCAACAGCTCTCATGAAAAGACCGAAAGCGAGACTGAATTGATTCTACAAACGTGACCTGTGGAGCCAAAGTCTGACAGATCTGATTACTCTGAGTCAGAGATCTGCATTGTTGTCCAAAAAATGAACGATCATTAAAACAAATGAACCAAAGCGGTCAGTTCGTCCCAGCCGACAGGGGCCGTAGGATATTTTCAATAAAACCACACACATTATTATGGTGGGATGAAATCTCATTTCAGTGCCAGAGCTGAAAATAGTTTGTTCCTGCCTGCATTGTTAAAAGAATACAGTAAAATCCACCGTGTTCAGGTGGTTTGTATCATTTATGTCATTAAACTTCATTAAACCAGCTCTGTGTTAAAAAAATACTGTGGCTGCTTTGGTGTGGGGGTTGTCAGGCTCTGGTGAAATAATGATTTTAAGGCTGATCAGTGTTGAAGGATTTTTAAGTCAAATAACATATTATACATTGTGTTATATATTAAACAGTGCGCTATGTGGCGGTACATTGGAAAGGAGATACACTGGTAGATTGGACAGAGCGCCTACAACCCCTAAATCTGTATAATGAGCAAAATTCTGCTGATGAATTGGATTTGGAAAGTACAAAAGGAAAACTAATCACGAATAACAGGTGCTTGGAAAGTACAGGTGCAGTAACAACCTGCACAGTGAAAACTTTAAGAATTATGATTAGTGTAATTAGTGTAGTGGATCCCGAGATTTGGTGTTGCTCACCTGAAACTGAAGAAATGAGTCAGGTGAGGTGTTGAAGACAAGAGTTTGTGATTCGCTCATCCGATGGAGAGGAAGAGTATTCAGATTTGAGTGAGTGGCGTGGGAACCGCTTTCTGCCTCTGACCTATGGCAGCTGACCGAACGGGCGCCGTGGTAAGAATACCTGTGTTGCTGCGGCCTCCCAGTGAAGCAAGGAGCTGCAAGGGTAGACAGGCTTACTGCCAAAGAGACAGGCAGGAGCGTGCTCACTGCAGGGAAAGTGTAAATAGTGCATGTTTATATCTGCTACAGAAGAACTAGTTGAAGTATTTGAAATAAGAATGAATGGATGAGTGAGAGAATGACATGTTGAGGTCAGATTGCGGCATTGACTTTCGCCAAAGTGCTCAAAAGAAAGTGGAACATACAGAGTTCGCTTAGCAACTAAAACAGCCCTTAAACTTGAAGGTAAGAGATATTGGTTCCATCTCAACCACTGCTGCAGAGCAGAAGACCCTGAGAGAACACTTGAGGCAAACACAGAAAAACCCAGAGCAACATCTCCTGCAGGTACAGGAAGGGGAGGGCAGCGGGCGGACGCAGAGATTGGCTGCTTGGACAGCGAGCAGCTTCTCTCAACGCAGCGATGAAGAGGGACCTTCAGGTTTGGGGGTGGCAGAACCAGAAATCACAACAGATGACAGCACATCAGCAGATACAGGGAGTGAGGGAGCCACAGAGGCGGGGCGAGTGCCAACCAACAGAACCAATCAGGGCTAGAGAAAGGTCACACAGAGAGCCACAGGTCAACAGCAGGCACAAAGTCAGAGCTCCAGCCCAACAAGGAGGGACACTAATGCAGCAAGTAGCCAAGGAGCAGCAGGGAGTGAGTCCACACAAGGCAGACAAACAGAGCCAAAGGGAGCCATGGGAGTGAAAGGTTGTGTCCTCATGGTGATGATAGCATTGGTAATTCTGAACCGAGCGTCTGGAACAAAACTCAGACCATCCTGCACTGTGCCTGTTTTTTTTTTTTTTTTTTTAAACCAGGGCGATTAACTTTCTGCCACGATTACATCACAAAAGTTCCCAAAGTTATAACTTCAGGAAAAACTGTCTTTATGATGGCAGACCAGCTTCTAAAAAAAAAAAAAAAAAAAAAGATTGGGTTGTGGGCCTGAGAGCTGTTCGTCAGTGTGTGTCTGATCCACTCAGCTGCACCATCACATCCTTTTTTCTCCTGAACAATTCTGAAGACACCGATTGCTGATTTTTGAAGCCCTACTACAGCTGTCCGCCTCAGTTTTGTGTCCCCCAGCACCTTTTCATGGGATTTGTTGCAGACAACACAAACATTATTTTTTTGGACAGTCTGCGCTATCAAAATGTTTTGATTTTGAATCAGAAACACATAATATTAACTTCTTCTTTTTTTTTTTTTAAGGACTTTGCAGAGGTGGATGCTGCAGGTGCAGAGAAGGTTGACAGTCATGAGAAAATAAAAGCAGATGCGACCCAGATGTTTGGATTTGGAGCCGGGCTGTGGGCCAGATGGACAGAGGTTCAGATGGCCATCTGGAGCTTGGTGAGGTTCCTCTGGTGCATGTTGTGGTGTCGCACCAGCTCATCGCTTCGGGCAAACTTCTTCTGACAGTTTGGCCACCGGCAGTTAAATGGCTTCTCACCTGGGAGGACAGATGATGAATTGAAGAAGACATGGAGAGAATGAAGGAGGTATTAGACCGTCATGGCGATCGTTATCTGAATGGGAAGATTAAGTGGACTATGTATATTTATGCAGTCAATACTATCAGAGATCCTGTGATAAACATGCTGACAGACACTCACTGAGCATTTCATTAGGAACATCCCCTCACATCTGTTCATTTTCTGGTGATCAAAGGAGGTGATGATGTGTCGGGTCGGGAGCTTCAGCTCATCAAGATAAATGTGATCTCAGTCTGTTTTTGTTTTTTTTTGTTTTTTTTTCTGACCATGGTGAGAACTCAGTAACTCAGATAGGAGAAGCATCTCAGAGCAGAAAAATCCACCTCCCCCTTCAAGGCAGCAGAGGACCATATCAGGTCCCACCTCAGAAATCTGAGGATCAACAAAACCACACCGCTGCAGTCTGGAAGAAGTAGCCTGGACTGGTGTTTACTGCTGTGGGAAGGCGTTATTGATGCAGTTCAAACAGATCGATCACAGTCTGAATGCCTCAGCCTATCTGAGCATCGTTACTCCCGATGGAATAATGCTCCATGTCACAAAGGAAACGTTTTTCAAACCAGTGTCAGTGAACTTCAGTGGCGGCTGGAGTCACCATTTGTGGGATTAAACGGATATATCAGGCCAACGAGGAGCGAAAGATCCGGTTTATTGTGGTCATTATTTGACCCGCCCAGTTTTAGTGTATTCCTAACAAAGTGCTCAGTGAGGTGTAAAATTACTTTACTTTGAATGACTTTACTTTCAGCTGTATACTGTTCATGTAAAACATCAAATGGATGAAGAAGAAATGGAAAAATAAAAGTTTACGCACTTGTTTTACCTGTATGAGTCCGGGTGTGTGTCTTAAGGTGGTCAGACCGAGAGAACTTTCTCTGACACGTCTCGCATTCGAAGGGTTTAAGTCCTAAACACATATACAGTATGCATGCACACACACACACACACACACACACACAAACAAACAAACAAAAACAAGTTCACACACGCACACACACACAGAACACACATTTCCCATCACACACACACACACACACACACAGAGGGAGATAGAAAAATACAGTAGAGCAGAGGCTTGCAGGCATCGAAGCCATTCCACAGATTTGCCAGCCTTTAACTTGATCTGAGGGGAGTTCAGTGTTGTGTGCTGCTGTACACAAAATGAAACCTGTGCCCTTCAAAAGACACTGCAACGTCCACAGCTTGGCTGTCATGCAAACCGCGGGAAAAGGGGCAAGTAGTGAGAGCAAAGACAAGGAACCGAGACAGAGAAAATAAAGACAGAGAGGCAGACTGAGTGGAAGGGATCAAACCTGTGTGCCTCCTCTGGTGTCGTTTGAGCTGGTCGGAGCGGGAAAAACCCCGGCCGCAGTCAGTGTAGTCACACTGGTAGGGCTTTTCCCCTGGACAAAGGCAAGAGGGAGCACATTACAAGTTAAATAAAGTTTCATTTCAATCCCCCCTGTATCAAAGACAACACCATCTTGACAGAAAAATAAGGTATAAGAGATTAATTAGACCAGTCGATATAAAAATGAATCAGCAGCATCTTGAACTATGGAGCTGTGACTGAGTTTCCAAAAGTTCACTGGCTCCACATTCTTAAATGTGAATATCTGCGACAGTGAAATTGGATATTTTGGTTTTGGACTCTTTATGTTTTAGAATTATTTTACTCTCTGTAAGTGATGAGCATCATGCCTCGTACCTATAGTGAAAGCAGAAAAACAGTGACCAGAACAGAAAGTGGTTTCCTATTTTACTGATGAGTTATAGTTCATCAGTAAAACAGACAGCTAGAGCTGTCTGTGTGAAAGCCCTGAATAGTGAGACCAAGGGAGTGATTTCTGACACAGCCGCGGTCTGATGAAGTGTTAGACTGCTCCCGTTCAGGCTTTTTGTCTCCCACTGGGAAACAGCTTTAGAGTCACAACACTGCTGAGGTCACAATGGATTAAGCAGTTAGCTGTTAACATTGACCCTGCTGCTCGTAAACTGTATTTTTCTCTTTCTCAGATTTGACTGAAAACGCAAACCATGTCTTTATTTCGCAAAACAGGAAGTGTCCTCCGGCTGTGGTAGATGAGGAAAACTGGAGCCAATGGAAACATAACTTAAAAAGTTTGTTCTTCTGAAGCCAAACAGAGAACGTCTGAGTGAAATAGGAAAGTGCTGGTGACAGTAACTGTGCTTCTGGGAGACGTGTGGAAACACTGGCAGCAGAAATACGTCTGTTAATAATGCCGCCTAATGTGTGTGAGGCAGCACATTTTCCTGCGTCTGCTGGCTTCACCTGTGTGTTTGCGACCGTGCATCTGCAAGTGCGACAGCTTGAAGTAGCGTTTGTTGCAGCCTGGGTAAGCACACATGAACGGACGTTTCTCGCTGGTCTCTGACCGCACGATGGCCGGAGTGATGCTGGGAACCCGCCGCACATCCTGCAGACACACACAAACTCGTTTTTACATCATGCCAAACCGCTCAATACAGAATTAACAAAACCTCTCCCTGGACATCAATCATTAAAACCAGTGAAATGTAATTCAGAAAACAGGCATTAAATGTTTATTGTGTGTAAATAAGGACATGCGGTGTGTCTGGCTCGTGGGGATCATTATAATAAAATGGTCATATATTCATTAGATGGGAATTAGCAGGAAAGTGACCCCAGACTGACTGTAGCCCAAAGGGAGCTGTTAGTCACGCCTGTTAGACAAAGCCCCCTCAGAGCCCCCCATTACAGCCCCACAGACACAGAGAAACACAGGGTTAACTTTTATTTCTTTTATTTGGATTTCCTGTTTGCTGCATGCAGAGTGCCTCCTTGTTTTTCCCGATTTCTCAACCATGTACACAATATTTTCAGACACTTTCTCAACACTCCTTCTCCTTCTCTCTTCCCTCTTTTCCCCCCCGTTTCCACTTCTTCCATCACTTTCTTCTGTGTTTTCTCTCCCGGTCTCCCTTCAGACACACCTAAATCTCCCTCTTCCACAACCATCTGCTCTTCATTTCCTTTGTGTTTAGCATAATGGTGAAACACATGCAGAGGTCAGCCCTGATAGTAAAAAGTAATTAATGCTGTCAGCAGCTATTGATTGGGACATGACACATGACATACTGGAGGAAGGACCACTTATGGTGCCCATGTAGAAAATACCTTCAGCTCACATACTAATGAAACGGTGAGTCTACGGCGATCACTCTGCTGACACTTAAAGGCTCAATGGAGTTGAGTTCAAAAATGTTAAATGAACCCAGCAGGCTTTAATCTGCAAACTAAAATTAACCAAGATCCCTCCTTAAACTTATTCTAGAAATGTACATTTTTAAAATAATAATTAGTGCATGGAGTCAAGAAAATGCGAAATAGTAAATAAAAACAGAGAACTTTGAAATATTCTTCTTAATGAATTGTCTGACACACATAAATGCCACCCAGCATGCTTCATTATTCTTGTTTTACAGCAGTTAGCTGTTGGCTAGTTCAAAGAGTTGTTTCAAGACGCAGCAGAGGAAAATATTTCATGCTATTTTTTTTTTTATATTTGCTTATTTATTCACACAATTTTTTTTTTTCCTAAAAGTTTATTGGGCTTGATATTTGAGCCTGTCTGCAGAAATTACAAGCCACTTTGATTAAGGGGGGTGTTGATTTAAAGATCAGCCTCCTCCCAACTCACATCACTAGCTGTCATTCATCTGGAACGTGATTCTGAATCATAGGATTTAGTTTTCAGCAAGCTGCGCTATATGTTTTTCAGGCCATGAACTAATTGGTGAAGAATGAAATTCCACAGCTGTGAACTGTATTTCCTTTGGCAGTGACTGAGAATTAATGCAATCCCCTATAATAAAAGAATCACCTTGCTAACTTGTCTGTTATCTCACATTATAGCAGCTCTTCATTTAAACGTGTGTGAGGGCTTGTTTATTTTGCACTGAGGTAGACCTCTTATGTGCATCTTGTGCAGTTCATTTGTCTGCATGGGGGGTGGAGGGGGGCAAAGAAAGACGTAGAGCAGGGTGAATGATGAAACAGACCCCAAAAAGAAAGAAAGAAAGATCACAAAACGACCCGCGCAGGACTAAGAGCAGGCCTGGAGAATCTCTGCTCCCCATCTTTTAGAGCCGCTGACAGACAATAATTAAAATCTAATGATTTATTAAGGTGCTGATCCCCGTATGGAAACTGTATCTTTACTGAGTGTAACCCTGTGTGTGTGTGTGTTTCTGCTTTGCTAATGGATCTGTGGAAAAAGATTCCTTTTGGCCTTTAGGGCTGCCCTTTAATGTGCATGTGCAGTGTGTGTGCGTTTGTAAATCACTGCTCTGCTACATATCAGTATTTCCTCTTCACATAGCCTGCTCATTGCATCAGCCTCTCTACCACTCATTTCTATCAGTCCATTCATTTAAAAAAAAACAAAAAACAACGCCACACCAAACGTTTAAAAGCTGGTGTTTTTTCTTGTGTTGAGGTGTTCTTTATGTTGTCCTGATCCTGATCATGGACATGTGCGGTAACAAAATGGCCTCCTGACAGTGACGGCGGTTTATGTCCTACCTGTATACCTCTGAAGACTCCATGTGTGTGTATGCGATACTGCGTGCTGCAGCTGTACACCATGGGGGCGCTGGGGTCGCTGTCGTAGCCTCCGGTATGGCTGCCACCACAGAGAGACAGAAGAAGGAAGAGAGTGACTGATTCATTCCTCACAGGTAAAGCACAAACAATCAGCACAGTTAATCCAGTCCAATCCAATCCACACTGGATCGGCGTGCTCCACCAAAACTTTACAATCATGTTGTTTCCATGAAGGACACAGATATCAGATAACAAGATGCAAAAGAGAAATGCACCAGCATGAATGCATACAAACAAATCTGCTGTTGGAGGATCATGAGCTGTGCAGGAGAACCACACAGCTCTTAATGCAAAACACCATCTGATTAATTTATTTTTCTCGGAGCAGTCAGTTATCTGTTTATGATGTGTAGATGTTTTGTTGCATGTGGCTGAGTCATATTTCCTTCAGCATGATTTGTCGTAACTTTAATGATTTCCTACAAACGTTGGTCAATCATCTCATAAATTCAAAACCGGAGCAAATATCTCATTAGTGGTGTGTGACTTTATTTTTATTTTAATTTAACAGTTGACTTTCAATTCTGTAAACATTCATCCATTGGCATCGACTATATTATTAGTTTTCAGACCATCAGTCCAAAAATGAAGATATTCAGTTTACAGTAACATAAAACTGAGAATTAGAATATAATAAACAAGAATGCAAACTATTGTGCTCAAGTTTGAAAAGGTCAATGTAAACTATGAAAACATTCATCCGTTCATTGTATTGTGTGACTTGTAATGGATTTCTTAGTTATAAGATCACTGAGTCAGTAATCATTTCATCGCTTCCTGTTTTAATATGGTGGGTAATACGGACAGCCTTCGGTATCTCACTCTGAACAAAACCTGCTCTGTGTGAGCGTTGCCTCTCATATCTTCTTATGATAACAAACAGAGAGAAACAGAAAGCTCTTGTCTATGAAATGTGTTATATTTCAGTCTGTCCGATTGAAGGAGGAGAGGATGGGAGTTTGCATCCTGCGCTGCTGCAGTGGGAATGTCCCGGCGCTCATAAAGGTGTTCTTTGTCTGCCTCGATTTTCCCAAATATAGGAGGAGGGACGTCAGGACGAGTGAATTATACTGTACGCGACTTCACTTTCCTCCATTCATTCCTTTGTGTTTTATTTTTGTTCATGTTTTAATACAACTTGGCAGGTCGTAGTCTGGATTTAGAGGACGGTAGGAGGTTATTTCAGCACACAGCGTCCACAGCGTGATTCACCGTTCCCACCGGATGAGAGACAGGTTTTGAGTGAGAGCAGCTTCTTGTGGCATCACAGATTCCAAACTTATGACATGATTTGATATGACTTGACTGATTTTGCTGAGCTTGTGGTGCAGACTAGACTATATTAACTGAGGTTTTTTTTTAGGCTGTAAAAGACGTTTCCCTTCATCCAAAAGACGTCTAATCCTGAGTGGAGGTGTCACACAGTCAAACTGTGCTGGACGACTGAGAACCTTCACAGACATTTACTGAGGACGGAAACATTAAAGGAATCATTGTGATAAATAAGATTAATCACCTTTTTGCTGACTGTTAGCTGACAAGATACTGAGCTGTCTGTCTAATGTAAGACTAAAACCAGCTCAGCCTGGAAACAGAAGCAGAGACGTGAGCTTCACTCCGTCCAAAGGTAATAAACCGCGTTGTTTTGTTGTTTCAGCCCTTCTGTCTTCTGTCCTCAGTGAGCTCCTGATGTGCTGGTCGGTGGGTTTTGTCACAGTCAGACACACACACAGGCTGTTCACAGGATGCTAAGCTAAGCTAAGCTAAGCTAAGCTAATCAGCCAAAAAACGTGCAACTAATAAACTAAAGACTGAGGAGGCGACACAGCTGTGTGGGTCTATCTGCTCTTCCTCATCTCCCGTCCTCTATCTCTGCTGTCCTCCTTTTGGTGCTTTCCTTCCTCCTCATCCTTATTACCCCCCCAGGCTGATCGACACACACACAACCAAACACACGTCACACTAACTACACACATGCATACTACACTTAAATCCACAATGCAGCGATGCCCTCCAGACAAAAACACACACACACACACACCCATTCATTAGTTAGCTGTGAATGCCTGTTGGTGTTTGTGAGCTGACACGGACGTGCAGGTCACAGTGACACAACAACACCACATGCTGCTGATAAGCTTTTCACTTCAGACAAGAGAAATTTCATTTTAAAATAATGGAGTACCAAGACGGTCGAAGTTGGACACTAAATTTCTATTTAACTGCTGCTGGATATTTTTATATTTTGCTGCACAGTGATGTTGAAAAGCCCTTTACAGTGGAGATTCACTGCTTCCCATTTTCAGCAAGAGTGTTGTGGACTTGAGGAATATATGCATTTACATTGGAATGTTTTTATTTTTGGAAAATCTCCCAATTCTCGTCTTCAGTCCACTTAGAATAAAGAAAAGAAAATCACGTATCTGATCAAAGCTTCAGATTTGGATTCAGACAGAGGTCCGATGAACAGACAGATAATAAATGAAACATGCTACACTAACCACCATCTCCACAAATCCAAGCTGCCAGGGAAAAGAAAAAGGGACCAACAGAACAAAATACCCTGCGGAGAAAGCCTGCTGATGGATGAGGTAGACGTGAGCAGCAGGCCCTTTACTAACTGTCTCTGTCCTGTCCACTTTCCCTGCAGAATAAAGGAATATCTGCTTCTGAATAACTTTTTAAACGCTGCGGTTCTCTTGCACCTGTTGCCACAACATACATGTGATATGCTGACTGAAACACACGGGAGAAGAGCCGCTTTACTGCAGCGAGGCCAGAAGTTTAGTCACTGGATGTCCCGCTCTTCTTCAGACTCAAGACTCCGTCATGGTCTTCCTGTGTCCGACTTCTCTCATGCAACATAAACCTGACTGACTGCTGCTGTTCAAAGGGAGCGATGGATCAGTTCCTACCTCTTTATGGTGGACGCCAGTGTATTGACAGGGTTCCATGCCACACAGTCCAACTGAGAGGTCATTTGATATAAATTTTCTCCGCTGTGGAGGAAAGACAAAACGTAGAAGAAAGGCTCATGAGCTGTCATTTAGCAGCACAGGGTTGAGAACGAGCATCCATTTGTGTATCAGTGTTGCCTTTTGTAGCCCTCGATAGAGGCGCTCAATGAAAAAATGCCAACACACACACACACACACACACACACAAAGAATGCGCCTCAGACAGACACCCAGCTAAATTCTCCCATAAGAGCCATTTTTCATTAAACACAGCAGACTCCACCATGATTAATCAGACCTGCCAAGTGATTACACACTGCCGCTAACATGTACACACACACACACACACACACGCACAGCGGATTTATAGCTCTCCCTCCCTGACACCACGGCCCCTCTATCACAGCACCTGCAGGCTTGCAGTAGTTCAGACGGGGTAGATGTGGTGCCTGGTACCCTGCTCATTACGCAGCTCTGATTTTAGATTTTACAGTACATCAGGGCACACAGCCAGCACAGCACCGGCGGAATTTCTGCTGAAATATCGCTTCGACAGAAGCCGAGCATCAGACTTAATCACTGACCCCGGATATCTTCAAATATTCTTCTCCTTTGGCTGAAACCTACCACCCGTTTGTTCATTTGACCAAAGCTATTTGTCCTAATTCAAACATCAAGAGAGGCCCACTCTGGTTCACAGGAAGTAAACCAAGATTTATCACTTTTTTCAGAATAAAAAACAATCACAGAAATCCAAACAAAACAAGTCCAAAAAATAAAAAATAAATAAAAAATACCCTCATTAATCTAAGCTGAATAGTCTGATGTCTGAAACGAATTTAATATTGAAAGGTCTCTAATTGACCATCCGTTGTTCATATCAGTCGCTGTGTCTTCGCTCTGCACTTTCAGGCATCCCATACAGCTTCTTACCGTAACAACTCCCGATGTGTGTCTATAAGAGAGAGAGAGAGAGAGAAGGTGTCTTCACTGCTCTCTCGCTCCCCCTCCCTCTAATAATAAACGCTCAGCATGTTTTCATTTCATGTTGTTCCAGCAGGCCGAGATGACAGCCTGAAGAGTAAATACAGTCCTGTTGGTACCAGGCTGTGAGATTAGACAACTGAGTCAACTCATATGAGCCTTCCCAGGCGTGCGTGTGTGTGTGTGTGTGTGTGTGTGTGTGTGTGTGTGTGTGTTGAGGAGATATCAGTTATGTTTATGAGACTTACAGGACGGCCTTTGTCCTTACACCTCTCTTGCTCACACACACTGATTTTGTAGTGTCCATCCCTGCTGTAATGTTTACAGAGGATTCCTTCTGTCCCCCCATCGACGGAAAACAAAGCATCAGCGGCATGTGAAGAATGTTTGATTTGGATACACAACCGTTTTGAGAGCGAACAGCGAGGAGGTGTTCCCCCGACGGAGGCTTATTAAAACCTGTACAAGGTTTATGGATATAATTCTGAGAGGCGTGTACAAATACAAGTTGACTGCAGCAGCATGTGGACATTTTGCAGTTTTTACGAGACGCTTTTATTTAATGTATTTAAAATGGCAGGTAGTTGGAGTGGGATGATCCACCTGAGTGAGGGGCGTCAGGTTGGACACTGTCACTGTTAAGACATTTTGCAGATGTCTTTGTCTTGCCCTTTGCGTGATTTAGTAAGACAGTTTGTGCAAAGTGGATAAGAGTTAGGACCTTTTAGAAATGGACTAATATTTCTTGAGCTCTTGTGTGTGGGAGGAGGTGATGAACGGTTATGACAGGGTGTGGCTGCTGAGCTGCTCATGGGGAAACTAGATTATCAGGATGGATTTGGACAAATTTGCTGCCTTATGTGTTTGTTGATGTTGTGAAGTAAGAGTTTTTCCACGATGAAACAACACTGCAGGATTAGAAGTCAACATTAGATCAGAAAAAGGGAATTTTTCAAAGACGGGCTGAGTTTTTTGTGAGGATAATACTCCATAAAGTAAATTAAACAGGACAGTGTTATTTCTGAGATTTCTCCTTTTCCTCCTTTGACAAGTCAGGACGTTGATTAAATGTTAGAAACAACACAAGTTTAGCAGAAGAATTAAACAACGTTCCTCTTCCCAGCTTGGCATCAGTGTCAATGTGATC
The DNA here is from genome assembly GCF_900963305.1 of Echeneis naucrates. Lineage (NCBI taxonomy): Eukaryota > Metazoa > Chordata > Actinopteri > Carangiformes > Echeneidae > Echeneis > Echeneis naucrates. The sequence goes on along the minus strand of NC_042526.1, from coordinate 3,549,126 downwards.
ATAGCTGTGGTTTCCTCCCAGCAGTTTGTTGAGTGGAAATATTTCTGAAGTGTAACTTTCCAGTCATTTATATATATGAGAGAAAATTTTAAACTGCTTTGTAAAAAAAAAGAAAAAAAAAAGAGCTAATTTGTGTTTCATCTGATTAATGAAAATAGTCACGATTGAAGTGTGATTAGATTAAAAACCTTTGATGACAACACAAGAAGTCTTTGGAAATGTGGCTTCAACAGCCTGAAGTCATTAAATTTATCAAGGATTTGGTGACGTACTATAGGTCCACCTGTAATTCACCAAAACTGATCATTCTTAGTGGTAATTGTGCTGAATATAAAGAGTTAAAGCCAGAATATCTTCATCTCATCCTCTGCCTTATAGTTTTTGGCCTGTTATTCGCCCTAGAATGAAAATTTCCATTTGTTTCATGAAAGAAAACACACAGCAAAGGTCTGATTTTTAAGAAAAGCAGTAAAATAATGACGGTTAACCTGCGTCATTCCTAAATGCCAAGCAGAATTACTTGCTCCACAGCATTTTTACAATACTTTCCAATCAATAAATCAACCCACTTTCCTCCACAGCTTCCTGCCAGTGTTGTGTTACTTCCTTCAGTGGCACCGTGACTTTTGTAGGTGTGGTGTGCATTGGACGGTTATTAATAAGCATAATTTAAAAAAACTCCTGAACAGATTCAGGGAGAAAATGACAGTTTACATCTCATGGCTGGACTTCGGAACGAGAACAAATGAAACCACCAAAACACAGCCAGAGGAAGGAGAACAACAACAACAACAAAAAAAAAAAAAAAAAGGGAGGAAGCCCTGATGGCAGACAGACCTGTCCTGAAGGTGGACATCCTGCCCCGACCTGCATCCTGCTACCTCTCAATGCGCTGATCAACAATGGCTCTGAAATATTTTCCAGCTTTTGTTGTTTTGGGATTATTATAAAAATAGATTTTGTAGACATTGTGTGTGTTACCTGTTGTAAGGGTTCCTCAGCAGCAGAGCCTGACTGCCTGTACAACTGTCTGATGGTGTGTGGCATCCATACACCGGAGGAGGGACGGGATACTGCTGCTCACCTGTCGGCCAAATACACGCAAACAAAATTAGAAAAAATACGTGCAATTACAAACTCTGACGAGGTTGAAACTCTGAGGTTGAACTCCTTCACGGCTCCCCCGGAGGATCAGCTCCAACCTCCTCTGCATCTCGTCTCTTTTTAAACTCTGCCCTCTCTTGCCCTCTCTGCTACTTCACTGCGCTTTTCAGCAGTTTCTTCTACAAATAATCATGTTTCTTTCCAAGAGTGTCCCCCTTTGAATGGCTCCCTCGACATTTCCCTGCATTCCACCATCCCTCTCGGCTCCCATCATCCCAGTTAGCTTAAAAAAAAAAATGGCAGAAATTTACAGCACTGGCTTCATGAAACACATATTTAAATATTTACCAATTACATGCTCTGGGGGAGGAGGGACTAAAAGGGATTGTTGGGTGGATGAAAGAAGGGATAACAGGGGGGAGTGAGTCAGGATGTGGCTGATTTATACCTCCGACACGCAAGGTCACTGCGGAGACGTCAGAAAAAGGGACAAGACACTCCCTAGGTGAGGTCCATGGAGCTGACATACAAACGCAGCTGTGCATTCACACAGTGGCTCTAAATACACATGAAGACTTTCTTTGTTCTGGGTTTTTTTCCTTGATAGATAATATTATTCTGGGCAAAATGTAATCAGCCTGAAAGGTCATAACATAAAAACTTTACAGCCATGTCAGCGACCTTTTACCTCGGCTTCTGCAGCCACAGGCCTTATAGGACAGAACGTCAGAATGTGTCAGATACAGTCAGACTCACTCATGGTGTTCTGCTGAGTCAAAGCGTCTTCGTGTTTGAAGGAGTGGTTGGGGAACTGCGAGCTGTGGTGCGTCGGCGTGTGACCGTAATTACCGGCTCCGTCGAAGGCAACCGCGCTGTAACCTGCAACACGGAAATAAAAAGGAAGTAAATACACAAAAAAACAAAAGGTGCATGTTGTGAGTCCACAGTGCTGCTCATGGTTTGCTTCATCATCACTCAAATTTTAAAGGCCAAATCATCACAAAATACAAAAATCTAAATAGTTCACGATGCATAGAGCTTGGATTTGTGTGTCTGTGTTGTGTTTCTTATTTGAAATGATTGTAATCATGTGCTGCTGCTGTGTGTTTGTGTGTTCAGGTTCTGGTTGGTTGGGGGTTAAAGGCCACAATAAAGATTGCAGCCTCTCAGAAAATGTAAAGAAGACAACAGAACAACAGAGTCCAGGTTTCAGAGAAGTTCTTCAAAGACGCACAACGGATCGATCAAACTGAGGCGTAATTCACCGATAACCTCCAAAACAAAGCTTGTTTTATTAAAGGGAGCTGCTGTTCATTTCTTATGGATGCCAGATGGCAAAGTTTTTACAACTTATCAAATCTGTTGCAGTCTCTTTATACGTTTGGATCATTTTCTTCCTGTAAAAGCAGAGAATGTGGAAATGGTGGTGAGATCAGTTTGTTCTTTAATTAAACATCAAAGTGGGGAGAGAAATACGCAGCGAGGCTACAAAGCACACACTGAAACACACAGGAGAGACGAGATCTGAGCCTGACACCCCAGACCTGAGTCATGACTTCGCCTGACCAAAAGGTCACAACACACACTCATAAATCACCCAGACTCATGGACACACACACACACACACATCTCTCGCTCACATTCACGCTTCATTAATTCAAATGCAACACTTTCACTCACTTTACTCTGTAGATCAGTGGTTGAGAAGGGGGGGGGAACTCATTAAACTTATCCATTTATCTTCCACTCACCCCTGTCTGACTCTGACAGAGAGAGTGCATGTGTGTGTGCGCACTCAGGTCAATTTATATTCAACTGGAAAAGTCTGGAAATACCCCCCCCCCCCCCCCCCCCCCCAAAAAAAAAAAAAAAAAAAAAAAAAAAAAAAAAAAAATTACCTCAAATTCAAGAATTTCAGTCACTTCATTTGAATATGTGGAGCAGAAAAATCTTCTCTGGTATTTATTGAGTTTTTCATTACATAACTTTTCATAAACATGTCTGCTGTTTTTCATCATGTTTTTATGTGAATTATCGTGAATATGAGTGGCTGCTCCTCGCTACTGTGACGGTTTGCTGATAAACATGCAGACGTTTAAGCGTCAGAACATGTAAAAAAAAAAAAAAGTCAAATAAAAATATGTTCCTGCTGAATTTGCATCTACATATTAAAATACAGAAAAGCAAAAATAAAAATGTCATAACTGGAGCTGCAGGCCTGTGAACGGAGGTCCGAGGAATGATGGTCCCTGTGTGACCCTGCTGTGTGACCCGAGTCCTGCTGTTGGTTTGTTTGTCTGCGCTCGTCCAGCCACAGCAGGCGGCAGATAAAACAGGTGAAGGGTCAGCTCAGCTCCTTCATTATAATGTTATTCCTAAATTATCTGCTTGATAAGCATGTTATTAGTAATTAATCTGTTCGGTGACCGAGAGCAGACTCGTTATCCTGCCTGGAAAACAGCAGAGATCACATGTGATCGGCAGGTCGAGGTGTTTAATCCGACGCACTCCATCGAGCCAAAGTGTGAATCGTGTCATTCTATATTTCTGTTACAGTATTTTTTGGAGAAAAAGTGAAATGTGAGGCTGCAGATGCATCAATGGTGAATAAAAACAATAGAAAGGAGGTGGGCTTTTATTTAAATCGATTTTAAATTCTGATTTTAGGTTATTCACAATCACACTGTCACTTTTAGTGTGTATGTATAAATTGTGTGTGTGTATAATTATATATGTAATTAGTGTGCATGTATGATTATATTTAGAATATCAGAGCCAAAATGAAAAGTGACTCCTGAATACCTGAGCATAAATAGCTTTCTACTTTCTAAATAATAATCAGTTAATCGTCTTGACACGTTCTGCTTTTGTTATGCCAGTTATAAATTTCACTCACATATTGGAGCAGCTTTCTTTCTTCAGATGATAATAATTACCAAACATTCACCAAATCTCAGGAATTTCACAAGCAGGTAAATGTTTGTTGCTGCACACTGTTTTGTGTGACATTAGATGTGAGAGAGTTTTTTCCATTCCTCTGCCTGAAAACTGAAGGTTTTAAATTTACATTAAATATCTGAAATACATTCTAAAAATCTGATTTCAAAGAGGCACAAATATTACAAATTTCAGAATTACATATATAAAAAAAGATTTTTTGTGAATTATTAGTGAAACAGTTCAGCTCGGGGACATGTGACGTTCATGACTTTGGCCCAACACACAAAACAACACAACACAACACAAACACAGCGAGTGCTGATGTCTTTCCTACATCACACAACACTGATCGCTGCTCACATCCGTATCACAGCTACAAAGACTCAAGCTCATTGCAGATGTGACAGATGAGAAAGTGCCCAAATAACCATCCAGGTTTTTCCCCATCTGTCCGTCAGCGATGTCTGGATGCACACAGCGTGACGATTTGGGAGATTTTCTGTGTAAATGTTTACACGTTACCTGCTCAGGTGTTCGTCAAGATTAAGCGGAGGCCACACAGAGAAGGCAACACAATGGGCAGCGGAAAGGTTTCATTTGGCTCGAACATTACTGGACTTTATCAGATTTACATCAGATGGGAAAACATGCAGATTAAAAGATGGCTGACATGAATCGTTCTCATCTCTGCGCCTCCTGAGTCAAACAAATCCAGCAGCCGGCCGCCATGCTGTGACGTGTCGTTTTTATGTGACTGCTGGGGATAAAATAAACTGAGAGACTGACAGACGGACGCACACAGACACACACCCTGCTCCTCCAGCCTCACCTGTCTGGTTGCGGGCTGCCTGCTGTGTGTCCATGCAGTTGGTCAGGTATGGTGGGTTGCTGAACATCCTGCTGGGGGGCTGGTGGTGATGCGGTGCAGTGACGGACGGCGGTTGGCTCGGGGCTGCTGGCGGAGGCGGCGGCGCCCCGAACGCCGCCCCGTACCTGCAGGCCCCCGTGCCCGTGAACTGGCCCGAGAAGTGAACGGTGAAGGCGCTGAGGCCGCAGTGGGGGTCGGCGTCGTGGTGGTGGGGGTCGCCGGTGGCCCCCCAGCTGGGTTCCTGCTTGATGAAGGAGTGCGGCCCCAGGGAGGTGTGGGGGGCTGCCAGGGAGGAGTAAGGTGAGGCGGCGGTGTGAAAGTCCAGCACGGGAGTCCACTGAGGGGCCGTGCTGACGGGCAGGGCCGGGCAGCCGGGGCTGGGTCCTGCCGGGACGGGGGGCAGCAGGGAGTTCAGGTCACGTACATCTGAACCCATGGTGGTCCAGGGGACGAGGGGGGGGAAGTGGTAGGCTATTTTTGAAAATGTATCTTCCTCCCTCTTCCTTTCTACCTGCCGGTCTCCCTGCCTGAGCGTCTCGCCGAACCCAAAACGCTCACCAGCCTCTAAATCCTCCAGAGCCTCCTCAGGTTCAGCTGCTGCGCTTCAGTTGTTTACGACTCTGGAAACTCCTGAAGTCCAACACAAGTTCATGGCGACGCAGAAAAAGTCGCAGCAGCAGGTCGAGGAGACGAAAAGTGAAGCCAGACGACCATCCGGGATCTTCAGCAGCAGCAGGAAAGGAGGGAAAGAGCGTTTGGCTCAGAGAGATGGAGCCCATTCAAGGAGGACAGAGGTCTCTGCTCAGAGCGTTCTCTGTGAATGGAGAGAGACGAGTGGAGGAGTGAGGAGGAGTAGCCCTCTTTTCCCTCAAAGCGCTCAGCCTGTGTGTGTGTGTGAGGAGGTTATGGGGGTGGAGTCAGGAGGTGATGAGGGACAGGAGCCCTCTGACTTCATTCATCTACTGTACACTGCACGCACACACACACACACACACACACACTTAAACTAAAACAAGCTTATATTTTCACATATATGCTAAAATGTCATTTTCTCACCTGGTTGAGAAAAAACTGAAACTGTAGACCTGAAAATCTTTTTTTTTCCCTGAGAGGCAGGTTATTTTTCAGTTTTAAAACTCAAATATATGTAAAGTTCGTACATTAGATTACAATTCAGACTTCTTCTTCTTTATTTTTTTTAAATTCTGCTCCTTATTTTCCAGCTTTCTCTGACAGTAAATCTAAATCCTGGAATTTAGTCCCGGACAGAAACAGGCCTCACGTGGGAATCCGTTTTAAAGAGAAATGGGCAGAAAGAAAATATATATAAACATCATGTCGATACTAACTCAAACTGTATTTCACAGACAACCTGCAATTATTTTTTTTTTTTATCGTTTTGACAGTAAAGGTTGAAAAAAGAAAGAGGTTAAAGGTCTAATTTAATTTTTGGCAGATTGATAGTTAGTCGCGCGCGATTGAACACACGTGAGGATGAAGGTGGAGGAGTTGGCCTTTAAGGCCCGACCGGAAGAATGTTTGTTTATTTATTTATTAATTACAGGCCTGACCGGAAGAATGGTTGTTTGTTTGTTTATTTATTTATTTATTTATTTATTACAGGCCTGACCGGAAGAATGGTTGTTTGTTTATTTATTTATTTATTACAGCTGATCCCCGTTTTTGTTTTTTTTTTATTTTACGCAGCTAAATTCCTTGGATGGGATTGATATTAAAAATTCAGAGCGGTGACCAAAGTCAGACACATTTTGAAAATAACGGAGCACAGTTTATATACACATTTATTTATTTTAACATTCCCGCACAGGAAAACTACAGACCAATTTCTTGGTGCTACTATTATTATTATTATTGCTGTCATTATAACGGATGACCTCATTTTCGTCTTTGTTCGTTATTTAGATGATAAATGTTGAAAAGTAAAATTCCGTTCATGTAATAAAACAGAAGATAACCGTTTGATGCTATTTATAACCGTAATAATAATAATTATGAAGCCTGAATAAAAACAAAAATTAAATTGAAACGGGGATTTTTATTTTTCTGTCTCCAGCCTGATATCATTTCTTTATCGGGTACCAGAATCTCAGTTTTGTTTTTAGAATAATTCCCCAAACAAATGTTTTTAAGTAACAATCACATCCACCGCTGCGTCCTTACCTCAGCTGAATAAATAAGATGGATATTTTGTCGTTATTTACTCATCTCCAGGATTAAACTGATCTTCCGGATCCTCCTGCCGTCCGGCGGCTCTGCCAAGACCAAGACCAAGGCCAGGATCCGGATCCGGATCCGGACCTGGACATGAGAAGACAACCCAGATGAAGCATCTTCTCTGAAGCTCAATCATTCACAAACATAAAACTGTGAAGTCACAATGATGCTATCAATCGATTTTTAAAAATTTTTTTTGTCCAGAAGTATCTGAACATTTTTTTGTGACTTAATTTTTTTAAACACAGCTTTTAAAATAATATCTTTATAAATATTAAATTTTTCTGTTTCACATATTACTCACTAAACAAGAATGAAGCTGATTTCCACCATCTTGCTGTAAATGATGAGCTGTGTGTGTGTGTGTGTGTGTGTGTGTGTGTGACCTGGTCAGATTTTTGTGTCCTCACTGAGGTTATTGTGACACGGCTGTCAGCCGGCTGCAGCTTTGAGGAGACTCAGCTCTTTGGACAGAAGAGCGGTGATGTAATCTGACAGGCCGAGACACCTTCCCCTCGATGAAAGAATCCTACGTCCATCTTTAAAAACAAGCAAGGCCGGCTTCAGGTGCTTTGTTGGTTTATGTTGTTGATGCTTACTGTCCACGTGACCAACTCACACACATAATGAACAGACACACTATTGAATTTTAAAGGTTAGTGTCAATCAAATCGTTGACTTCATGGTCAAGTTTGGTTGATGAGCACAAACAAAATAAACACGCGTGTGTTGAAGGCTGTCTGCCTTTATAAAGTTATCTCTCTCTGATTGACGCTCCTCTTTTTGCCAGCTGTCCTGTGACCATGGCAACAAACACACACACGCACACACAAATAGCACTACTTCTGAGTAACCTTTCCTTTTTTACAACCATCATATGACTCTATCTGATTTCCATGTTATCTTGTGAAGCAGATCCCATTTGGACGCGAACACACGAAAAGCTGACTGAAATGGAAACCCAATCTGCAGCCGCAGGGACAGATGTTTCACTGTCCCACAGCTGGACATATTTAGTCTTCAGCATTATTGGGTCAACTTGCCTCTCAAACAAGCTCTCCAACCTGAACATGATGTCTTCATGGCGTATTTTTTTATTTTTTTCCTCTCCCTCAGGCTGAGTTTGTTCTTCCCATTGAAGATAAACGGACATTCAAACAGGCCAAAGACGCTGGCGAACCGCCACCGGTGGACACACTGACTCCATCATTAAAGTATGACAGTTAAAGTGGGTTTTCCCCCCTCTTAACGGAAGTATCCACTCAGCGCTTTTCCTCCCATGATGCTCTTCACCCGGAGCCAATCGACATGTTTCAGTTTGTTGAATGTGCGTCAGAGGACACGGGGCAGGTACAGAGGTGTGTGTCGTCGTTTACAGGGGTTTTGTTTCTGCTTCGAAAGAGACTGTGATCAACACGTGTGAGTGTGTGTGTGTGTGTGTGTGTGTGTGAGTTTGGGTGTATCTGTATTTTAATTGACAAGCAGAGATAGATGGTGACTTCACCATCTGGAAATCTAGTCTGGCTCTGCACATAGAACTGCTGACCCACGATTCACCTCTTCAACTCCACGAGGAATGAGAGAGAGCCAGAGAGAGAGAGTGAGAGAGAGAGAGGGACACACACACACACACAGAGAGAGAGAGAGGGACACACAGAAAGAGAGAGAGAGGATGAGGGAGGCAGAGTTGTGTTGAAAGTGCTCGTCATGAAAAGAAGAATCAGTGTGTCCAACTTCACTTTGTTCAGTCATCGACAACAGTCCTGGAAATAAGATGACATGTGCATAAACACTCATGTAGACAGGCAGAATAACACACACACACACACACACACACACACAAAGTCTCTGTTGTGTACATGACTTATGCTGTTTCCTTGAGAGCCAGACGCTGGCTGACACTGAGGGGGAATAAAATGGATGCTGTAGTAATGAGGTGTGATCTTGCATGACTGGCACATTATCATGTGCACCATTTGCTGTATAAAACAGGGGAAGAGGTGTAAAATGTGCACACAATGAGAAAACGTTCCGGGGTGTGTCAGGTTTCAGAGGAAGTGTTGACTAACATGACGAAGTCGATAAAGAAATCTTCAGAGACTTCTCTCCACATAAAATAATAACAATACGAGACTTCTCCCTTTGTCACGATCCATTTGGTTTCTATTCATCGCTGACTGAATCTTCTACTTGTTCAGGTTCACTTCGATCCCAAATGACGGTCTGTAAAGTGAAAGTTTGCTGATGATGATGATCCTGCCAAAATTTGTTTCTGAAGGTTTTAAAATTAAAAGTTTTTTGTCTGGCTGGAGCTGTTCTGCAATTACATGATACACTCTGTCAATCACACTGTAGCCACGCCTTAATTTATCTCCTGCTTTCTGGTCTATTTTCTTCTAAATAGGACCTTAATTTAAAAAATGAACATCATGTTGTATTGAAGGAGACTTGAAACTAGAGACAGAGACCATAAACTCATGAGGAAAACATTCACTGAGCTAATGAATCAAGTGAGAAGTAGTGGAATTTTCCCATAAACTTCAATACAATCTTACTTCTTTTTTACAACCACGTGTTATTTAGAAATAGTGGATACCTTACCAACCACCAAATCCCACTGATGTGAAGTGCAGCTCTCTGAAATCGTCTGTTCTGGCTCGCTCGTCTATTCACTGCTGCGAAAAGTCAAATTTCCTGCTGTGGAAAAAAAAAAAAAAAAAAAAAAAACTCAAAAAGTTTTTTCAGCCACCACAGCTGTGCTGACACACAAAAGAAGTTCAGCTCGACATTAACAAGATTGATTAACTTAAATGTCACATATTACAAAAACGGAGTCGTTTTTGTAGATAGTTTTTTCTTTTTGGTGCAAACTTTGAAATCCAAAATCACAAATGTGGATGAAGAGATCAGGCTGTGCCCTCCTGTAACAAGTCACGGACTCACAATCTCACACTTCTGTCACTTTCAGTGGGGTTGTCTGTTGGACACAAAGACACAACTGTGTCTTTCGCTCTGTGTTTTGCTGATAAACGTACACGGATCCATCATGATAAGACATGTGATCTTTGATAGGACCTGAAGTGAAATAAACCAGCAGCACCACGGCGGACAAGTCCACCCCCCACTCTCCTTTTTCCATCTTTTCTCTTTTGTTTCTTCGGATCACTTGAACACAGATAAGTACATAGAGAGAGAGAGAGAGAGAGAGAGAGAGAGAGAGAAAAAGACAATCACACCCGGGTGCCTCTTATCCTGGAGGAGCGCTCAGGCATCTGGCCGCACCGCCGATCTGGTTTAAAGATTGATGGCTCCCACGGCCAATGGAACGCATTCCTGCTCTGCAAACAACAAATGATCTTCAAATGAGAGCTCGTCTACCTCACTCCCAGATCCCAGTGACCCAGGAAATATTTTGTTTTTCCATATTCAGCGGACCCTTTGTAAAGGTGGAGCTCCTTTAACTTACGGACGACGTCCCCTTCCCCGTTTTCTCTTTTAATTCTGTCAGAGATTCCTCAAACATGGTCTGATGTTAAAATAGCATTTCCTCAGATTCACTTTGAAACACTGTCTGTACTCAGGTTACATGCTGATTCACCATGTGAATAAACATTTTAATCTCCCCTCAGTTGTGTTTAATTAGTGTCCTCTGTATGTGTGTATCTTTGTGCAACGCTACATTATTATTATGCATATGAAGCCTAATTTAGCATGAGCAGGCAGGTCAGTCAGAGTCAGTGAAATAAAGAGATCACTCTCTTCTTCACTGAACTGTTTTGACAATCGCACCAATATCACACATGGATTTCTTTAAAAACTGACAGACATAAATGGACAGAAGTGCATCTCAGTCTAATAATTTATGCGCTCTTCCTGCTGAACAAAGTCTCACCCAGACTAACCTCCTCAAACCCCTGCTGGGCCATTATAAGGTTACATTTTGGGCTGAAAAGAGGAATACAGTAGGTAACAACATGTCAGAGCGCAACAAACAAGAAAATCCTCCTCTTGTGTTTTATGCCTTAATCTCAGGAATGAGAGGAAAATTCAATAAGCTGTCCAAAAAAAAGTGGTGTCGAGAGGAAGGATTAAGAAGAAATATGAGCTACCGATGACACGAAACTGAATCAGCAACAATTTTTAACAGGCGGTTGGACACTTTGCATGTTAAAGTTGGCTCACAGTTTGCACATTTCCATCGAAGCACTCCCTCGGATTGATGACTCAGAGATTAGAGATACAGAGTGAGGCTGAGGACGAGGTTACGCATCGGTCGCAAAGCGCAACCAAAACGCTTCAAGAGATACAGAGAAAATTGGAGCTTCGTGTAAAGAGAAGAGAGAAAAGAAAAGAGAGAAGGAAGATACACCTCGAAGCCTTTTTACAAACTTCCACGGCCCATTTTTCTCTCCGACAATAATAATAAATGGTTGCGGGTTAGCTCAGTCCAGCTGCCGCGACCTTTGACCTGCCAATTATGTTTTCGTTTGGTCAGTGCTGGCTTCAAATTTACATCCCACACAGGACAGAGGCACAGGTGGTGAACTGGACTGACCTGGACTCTCCATCTCTCTGAAGATGTTTTAAGTAAACATTGACCGCCCTGCTAGGAACATAAAAGGGAGCACTTAAGGCTCGGCCCTCGTCGGTGCTGATGAGATTAGGAGCGCGGTACGACTGACATGTTGGTACACTGTGGACAATCTCGAATCACACAACAAGCACAAACATACTTAAATGAAGGTAAAAGGAGTCATGGTTTGAAACATCTCTGCTGAAACTGAGTGAGATGATTTATTAATAGCCCAAATATTCTGTCTTTTATTTGCTCGGAGATTTGTGAAATTTTAATTCTCTCAGATAAAAAAAAAAAAACAAACAAAAACAACAACCCTTCTCTTGGACTGATGATTTAAAAAAAAAACAAAAACAAAAAACAAACAAACACAAAACTGACAAATTAACAGCTCGGAAACAATAAAATTCCAGGCAGCAGAGGTAGAAATCCCCAGAAACACACAGAAAGAGACGCTGGCTTGACATCAGCTTCAACCGGCTGTGTGAAGTAAGTTATGTTCTGGCTGATGCAGACGATTCTTCAAAGATACTATCTGAGCCTCTGAGCAGACGGCTGAGGGAACAACTTCCACATCGGTACGTATATATATTTTCAGGGTTGAATTGTGGAGAAACAAATCACTGCACTCTCCTTAATATCCATCCAAAATCACCTGACACAATCTAAAGCCACAGACGTGAGTTAATACACATCAGAAAACAGACCCAAACATTTGAGACCACTTGAGATCTCTTTGATTTAACTCCGCAGACACTTCAAATAGTCTGATGCTAAAACATCCTGAAGAGAACTAGTGATCCATCAGTCTGTAAAATATTTGCTTAACGACGGCCTGTTGTCGTCATCAGACCGTCCATTAATTAAACCAAGAACTCTGAGACCTTTCCTCATGTAGCTTGTTTTTCAACCGTGTGTAAGATAAGATAAGATAAGATAAGATAAGATAGACTTTATTAATCCCTTGGGAGGTCTCCGTCAGGGAAATTGTTGTTCCAGCAGGTACAGCACCGACAAGAACAGTAAAAGAAAGCACACAGTTTGAAATATATAAACAACAAATGTACAACCATAAATATTCAGTTTTTTTTTAGTGTCCCATCTTCTCCACTATGTACTATGTACTATGAATATCACTTGATAACACTCGTTTCCGCCTTAAACTGTGAAAGGAGGGGGCATGTAGGCACTGTGTGGCCTTCACACAGGTCATGTGCAGAGGAAGTGCAGACGTCGGGATGGAAAAAAAAAAACAAAACACACAACCGACTTTGTGTAAACACACAAATCCAGAATTCACTCTCGTCTGATAAGGACAGTCTACTCCTGAAACACAGCGTATAAATAGGAGAAAACTGCAACCTCTTTCTGCATTCACCCAATTCACAACCCCAGCTCTTCATTTGGGGAGGGGGGCGGGGGTAATCACAGAGAAGAGAAAGGAAGACAGACTCCGAATCATCAGCGATAAATGTGATAAAGTGTGAACAATAAAAGCTGAGACAGGATTTGATGACCGATGACGGAGCGGAGGCTGATTCTCAGAAACACAAATGAAAAAATAAGATATTCAGTGATACATCCATCAGCTGCACAAATTACAAAAACCTCCAGGCACAGGAAGACAAGGCCCCAGGCCCAGGGTTTGAACTCAGAACCTTCTTGCTGTGAGGTGGCAGGAATAACTGAGCCCCCCCCCCCAACGAGGACACACATGCATGTATGTGTTACAATGAACCCCCCTGAAGACACAACCATCGTGTTGTTTATGTTTTGTGTTGTTTCTGAATTTGCAGCAAAGCATTTTTTAGATTTGCACAAATACGCACGCAAGTTGTCGTAAAAACAAACAGAAACGAACCAAATGGGTCTCTGGCAGTGGACTCGCTACTCGTCTCTCCGGCTCCAGTGATCCAACGCTGCCCTCCATCCTCATCTCGTCCTTGTCACCTGCTCATAATGAGCTGGAGTCAGTCAGCCGACCAGCACAATAAAGTAGCTAACAGGGAGTCGGAGCAGAGCAGATGACCCCGCTGCTGGCAAGAAAACTGAGGGGAACACTGAAACAGATATCAGCCAGGAAGGACTGCGAGAGAGAGAGAGTGTGTGTGTGTGTGTGTTTGTTGGGTTCAGCAACTGGTCAAGCAAAAATACTTCACAAAAACCACAAACCACCCCCGACATCCTTGACTCGTCATGTTGTCATCCCGTTAAAAGCGAGGCTACGCTGGAGGAGAAGGCTGACTCTCGTAAACCAACTGAACTTTGTTCTTTACTTTCCTCAACAGAATTCAGGCTATTTCAATTATCCCACTTAATGTAAACAACTGCCAGCTTTTAAGTGTCTGTCCCATCATCGTCTGGTGCAGGTTACTGCCATGACCGCCGTCGGCCAGCAGCTTCGCTTCAATTTATCGCCGGCTCGGTCAAATTCTGAGGTTAAGCTCTGTTCTCAGGTTTAAGGTATTTTTTATTTGCTTTTCCTCGTAAATTCACATTCTTTAAAAAATATATTCTTGGTGTTACTTATAAGGGTAATGTAACGTTCCCAATTTTGCCTTTTTCACCACGATTTTGTCATGGCAGACGAGTCTCACCGTTACACTTTCCATCAGTCCAATGACGACAAAACCAGTTAGAGCACCGCAGATAAATCTTCACCTCCTGCCTGTCGCCAAAATCATCCGTGTGATTGGTGCCTTCATGCCAAACTGCATTTTGCAGTTGACTTTTTTTATTAAAAAGAACCAGATATTACGCAGATGTGAAGCTTCAGTGCTGATGAATCAACTGACAGAGTTTCCAGACATCCGAGCCAGAGAGGAGCTCCAGCTGAGAGTCAGGTAACATCGTCTGTGGGGAGAAAACGATCCGGACTTCCAACTCCTGAAGTGAAAGTGAGAACCCGAGGCTCATGGGAGATCACACTTCACTGGGAGCACCTGAGGAAGCAAAAAAATAAAACAACAACAAAACAGAGGTGGGACATATAAAAAATACGTGGGGGGGGTTTCCCAGGGTCAGTGTGGACTGATACATTTGATAGAGCTGAAGGATAAACACTTTGTGTTATTTCTACTCCTAATGAAGCTCCAAGGTGAGCAGACGAGCTGCAGAACTGAGAACAGGCTGATTCATTTTATTTATTACGGGTAGATCTGTCCGTGAACACCATCAGCTCTGAGCCTGCGTGTGTTTGTGACGCAGCATACTGTACATGTGTGGACACATTTCATTTCACTGTGTGTGTTTTTGTCGTAGCATGTGTACGTTACCAAAGGCCTGGCGGGGGGGGGGGGGGGGTGAGAACGTTGCTCAGTCATGCGGCCTCCTGCTGCAGAGTGACCGCTCGCATGATGAAGTACCAGACACATTCCAGCACTTTAATAACAAATGGGCTGACAGGGAATGATGACGGGCCGCGGGTTCAGACGTCAGCTATAAGAATAGATTATTTCAACGCCCCGGTTTGGCCCTTCGTGTTCAGACGCCTCCCGACGACGGTTTTATTCCTGGTGAGACTTGAACGGCCCGGGAGGACACTCAACTTTTCTCTAGCTGCAATTTGGTTTCTTTCACAATCACAACTTGCTTTGAAAATCTGAACTTTCTATTTCTAATTCCGATGTTGCTCTTGGAGGTCGGCCCGACTCTACTTCCGACGCGAAGCAGCGCATGTAAAAACAAACACGGCCCGTCTTTATCAGAGACATACGGACAGATGACCACAGTGGCAGTGGGCAGGAACTCTCCGCTGCTGAATCTGATGACCTCTGACCTCATTTTTCCCACCATCTGACAGGTCATTAAGGGCCGCACTGAACGCCATCAGTCAACAACTAACAGATTACCATCGATTCTCATCATTGCCTCCCTCCAAATAGTTATTCCAAAGCAACAACACTTTATCCATCATTGTATCGATCGGTTTATCAAAAAAACTACCCAAGAAAACTTTTGACCTGCAATCAAACAAATGCTGTTTCAGAATTAAATAACAAATGAGCTAAAACTACACAAAAGCAAATTAGTTATCTTCAGTGAAAAATGTTTATCAGTTATGAAAAGCCATTAAGAGAGGAAAAGCATAAGAACAAATAACAGACAGGCACGACAGGAAGTGAGTAAATCAGAGCGCTGACCACTGTGTATCAGTAAATCAGCTGCTGGAGCCATTTCTAAAATTACTGGTCAACAGAATGTGAATGTTGGAAAAAGAACCAGAAAAAAAAAAAAACAAAACAAAAACCCCAAAACAAAACAAAACTTGGCTTTAAAACACTAAAACACAACCTGTTGAGAAATTTATGAGCTGTGTAACTTTCTCGATTTCTGCGAGAAAAACATGGTTTGGAGCTTCAGACTTCTGAGCTCAGAACAGAACCACTGTAGTTTTCTGCCGACATTTTGACCTCCGCACCCAGGTCTGCATTATTTGGTTCGACGACTGTCGTGGCTCCCCTTTGCTAAATTTGCGGTGTTGGGGCAGCTGTTATGCAGCCATAACAACCCACGGTGTGAGTCTGAGGTCAAACGATTAACAATTCTATGAAAAATGGCTTTTGAATCATCCGCATAATGACTTTTTTTTTTTTTTTTTTTTTAAGATAAATGAAAAACTGCCCATTTTGATTTTGAATGCCAAATGATTTATTTATTTTTTCTTTAATTGACAGTTATGCTGGATAACGTCATCTTTTTGTCACTTGGTCTTGACGTTTTTCTATTTAATATTTAACATTTTGGATTTGACTTGGAGCTTGTTGGTAATCAGAGAGCTGTAAACCGGACTGGGTTAATGATGATTGTGAAACTCTAAATGATGAACTGCGTGACTTTCTACATGTGATTCAGTTCAGACTGTTCAACTCATTTCAAACAGAAAACCAGAACCGAAAAAGCTTCTTTGATGTCCTCATCAATTTGGATTCCCCTTGTCATTAATTTTGTACTTATTTTCAAACAGCTGTCCTTACTGATTCCACTGGCTTTGTTTGATCAAAACATTCGTTTACAATCACCAGACCAGACCATCAACTACACAGCAGGAATTTCAACACTGGCCTCCTTCCCTGTCATTTTTAAATTCATATTGAGTGAAACTTGGCTATTAGAGAAAAAAAATCTTACATTATCCTCCTGTGAGATTCTAACATTTCCATTCTGGTTGCATTTGTTTTGTCCTTTAATTCACTGGAACTTCTGGCTCTCGCCTCTCCAGCATACCAGGGGGTCATCCAGACATGTCCCCCAGCAGGGAAGGCCCTCTGTGGGCAGAGGGCTGCGGGTCTCGGGGCGGACCAGGTCCCCTTGAAAACCGCAGAGGCCCTGAGCCGTAAAGAGTCGGAAAATGACACTGGCTCTGCTAATGGAACCATAACAGAGAGAGACATCCATCTGCGTCGTGGCTGCTTCACTGTCAAAACAAACAGACCTGAGATGTGTCTGAGTGGTTAATGGGCCAGTCAGGGGGATTACTTGTCCAATTTTAATCATACTCTCCATCACTTTCTGCTCTCCTGTCTGCTCCTCGCAACTGAAATGTTGTGGAGAAAAGGGAACAGCCGGTTACATAATCTTGTTATTTTTGCATCGAGCTCCCGTCCCACTGTAGCAACTTGTAGTAGAAAACTAACAAATAACTTGGATGGCATTTCAGTCCGCAGAGTAAGAATAAAGCGAGAGCTCTTTTGGACCTGTGCAGACAGCTGCGTTAGCTCATTAGCTTTGGTTTCCAAAAACGATATGATCGCATTGTGTATTCAAAAGTCATATTTGCATCATTGACCCCTGTGTAATAACTTTCTGCAAACCAGGAACGTGGATTTTTACTCTGAAGGCTGAGTTGCTGAGCTACAAAAGCTTCATCCATTTCTGACTTTCCAGCTCTGAATCCTTTCTGGGAAAACCCAGGCCCCCCCGACCAGCATGACAGGTCATTGTTTGTACAGATCAATTTTACATCCATGTCGGAATTTACTGTTTTAAATCCATTTATAGACATTTGGCATTCAAAAGGCTCAGTTATTACTGCAGAGTGCTGGTCTGAATCCACCTCAGTCTCTGACTGTTGTTACCACAAGAAAGACTGAAATGCCCAAATCATTTCACATCTACTGATGATCTACGTTGATGGTCTATTGGACTGAGGAAGTATGAATCAAAAGTAAAAAAAAAAACAACAACAACAACAAAACAAAAAAGATGCAGGAAAAAAATGTTTGTTCTAACAGATTTCACAGTCGACTACCTGACTGGTGATGATGTGGATCTACAGAGTGGGGCAGCTGTGAGCGGCCTCAGGTGACGACTTCATTGAACTCACTGCAGACACATTAAACCACATTTCAGTAAGATCCAGCTCAGACCTTCACAGGATTCATCTCTCTTTGAAGTTATTAAGAAGCCTAAATTTCCCTCAACAGTTCTAAAAAGTACTGTTAAAATGGACTTTTTTCAAAGCCAGGACTGGCCACAAATCACAAGATACATGACACCATCTGTTTATTGTTTCAGCCTCACAGGTCCCATCCATTTGAAACAAAATCCCAGAAAACAAGGTCAAACACAGCAGCCATTATCTGTGAGTCCAAGCTTTGCTGCAGCGTCAAAACAAGAAGGACACAACTGTTGTTACGCACCGAGAGGCCTCCAATGTCTTCCTCTCAAAGCTGGCAACTAAATACATTTGCAGCATTAAGGAGTCCGTGGTTTATTGGTTTTCATGTGTGAGGCTGAGGAAGAAATAAGTTCTGATCTGACGTGAGGATTTTTACTGTGAGAGAACATTTGAAAATAAACATGATCTCACAAACGCTCAACTGGTACCCAAAGACAAGACGAAGAAAAGGCAGCGAGGGAGAGAAAGAGACCGAGATAATGGTTGTGACAGGTTTATAGGACCCCCTGGAGGGAAAAAGAGTTCTCCATCATACCGACTGTGAGCAACCCACCGAGGGAGGGGCTCACACACCGACACCTCCCGGAGTCTAAGTGCCTGCGTCTGTGTGACCCAAGATTTAGGCCCCTTCTCCATCAATAACAAAATGGCTTCATCCTCTGGAGTGGAGTGCACACACTCCAGTAGATATATAGGCATCAGTGACAGTGTTGGTGTGTGGGAGGACCATGTACCCATAAGAAGTTCAAGCCTTCCCAGGAAATCAGAAACGTATGTCTGCAGCCACGGTGGTCCTGCATGGAGGATAATTCAGCCACAGCCGTGACTTCATCCTATCTCCGCCCCTCCTCTCCTTATCCACGTTCTTTACACAGACCATCACAGGTATCCACATTACGACAGATCCCAGAGCAACTTCAGACATTTTGCTAAAAGATTAATAAGCACATGGGTTTGAGTTTAGTGAGTATTTTTGGGAGAAAACTAAACGGGCCATCAGTCCATTTAGGTGTTGAACAGCAGTTGAGATAACACGGAGGGATAACTGATAACCACAGAGTAAAACCGGTTTTTACTGTTGGTTAACATCAAAGGTGACACATTTTTTAATAAAACTCTCTCTGCAGTAACAGAATAAGTTCCAGTAATAAAATTAGATGGCAGATTTGCCACTTGATTGACGTACATGACATCGAGTCTGAAATCTTGTTTTTTTTTCCTGACACCATGGATCTGCAGTTGACTGTGCCAGCTGCTGCAAAACTCCCTAGTTGGCCTTTCAAATTACTTCTACTACAGAAAGGGTAAAAAAAAAAAGCAAATAAAGATAAATTTAGCAATTTTAGTGTAGGTAGATAATTCTGATTTGGTCTTTTGAAAAGTAGCTCATGAGGTGAAAAAGCGTGGGCACCCCTGATCGAAAAGAATTACAAAGGCATTTCTCATCAGAAATGATCCTTTTTGTTTTCCATCTTCTGCTGTTGCTACAATGAACCAGATATTTTGTTGCTGATGTGAATTTAAT
The DNA here is from genome assembly GCF_900963305.1 of Echeneis naucrates. Classification (NCBI taxonomy): domain Eukaryota; kingdom Metazoa; phylum Chordata; class Actinopteri; order Carangiformes; family Echeneidae; genus Echeneis; species Echeneis naucrates. The sequence goes on along the minus strand of NC_042526.1, from coordinate 3,529,478 downwards.
GGCTAAAGTTCAAGAGCCTGAATTTTTAGTCAGCAAAGGAATCTATCTTTGAATCAACGTCCTAAAGGTATAAAGCAGAGGCAGGACTTTAACATCTACTGGCCTTTATCAACGATTTTGTCTCCTGTTTTTGCATTATTTGTTTTTCTTTCCCTTCCCTGCCTCCTACGTCTCATCTTCCCACAACACTCTCCTTGTGTAGCACCATTTTTCTAATCTCTCAATACACAGCCATGCATGACATCAGGAAGATAATTCATAACTTGTAAAATCTGATAACTGCTTAAAAAGGGAGAGCTGGCTGGAGCAGAAGGTCTGGGCTTATTTAAGAGCCTATAAATGATGCGCGGGGCGACCTTTCAACTCTGCTGACCTTTGACAGCCGGGTGGAGTTTCAGAGATTATCTTCTCCTGCTCGGCTCTTTCCACGTGGGTGAAAGACGAGAGGAGTGTGTGGACTTGTGAGTGCAGATGTGTGTTGAACACAAGTGATTCACAGCTGAGGACACACTCTCAGAGAGACTAGCAGCGCAGTCAGTCATGCTAAGCCCTGCAAGTCTGTTATTTATCAGCGTTGTGAGGTTTCACAACAGGAAAATGCGCAGATAGAAACCACAGAAGACAAACGACAACTATATTTCAAACCTGAAATATCGTAAACAGTAAACAGTGAGGTGTAATTTAATTTTTTCCTTTTATAATTCTACTGATGTGTTCGCCTATTAAAACATTTGGAGATTACATTTGGTTTGGGAGGGACACATCTGGACAGCTATTCAATACGGAGGAAAAAACATTGTATCATAGACTGATACTGTTGTTTACTTGACATTGAGCATTGTAAGCACTTAAAAGTCAGTGGATATTACTGTATTATCCAATATCTACTTTATAGGAATATTCAGCAGTCATTGCTTCAATTTTATGAGTCCCTGACATGAGCAACTGTCAAAACTAGATTATTCCACGAGCGCTTTGGGCTCATGGATCAGTCCACACTCATCCTTCACTTTGAGCTCAATCACACACCTGTAAAGATCCATGACAGTGTCTGGCTGAGTGGACAACATCTGTCCACGCAGATATATTAACAGCTGGCAAACTACTAAAATCTATTTGCCTCCATCCAGAGGACTATAATTTAACAATAGGCCTACCAGTTGTTACCATTGTGGCCAGTAATGATACAAATAAGTGGTTTAACACTTTCTTGGCAGTTTGCTGAAATTCTCAGCTGTGATTCTCTGGCTAGTTAACAGTAATCCAGTGAGCTGGTTGAAAGATAACATTGCTGTTAATGATACACTCCTTTGGCTTTGGAAGAAATGGTAATAAACTAGACAGGCTACCATCAGGAGGTCATGTTTTAACCTGTCTATTGTTATGACTGATAATTACTAAACAAATTACTCTGAAATGTTAGTGAATTAAAACTCTCGAATGAATTACGGTAGCAGAGTTGTCATTTCGAGAACCAGACCAGAAAAGCTCTCCACCGCAGCACAAGGTGAATTCAAACGGATCTGCTCTCTCTGTAATAATCTGCTCATTTAAGTGTTTTTACAGGGCCAAAGGAGCAGCTGCACGTCTTCATCTTAAGCCTGCAGAGTACACTCAGAGTGCCAGGATTGCACTCAGCCTCCATCCCAGCAGACATCCACTACACCGTTTAATACGACTTCCCGCGCAGATTTACTGTGATGGCTTTCGAAGCAAAGAGGTATAATATGACAAAACATGGCCTCATAACCCCAGGATATTCTCCAATGTTTAGTGGTGCGACCCATTTAGCTGGATGATTGGCAAATATATTGCTCTCCTCCTTTCTCATGTACAGAATTTCAATAAAATGGGGCAGTAAATCAGGGCCGAATTCAAACTTGTGACTGTTGTTTTGCTGTACGGACCTCTGCATATGAGCTGAGCTAACGGCACCTTATCACGGCTTCATGTCTGCTTTGTGGGTCCTCTCAGTGCAATGTTAGTGCGATTGGGACGCGAGTGAAGCAAATAAATGTATATACACACAAATACAGCTGGGGAGAATCATAATGTGTGTGTAAGTACCTCTCGTCTATAGCGCTCTTTTCCCGTGCTTCCTACCTCTGAGGGACTATTTTAACACCAAACAATACACACACGACCAACACACCGTGTGCTGGGGGACACATTGATGGAATGTCAATGTCAGCGGTCTCTATATTTACTCTGTATATAAAACACTGAGCAGTAATTAACAGCAGGTACCCTCCCTAGCCAGAGGGTAATTGACTGTTTCAAAAACGCAGCGCTTCATAACCCAGGAGGTATATATATGTGTGTGTGTGTGTGTGTGTGTGTGTGTGTGAGAGGGAAAAGACAGAAAGTGTAAGTGAGAGAGAATCCAAACATGTATGTGTTTGCATACGCGAGTGTATTAAAATGAACTCCTCTATATTCCAACCTCCCTCCCACCCACACTTCCCCTCCCCTCCTCCCAATAAGGATAAGGGTCAGCAGCGGTGGGCACAGCCACTCAAACGCTCCAGATTTCTTTACGAGCACATTAACATTCAGGCGTATTCATTATGAGTAAGTGTAGTAAGATGGTCCAAGCTTAGACCTTGTGGAACCATCAAAATGTGCGCTGTTAATTTAACTACGTGAGCAGAATCAAAAGAGAGAAGATTCCCAATCCAAGTCCTACATCTGGATTCTGGAAATCTACCAAATAAATGAATAATTAATGAGCTGGGTCTTTTCTTTTAAGAAAGCATTTAAATGGACTGCAACAGTTCTGTTGATCCCCATTACATGTTAAAAAGTGCCAGGTTTTAAGGTTTAAAGACCTTCCAGTATGTGACAGCTCAAGGAAGAGAAGAGCAAAGCCAAAAAAACAGCACAGCTGAAGCAGAGCACACAAAGGGCCACAGCGTTCTTCATGGCCCTACCCATTACAGTGAAAATCAGCCAACAATGTTGCAGGTTCCAAAGTTCAACAACAAAAAGTAGCATTATAACATTGTGAAGCTCAGTACCTATTGAACAAGATTGGACTGTAGCCACAAGCGCCCACGTACTGCATTAGCCATGGTATTTTTAATACACACAGGCCGAGCTTGGTGAACATCATACGTCTAGCAAATCAGCTAACCAGCTAACCTTGATGATTTCAATGCTTCAATATTTGTCCTTTCTTTAGCCACAGCTTACTTTTATTTGGAGTTTATGTTTTATCTTGCTGGTAAAGTCCCACTGAGGTTCCGGTAAAAGAAGATCTGACTGAGCTTTGAAGGGATCAGTTTGAACGATAACCGCCCTGGACACGAGGACTCTGCTAAACGTATTCATCCAACCTGCAACAAGATGAACCGAGAGGTTTCACCGTGTTGTTGTTCCATCAACAGCAAAAGCTGTGTCAGTTCATTAAAGTGCATCACACACACCAGCCACAGTACAAATGTGTTAGTCGAACTAATGAGGAGAAGAGCGGCAGCTTCACCCTCACACGAGGCCAAATGTTCTTCCCTCCGTGGTTCTCCCAGGGAACATAAAGTTAACGAGACGCTCGTTTGGATCTGCTAATTGGTCTGCGTGTTAGTTAATTGAGCCTTCGTCAATTAGGGTTAAGGAGGTTGTGCTAATTGTTATCTCTTCATTGATGTTAATAGATGTTAACAGATTCTGACCAGTTGTGTTCCAAGTTGTAATTGCCCCGACAACAGCAGCAACAGCAACACAAACGTGGTGTGGACCAAAGGTGCCCCACAATTAGAGCTCCTCTGAGACCTGCAACCCTGATTGGCCATGAAGCTAATTAGTGTTAATCAGCGCGTTAACTGTTACATGACTTTTTAACTGGTGTCTGACCTTGGCTGTTTGTTTATTTGGCTTTTCACAGTAAAACGCATGACATACTGAGCGTGAGTCACATAAACTGAATGCAACACAGACTCTAGTTGTTTCAATAAATTTGTCCTTGGCAATAAAAGGACAGCTGGTGATTTTTTTGGGGGTTTTGTGTGTCAAGTTTTGTTGCTCTGAGCAGCAAAGAAAGTGAGTGCATGACCGCTAGAGGGAAATTTACAGCTGCATCATCACACAGTGCTGTTGAACATGCTTTATGTTGATTATTTGGAAAACCGGAAATCCACAACTGCCAACTTCATAAAGCTATTAACTCAAAACAAAAGCCACATGTAGGCCAGGTGTGTTATGTATGATAACCCAACAATGCCTTTTGAACACACAACTAGCCCAATAATTAAATATGAAACATGGAAAATTAAATAACCAATGAAGTAAATCAATGCCGTCTTTTCCTGTTTACCCGCATATACACAATGACCATGTGAAAACAACCAGTCAATCAATTCACAATATAACTCACAAAGGACCTATATAATTACGTCTAACACCGATATAGGAACGAGTCATCCATCTATATAATTCAAATGACAGAACATCTGAGGCTACGACAACCAGTATTTCCCGTTCATGTAACATTTGGCTCCCGCTTGGCAGTAGCTCGAACTGCATCTGAGGACTTTTGAATAAACTTGAGCCAAATCAGCTTCTCCTTGTTGTGCAGCTGAGCCCATTTTGAATCTGTCAATCTCAGCAGGAAGCTCAGGGCTGCTGCTCTCTTTCATAATGAAAAGCAGCTGTCCCTGTCCAACACTGAATGCACGTCCGGCCCTGACTGCAGACACAGTAGCATCCCTCGGTTCAACACTATCTTTAGGTTTCATCGTCAATTCTTGGTCTTTTGGGCAGACGGAGTCTCTCCGCATTCAGAAACTGCTCAATTTTGGAGATCTGAGCTCTGAATGATGACTGCTGATCTTCCCTCTCCAGAGAGCAGCAGGAATCCCAGTCAGACTCTGAAAATGGACCTGCAGCTGAGGTAGGAGCTCTGCCGCACCTGGTGGAAGGCGATACTGACATGAGTGTGTTTCAGCCATTACACTGTAATGAAGTTACAGCTCTTGGCGTGAAGCGTCATCAACTCTCCCTACAATTATGACAATTTTACAAAGTTATGGAATGCAAGGTGTTACTGACTCACTGCGGCTAGATATGCTTTCGGCTGTCAATACCATTAATCTGTAGTAAATAAATAAAGCTGAAATAATTCTGTATCATCTAATTTTTAGTTGAATTTGCTCACTTTATTTAATAATGAATTAGCAAGGTTGCTGTTCCAAAGAACTGCTGTTTTCAGGTACAGATAGATGTGTATCACAACATGAGGAAACATCACAGGCACACTAGCAGTTTGAAAGTAATTTTCAATAATGATAATTTCGAATATGGATTTCCGCTAAATGTTTAAAAAAAAAAGAACTGCAATACGGGAAGTTAAAACTGCAACTGCCACCAAACGCACAAGTGGTTTTTTACCATCATGCTGCTGTAAGTGACAAAAAATTAGGCTCTTGAGCTACAAAACTCAAAACTGTGCGCAACATGAAGCTGTCAGTTTGCACCAGCTGTTCGAAGCAAAGCTAATGTCCAGTCAGTTTGATGGTCAAAGTCTTCAGCAGTTTCAATCTGTTTGACATTGCCTAGAAAATGAAAGTTTGGTGTAAACTGTGGTTTTAAGATAAGATCTACTCTGGTTCTTAGACTGTAGAGACACCTTTATTGGAGGGGACTCACCCTGGAGCGGCCTGCTGTGACAGTTCACTGAATGAGATGGATGAGGGGGAGACCGGGGAAGAAGTGATCCGCCGAGAAGCTCTGCTCTCCTATAGGAAAATAACACCAGGTAGTACAACTAAAACCTCCACAGAGAAACTGTGGTGTTTGCTTTATATATAAGAAAAAGTATTTTCAAAAGCTATTTAATTCTTTCTCAAGCCTCTGTGCCTCCAGAGGAAACTGAGCATTTCTAATAAAAATGACATGAAGCAATAAACAAATGCAGGGCAGACAATAACCAGTGGCAATGATATGTAACAGTATCCAGCCCAGAGAAAGTAGCCAGGCCCAGGCTGAACTCTGTGTGACATTCCCAATGTTCAGAGTCTGCAGAAAATGAAGGCTTTGGCCCTCACTACAGTTTGTTTAACTATCAGACCAGATTTTTTTTCTCATACTTAATGCATGTTGCATTCTATCTCCCTCAATTGCCAGCACCTGGATCTTATAAAACACAGAGTGACAGTCTGTGGTGATGGTGACAAAGGAGAGAAAGAGAGTGTGTGAGAGAGAAACAGTGAAACATCGAATGAAAAAGAGAGAGGCAGCAATAGAAAGGAGAACTTGTGAGCGACAGATGATGAAGTGAGAGAGTGAGGAGATGGATAAAGACTGAGTAAGTGAGAGAGGAGAGGTACCCAAGCATCATTAGCTAGATTTTCTTCCACAGGTCATTCATTCTTTGTCTCTCTGACTGTCCATGAGTTCAACACACATCAGCTTCATCCTCTCACTCAACACCTGAATTAACATTTGTCAAATATTCTGTGCATTATGTTAAATGTGCCGGCCTGAGCTAATATTAGCTCGTACTTACATCCTGAGTTTTTCTGGATCACAGAAATGTTGAGAAAGCAGCATAGTGTCTAGTTCTTTATGAGGACATGTCACTTTGATATTAAAAAAAAACAAAACAAAACCCATTTAGAGAGCTTTTGCATAAATTTCCCCCGGGGTCTCCTCAGACGCATTTTATAAAATGATGAAGGTCAGAATGTGTGGAGCAGAAAGTGACCTCAAACCAATTCGTTTGATAAAGAAAATATTTTTTCTTTCCAACTTCCTCCGTGGGGGCTCGTGTTTCTGTGTGAATATGACAGTGACCATTTCCTGCTGTACAGCATCCAGTCCCAACGCAGAACAATGCTGTAGTTTCAATGTGCTGATGCTTGGATCAACTTGGATTTTCCACATCGCAGTAAGTTGAATTTGAACAATTAGGAATCATTAACTTGTTGGTGCTGATGCCTGTCACATTGGGATCATTGTTAAAGCAGACCGGTCTTGGGTCGATGATGTTGTTTAGTGTGTGGAGCATCTGTTTGTCTTGTGGGTTCCTTAACAGTTATTAAATACAAATTCATTGATTATGAATTAACGTGGCTTGCCTTGAGAGCAGCATCTTCCCTCACAACAGGTTGTGTAACTGACCGTGTGTGCTGCTGTCTCCCCCAAAGCTTTCCACTCTCCTGGCTGGTGTCTCGTCGAGGTAGCTGCATTCCCACAGACACTGGAGGCATTCAACAGATCTGATACTCTGGTAATCACCAAGGGGACTGAGAGGAATGAGGTGAGATGGCAGGAACAGCAAGAAGGTAAGAATGAATGATTATAGGTGAGGGTATGAAATACAGATGTACAATGAGTTCACTATATGAGAGGCTCCCAGAGGAGCAACAGAGCCGCACTACGATAACTGAATGGATCATATAGACACAACCATCACCTTTGCTGAGCTTGCTTTCGGTGAACATGGGTCTTGTTCTGGGAGGAAGTCGGAGGCGTCCACCAGACCCACCTGTAATCAGCTCCGATCCCTGAACAGGTATTCAATGAGAAAATGACCACAGTTAGAACACATATTGGACATCTGAAGGTAGGTTTGCTGTGTGCCAGAAAGAATGTCACTTCACTAACTAGTCTAATCTAGCTGAAAGGCAACAGCACTGAATTTTGTCTTCATTTATTTGGTTAATATTTATACAACAGCTGAAGAAATATCTCCTAGTTAGCAAAGCAGCAAATTAGTTTTTTTTTAATGCCCAGTTTATTCTACTTATTTGCAAATAAAAATGTCAATTAAAAGAGTTCTTTGCTCTTTTGTATGATCACAACACACAGTAGAGCTTTGAAGTATCTTTAGGTAAAATTCAATAGATGGTGTATAAATTATACATTATGAATTAATTTTAATACCTGAACAAACGGATGCAGGACTGAGACCGAACTAAATGATGACTTGTCTCCGGTTGGTTTAACAGATGGCTTCAAGCAAGTCTTCGTTGCTGCTGCGTCGTTTATTTTGTCATCTTTCACACAATCTGGAAAACTGCCAGACTCCGCCTCAGATTTGGGGTGTATAGTGTCCATTGTGGGATCGACACACACATCCTTCAAAATACGATTCTCTGCAGGCTTCTGGAGAGTCTCGTCAGGATATTTTTCTCGTGTGTCCTTATTCGACTGGCCTTTGCTCTTCTTATATGCACCAGAGTCACCATCATGGTCATCACCACCAGTTAACGGGCTCTTGAGCTGTCCAGTCTCTTGCTCTGACATGTCCCGACTATGAGGGGACGATTGTGGCTCTCCCAATTCAACACATTCTTCATTCACACGTATCTCACACAATTCATCAGTTTGGTTTGTGTTGCCGGTTAAGTCAGAAGGTTTGTCTTGTGCTGTAGTTGTCTCTAACTCTTGGATTTGTTTTGACTGAACAGGTGATGGACCCAAATTTGACTGACTCTGAGGTGCCGAAAGCTCAGCTGCTGATTTGTCTGTGAATTCTGTCACTTTCTCTGGAACCTGTTGAATTTGATTTGGCAGAAGAGGCTCAGCGACAGTTTGAGGCCCACGGTTGGATCTTGGGCTGTCATCAGGACTGAGAGTGAGGAGCACCTGTCCGCCCACATTCCCACACACCTTTGTCACGGAGCTGGAGTGATGATCTTCATCAGTGACTGTGCGAGAGAGACTTTCAGAGCAGTCTGAGGGAGTCCAGACAGCCCGAGGTGACTCAGTGTCCATGAAGTCAATGACCTGCTGCCTGTTGCTCTTCTTGACAGTCGTCTGGGCCTGTATCTGTGTTTCTGGTTTTTCTGGTGTCTCTCCTCTCTCTGCTCCGTGTGTCCTTTGTTCCTCTGCTCTATCTCTTGTTTCTGTTTCAGGGTTTCTGGTGTCCAGTGTATCCTCTGCTGACCCCCGACTATCCTCACGTCTGCCTGCTCTATCTGTTATTTGGGCCTTGAGTCTTCCTCTCTTTTCTCCAGTGCTGCTTCCCTCCTCTGTTTTCCACTGGTGCTCTACATATCTTTCCTCTTCTTTTCTGGTGTTCTTGTCACATTTCCCTCCAAGTTTTTCTTTTCTCATTCCTTTGTTCCCTCCTTCAGTTTTCTCTTTGCCTGGTGAACCTACAGATCCACTGACAGACCTGTGGCCACCACTTGATACAAAAGCAGTAACTTTATTAAGCAGGAGACAATGATGAGACACAGATTCCTTTCCAGTTGTTTGGTCCTGACCGCAGGGGCTGAGAAGTGTTTTGTTGATAAGTGGACAAGAAAACAGGTTCAAAGATTGTCCTGGAAGAGACCACAACTTGCTTGTAAAACTGGTCACAAAAGTGGCATTACCAGCCACAATAACGCAAACGTCTGTCCTCAAAATTCTTATGTGTGTTCTGTACAAAATACGAAACTGAAATCTGCTGATAAGAAAAGCCAGAAAATGAGTGTCTCTACTGTGTTTGTATTTAGCTGGCTGACCTTCAGTTGCTCCTGTGGCATCCAGATTAGTCACAGCTCCCGTGTCCTCAAGACAGTCTGGGTTTCTGGTCTGAGATGAGGCCAAGTGCTGCAGACGGCCAAAGCCAGGCAGCTCAAAGCTAGACGCGGGCTCATTAGGCGGGTGGGTCAACACATGAAGGCTCTGACTGCTGTTTATCATCTGTGCAGATAAAAAATACATTCTCACATGTTTTGTACCTGTTTTAATACACGTTTTTTATTCCCATTTGGAACCTATAAGGCAGGCTCATAAAAGTTCAAAAGCTGCTGTGTTTGGGTTGTACGCAGGCTACTGTACATGTATGTATCTCTAATTCAAGTGTTTGCCGTACTTTTGCCAGCGAAGACATCTCAGAGTGTTTCTGACAAAGCTCGTTGTAAGCTTTTCTCACTGCTTGATGGTCTTGCTCCTCCCTCTTGATGCGATCCTGTAAAGCTTTGTTCTGTTTGACGCAAACACATGGTAAAAAAGTGAACACTCAGATGCTTCAGCATGACAAACCCCAATGAATCAACTTTTTTTTTTTTTTTTTTTGATGTTACAATTTGACCTGACTGATGCCTTCGGTAAATAAAAATGACACCATTACACCACCACCAGTTTTTCTTGTACCTCTTTGTCCCAGCTGGTCTTAGAAGCAGCGCAGCTCTCCATCAGCTGGGCCACCTTGTCTTCCATTGCCTTGCTTTTGTCTCGCATCACCTCGTGTTCCTGCTTAAGGGCCTGCAGTAAAATTAATTACCCCTAGGATTTTTAATGCAATACTAAATTTTTATGTGTTTATTTAAAGTGAACAGAAGGTATTAAACAGGGAAGGGAGAGAGAAGGCTTCTTGCTATTACAAATCAGTTGGCTTGTGACATTTTAATCCTGATTTTAATAATTTAATGAACGAATGGATGGATTAAAAAGGAGAAGGGGGTACAGAGAGAGGGAAAGAGAATAATAAACTGTAGAGCCGTAAATGGAGAGTAAACACACTAACTATCATTCAGTTGCGGAAGGGACCATATTTACTAATGTACATATTCACTAATGTACATGTTGTGATAAACAACATCACATTCATCACATTTATGAGAAGAAATGACGGTCGTCTTTTATTTCTGTCCTTGTGTAAATTCACCCCATAATCATTTAAATGGAGCCTGAAAAATTCCTGATCTGCCGAGGAGCAGTAAGTTAGGTGATGCAAGGTTTTTCCTTGAGATTGCTATCACATTTCCTGTCACTCAATACATTTGATTATACCGGACAACACTGATAGACATGAAATTTTCGGAAGAAGGAAGGCCAAAAAGAGCGATAAAGGGGACACCTCTGGGTTCAGTTTTCCTAGAAGTTGGTGTTGGTCTCTTTAAAATTCACAATCAATCAATTGTTCTTCTGAGCTGAGGAGGCTTTCTTTACTTCCACTGCTGCAAGAAAACTGGAAGTGGCTTAAGTTTTAGGCAGTTTTATCCTTATCTGGATTTTAGATTGCAATAAGAACTGGAAAAGGGGAGGTGCTGTAAAACGTTTCATTGGAATTGTACATATATAATTGTACAATTTGTATAAATGTATATATATATATATATATATATATATATATATATATATATATATATATATATATATATATATATATATATATATATATATATATATATATATACATTTTTTAACTACAATTTAACAGTATATTTTTTTTATCAAATTACTTAGCAGTAATGTGCCATCAAAGCAACTTGAGCATAAAATGAACATGAATTACAACAATACTGAAGTGGAAGTGATGTTTCTTCACCTTTCAGATTGCTCAGTCAAAGCCACTAAAGGCCACTATTTTATCAGTAAATCAGGTGACTTTTTCTGACTTATACTTTAGGTAAATTTCTCTTTCTTGTAATCTGGTCTTGAGCTTGGTTGCTACAGTTGTAACAATATTTGATAAAACATAACAAAGAACAGAAAACACCACATATTGTGTTGAGAGATCTCTACAATGTTGTTTCTGTTCAAAGTTCAATTTCAGCAACAGAATCTCAACCTAGACGGCACATGGAGGACCCGGGGTGAGAAGGTCTACGCTGATTTATCCGGGAACAACATGAACACAACAGAAGATGGGAAACTGACCTGGTATTGCTCTTTTTGTGTCTGCAGCTCCAGCTCTGCTCGGTTTACTGCCTGTGTCTGACTCAACAGCAGCTTCTGGGTATGCTGCAGAGACCTCATTACCTCCTGAACAAACATACATTCACAATATAATGTAAATACCCACAATGAAGACATACTTCATCATAATCACATGACCAATACAGATTATTTGCACTTTGTAATCATAAATTTTTGGATTTTCAATTGTACTGAATTTCTTCCAGAAAAACATCCTCCAAAACAACCGCACTCAATAATGAGATCAGATAATCCTTTATTGGTTCCGCAGAATGGGAAATTTATAATGTACGGTAACGGCGACGTGTGCTTTACTGTCTATTTTCTGTTTTTCTTTACCTGCTTCTCTGCTCTTACAGCTACATTTTCCTCCCTCAGTTTAATGTTCATTTCTGTTTCCTAAAAATGTAGAAAATAATGAATTATCCTCCTCTGGCCAGCGTAATGGAGATAAGTCACTACAATGGTTTTGGTGGCAAACAAAAATAAATGCAGTGAGATAGTAAATATATATTAATATTTGTCATTTACCATGTTCAGCTTCTGGTGCAACTTCTGCATTTCCTGCTCTTTTTGTGTGGGACTGTCTCTTTTGTTATATGTGACTGCTGTCATTTTTTCTTTGATGAGCTTGTTACTTAATTCCTCCAACTCCTGGAAATTAAGATACATCAGTACAGTTACAGTTGAAAAGTATAGTACAGTATAAAGAAGAGACACAGAAAACCTAACAAATGAGAATTGTCACTGCAATTATGTCACCATGGCCAATATTTGGATAGCAAATTGATAACAAAATCAAGAAAACATTGTTTCTACATACCTTCTTTAGTGACACAATAGTAGCTTCTTGTTTCTCATTTACAGAAGTCAGTTTCTTATTGAATCTTGTGGCTTCATCAACTGTAAAAGGTTGCAGGACATAAAACTACAACAGTTCATTACTAGTACATGAAGACACAAAACACATACCGAAGATAAGCAACAGTAATATTTTTATTCAAGTTTTTTTTTTTTTTTTTTTTTTTTTAAATGAGCAACAGGCATGAGGCACCTGTGAAACTGTGTTATCTATTTATATAAATAGAAACCACCTGATAACAGGCAAAAGGTCATCTCAGAGCACACTGCTCAGTGAACCCAGGAGACCACAGTGTTAGGAAATTGCACCTGGCTCATCGATCGCTAGTTGACAACATGAGCTGGATGACACCTGACGTGTGGCTAATGGAAGTGGCTGATGATTAGAAATTTCACAGCGGCAGGATTCTTAAATGTTGTCACCATTATGGCTCTTGGGAATCAGCCCTGGCTTTTTAAATGAAAAACCCTGTGAGAATATGTTGAAGGCTCACTGACAATGAAACTTGTTGTCGACCTGGCAGATCCATTCATAGTCACCGTCTACTCTTGCACAGCGACCCTTGTTCATTACCCGGATCTCAACCACAAGATGACATCTTTAAGATTAAGTGCAACTGGACATTTGCAGGAAATGATGCGCTGTTGAAAAGCACTTCTGTATCACGTGTGCTCAGACGGAGATCTCTGCAAACTGTTTCCAGCACCTTGTTACATTCATACTCTAAATAATTCAGGCTGCTGTAGGACTAAAACAGGGCCTCCTCTGCTAAGATGTAATAAAGTGAAAACTCTTTACACTCCCTTTGTGTACACTTTGTGTAGAGCATTGTTAGTCCAGGTGTGTCTGACATGAAGCAAACAGCAAAATTTGTGAATATACAGCCACTAATAAAAAAAGAACATCTACAGGCGTTATGTTACCGTCTTGCTTGAGCTTCTCGTGGGCCTGCTTGACCACAGCACACTGCCTGGCCAGAGCACTGAATCGTTTCTCCACCTCCCCCAGCTGGCTCAGGTGGCTGTCCTTTGCTCTGCTCTGCAAGGCTAGTTTCTGTTCCTGTGGAGGGGGGGGGGGAGAGGAAAACAAAAAAATTAGATACCTCCATACCTCCTACATCAAGAAAAAGTCAAGAAAACACAACCTTACTGCGATCCCTATTATAATATCAATACAAATATGTGCAATGTATATATTTATTGGAAATCAAAAAACTGAATCTGTTTATTTTAAGGTACTTTACTTTCAGCACTTTTGCTTTATGTCAGTATGTTCCGAATTCCTCATGAAATTTTACATATAAATTCTCCTTACAATCCATACAACAGTTTTACATTTTGGGACATGCAATTATTAATTTTCCTGCTTCAAGTTAGTGGAGATGGTTTGTCCTCCTGTCAGTTAAATATGATGCTCCAGCAAACATCCAGTTAGCTGAGCTCAGAATGTAGCCTGAAATAACCTATAAAACCCAGACCTTGGTTTTCATACTAACATGATATAACATGTTATTGAAATCACAAAGAGGGATAGTTGTTAGTAGTTAGTCAGATGTCCCATGTGGTTTGAAGGTGAAAAGCAGAGGCCCATTTTGTCAGACATGGAGTATGACAGTGGAAACAGCTGTAAAGTGGTGCAGAGGATCATGGTTTTACACGGCCACTGTCAGTCTTCTTCAGGGGGATGAAGGAATCAGCTCAGCTCATGCCTCAGAGCGCTTTATCGCTCTTAAAACTGTCATTACAGTTTGATTGTCTGTATCAAGCTGAGCGGATTCTTCTCTCCCGTTTCCCGTTCACTCGTTTCACTCTCATCCTCACTCCCTCCCATTCCTCTCTCTGCTCTCTTCAACTCCCTCTCACTCTGCTGAGCCGCTGTTATTTGAAGAAGGTTAAACCGAGCGAGGCTCAGTTATAAAATATTTTAATAGAGATATTTTCTCTGCTGTGCTGGCAGTTCAAAGTGTCACACACTCCCTCTGTTACTGCTGATGAGCTCTTCCCTCCGAACCCGTCCCTCCTTAGCACCAGTCCGTCATCCTCCCCTTTTAATTTTTCTCACTCCCACCGATCCTGTCAACAGTTTGTATAAGTGGAGAATCCTTCCTTACCAGCTCGTTTGATTTGTTCTCCGAGTTGTACTTCAGCAACTGCAAAAGAGCCGTAAAAGAAAATCAAAAAAGATAAAGGGTTTAAATACGGATGAACAGAGGAGAGTGGGTTACTTGTGAAAACTACATGATTGTTAACCACCCTTTTTTTTCCTCAGGACCCAAAAAATGAAAGCGCCACCACAACAATCACTGGCTGAGTCTTCTCACAGGGAACATGCCGAATTCAAAGAGAACCACCTAAAACTGACCTTGAGCTGAGTCTCATTCTTCAGCTGTGGATTTTCAAGGTCAAGAATTAACTTTGAACTTTCAATCTCAGGCTTCGAATCAACGGATTAGAAAATGAAAGAACAAAAAAACTATTCCTCAAAAACTTAATGACTGACAGACCCAAAAAATTGTTTGGTGAAAATACACCAATACTGATGGTATCAGTAATAGTACATTTATTTATGATAATCCTTATTTTATAAATTTGATGATAAAATAGTGATTATTAATATTTGTCTGTGGTTATATAATGTATTACTTATTGTAATTATTTCTGTAATAGTTATGATTACACAATATACACAAATATAATTACACACAAATGAAAACTACGAATGCCTATAATTGTTTTTATTTGATAAATAAATTAATAATTTAGTTAATTAAAGCCATCAGTCTCAAAAAAGCCCAATGTGAATAAACAATAAAGATATAAAACCCAAATAAACTTCAATAAAGTGATTAAATCCTCAGATTGGACAACCTGAAATAACTGAAATATTTAATGTTATGAAAACAGTGTGATGAGAAGTTCTGCTCTGTTTCTTTACACAATGCAGCAACTTGCAGATATTCCATCATCTTCTGTAACAGATTTATGATTTACTGTCTATTTTGTCTCGAGGTCGGCTGTCAGGTGTTCTGAAAATCTTACATCACATGTTTCCCTTGAGGTTGTCAGATTTTTGGGGCAATTTATTACACAACCAGCACTTCATTAGCCAGAATCAGTGGGGTTCTCATTGTGGAGATCCAGAGCCAGAGGGAGGACAACAGATTAATTTTAAAGGGCTGCAACATGATTTATTGTTTAAGGGAAAAAATAATGAAGCCCTTTTTTTAGATTTGATTTGTCAAATTTTTGTTTTGTTTAAGTCTCACAGAGTATTTAATTGCCTGCTCTAATTATAAATAAAAAAACTGAGGGGGATATATTATTTTATCTTATGTAGCCACTGATTGAGATCTATTATTCCTATTTTTTAATCACTGCAATTACTGAGTCCAAGGCCCTGTCTACACCCAAAGACAAGTAATTTTTTTAGCAGCAAATTATTTTAGAACGAAAGCAGCATCTTATTAATAATCAAATCACACTTCATCTCAGAATAGACTAAATTATGATTTTATATTAATTTTGGATTAACAGTCAACATATGCTGAAGTAAGTATAATCAGAAGGGTGACTACCTTTATAGTACATAAAGTATTTCAATACATATATTTATTAACTCATTTGCAATGATAAATTATTCTGATTTAATTATGAATTTATTGGACCATACTATTCTGATGGACCTCACAATTTGCAATTTAACAGTTCATCAAGGTGTGGCAATTAAATCACTTCAATCCCAAGTGCCATTGATGTGAAAATGTGTTAAATTACAGAAATCCACCAGACCGTGTCAGAAGACTGAGCACAACTGAGCCTCACTTTAGGCAAACACCGTAGACAGCGTCTCCCAGATAGAATATCAAAAACAGTCTCTATTGTCTGTGTAACACGGCTGAGCTGTTAAAGTGCGGCGGACCGTGGGGATGGCCGTATATCACCTCTGTGTTGTCAAGCCTGAAGACAAAAACACTGGGAGCCAGACCGGGTCAGGTCTGAGCATCAACATCCTATGAGCTTGACTCTGGTTGGGAACAACATGCTCTCATTTATTATCCCTTTTTATGGTTTATTAATACTAATGTTTCCTAATTTTCAGAAAGTAAGAATGACAGAAACAGGAAGTTGACGGATTGTGAGAGTGCTGTTGTGTGTGTGTGAGACATACAGAAGCTGGATGTTCAAGGTGCTTTTTTTTTTTTTGCCTGATTACAGATGACTGTGGGTACAAAGTGCAAGGCTACAGGTCACTAACAGACTAATCTAATGTTAGTAAGAAGCAGAAAATAAAGTTAATTTTCTTCATTATCCCCCAAAAACATTAAGCTGAACTGTAGGTAAAGCTGATTATTTATTAAATCACTCAGTGTGGTAATTGTGTTGAAGCTACAGTAAATTACAGTAAATTAACAAAACTCCACCTCGTATGTGTTTTATAATGACAGTATCAGTAATAAGACATAATCAGGAGACAAAATAAGTATTCAAATCAAAATTCTAAACAATTATCGTCCCTATATGTCTTATACATCTACAGATTAACAGACACTGTCTCTACTGAAATCCTGAAGGCCCCAAAGGTTCCAAGCACTCTTCTCATTATTCAAGAAGCAGTTCAGATGTGCAGAAAGTGCCGAACGGTAGTAAGCCTCCAGGAGACTTGTATTCAGTGTTAGTCACGTCGGTTGGAGTTTGTCTGGCTGCTGACGGCTTTGTAAAATTGTGCGCTCTCTGTAGTGTTCAAACAGAGCTATGGTAAGCCCCGAACGGAAAACGTGTCAGTCAGTTGCTACAGGCACTGCTTATAGCAAGCACAACACTGAGGAGACATTTTACTATTACTTTCTATTGTAATGCCTCCATTTATACGCCTATCACTTTGTGTACTTACAGTGAATATATGTGCTATTTCCTGGACACAGTATGGACCAGCCACTGTTATGAAATTTGAAAAATACCAGTAAAAACAGACCTATCCAGCACAAATGATTCAAAACTCAGAGGAGGTTGTGAGTGTTGTATGTCCAGGTACCTGTAGTGACCTCAGCTCTTCTTTTAAGTTGTTAATTTCCTTGTCCTTTAACTCAGCAGTGATCTGGTATTTCCCCTAAAATGTTAGATTCTTGTTGTGAGCAAAAAACAATTTGTTCCAGGGGCAGAGATATTGCACCTGAGATGACTTCATGTGAATTCTCCTCATACCTTCTCCTCCTCAAGGTTTCTGATTTTGGCCTGAAACTTAAGGAGAGAAAATAAGTTGTTCAGAAGGTTTTAATGCATTCGAAAACATCTTGTTTAAATATGGAAATACATAAAAACCTACCTGCTGCTTCACACTGGTGAGTGACACTGAATGCTGGGTCGCAACTGTTTCAATGTGACGCTGCAGGGATTCCTGTTACACAGGAGATGACAAACTCACACATCACATCGTGAAATAACATTAAGAATGATTGGCAGTGGTATTTTGTTAATGCCCACAAAGCTAAAGAGCAATATATGTATACACTGAAGAAGCTGTTGTAAAGCCAGCAAGGCCCAGCTATACCTTCTCCCACTCCAGCTCCTGTTTCTCCAACATCAGTTTACTGATCTGACCCTCAAAGCGTGTCTCTGCATCCTGAACCATGGAAACAAAAACACCTCATTTAGCTTTTATTTAACAAACCTATGAACAGACACAATGACATTAAAAACACAGTAAATGTAGATGAAGCAATGCCTGGCACAGTGGGATCCTAGCGTGCATGGTACAGACTGGAAAGCCATTATATCTGCCACTCTGTGGGCAGATAACTCTCTCTTTGCTTAAACTGCTCGAAGTTCATTCCTCCGTATCTTTGTAGACACACCCAGAGAAAGAGGAACATTAAGGGGAGGTGATATTTGTGGAAAGCCATCCCTATCCTCCCTCTTCCCCCAGAGAAGGCAGGTAAAAGTCAATTGCTCTCTATATCCACAGGACTTTTTTATGTGCATGTGGGAGCTGGTTAACTCACTGAGTTTATTTTATAAGTTCCTATTAAACTATGCTACCAGCGTGGCATTGCACTTAAAAACAGGAGTGCACAGGAGATAAAGCTGTTACTTTTCCACTGAAGAATAATTATTTTTGCTTGGGTGTGTGCATAGAGTTTATTAAGTTTATTAAGCCTGTTAGCCCATGTAAATAAAAATCGACTACGCCACACTAACTGAAGTTTTGTGGCACTAAAACCTTATTTATATTTAGCTTTTACTCATTATGAGAAAATTCATGCCTTTAACACCATATATTTATCATTGCTTTTCATCTCTTTACTGTTTTATTGCTGTTCTCAATGAATGCCTTTAATGGGGCATTAAAAAAAGTTTTTAAAAATAGAAGTATCTGGGCATAAAATTGTTATGTGTATTTGATAGTTTAGTTGGAGGAAGTTAGAGAGTGTCCTCTCAAGTTTTGCAACATACATGTTTTTGCATATATTGCATACTAAGTCACCAAGTTGCCTAAATACATTTTTCACAGTATGAATAACCTAAGCTGTGGGCCGTACTGTATAAAAACAAAGAGAATAAAAAAAAAAAAAAGGAAAAGCCACTGGAATTTGACCTGCTCAGGAATGTCCAGCACCATCATGACATCCTCTTGCTTCTTAACCTTTCCACCAACTACAAAGTGCTACTTTGATAACAGCAGCGCCTGAGGAGGATTGGACTGATATACCATCTTGTGTTTGTATCCCAGTTAACATGGCCATAACAATAAAAACTAAATGGGAACAAATGACCAGCATCCCATTCTTGCTCCTCTAACCTTTAAGCACACTCAGGGTGTGTTGTCAGGTTGAAAGTACTTGCTGCAGGGTACAAAGAATCATTTAGTTTTTATTTTCTTTTCACTTTTACAAACAAATTACTCTCTACTTATTGGTCAGGGGCCAAATGGCTTGTGTACCGCCCCCATCTTGACGCAATGTGCATCAAACCCAGCTGGCTCTTGTCCAGATAACCAAAAGGGGGCAGTTGGCTCTCTCTCAGGACACCGCCAACTCCCCTACTTCTTCTATGAAATCACTCTCCTCTTTCGCCAAACAGAGTCATTAGTGTCGAAGTTCTACTCAGCAAACAATGAATGATGCAGAGGAACACTGGAAGTAATGAAACCACGAAACATATTTTGTCATCTTTTAAAGCTTGTTGGTCTTCTGTTCAACTCAGTTTTAGCAACTGTGTGAATAGTTCAAATAGTTCAAGTCCAAAAAAGCCAGACACCCGTTATCAAATTAGTAGTCAGGCAGTGGTGTTGCACATCCACAATAATCACATCCTGAATCGAGATTTTTTAGAAATTAGATGAACTATAATAATAGACATGAATTGTCCCAACTCCTACTGTACCTTCCGAATATGAAGCTCCTCTACAGCCTCAAATAGATGAGTTTTAAATTCCAACAACTGAAGTAAGAGGGGACCTCCACTTTCTGTTTGACAGCCAGCAGACCCCTCCTGCTCCATAGCAGTGTCCCCTACCTGAATGGGAAAATTAAGGCTTTTAATTCAGATATCCAAGGTATGAAAAAAAAAATGTTGATTTATGCAGTAAAACAAAAAAATGTGATAAGCATTGCTGGTGTCCCACTGCTTGTATAAATATCATTGTACACTGAAAATGTTTCATTTCTAAGAGTAAAGCTGAGATGAGTGCAATACCTGGTTATCCATGTTAGTTTTATTTATTATTCTAATCTCAAAATGTATAAACAACTTGATTTGTGATTTATATTATCTGCTCTGTCTTCCAACTGTAGCTTACAGTGGTCTGGGGGGAGGGTACGCCAGAGTCTACGCCTCGATCCATTGGGTTGTTTCAGGACAGGCCAAGATCTCACAAGGTTTCTGCTGCCTGTTAATCAAAACACTTTGCTGGAAAAAGGTTAATAGAATAGGCTGTTTAATAAGCAGTAATGACCTGCTCTTCTCCTTATAAGATGATGATTACTTCCTCATCTGCAATTTTTACTGCTAAATGATTTCATTTGAAATAACAGGGTGGCACATTAAAGTCTCGTAATGTTTCTCAATCACTACAAACTAACCTAATGGCTTTGAAATGACCATTAGGGTTTTTTCTTTCTTTGTTTTACACCACTTCCATCGCGGTGAGAAGATAACACCTTGATAAGCCATCTAGGTTAAAATGAACCAGACCATTGACACTAATAGGGGTCAGAGCAATAACACCGAATGGACAAATTGCACTGTCAATGCTTTTTAAATTATCTAGGTTATTTAATTTGACCTGTGGTTGGTCCTCTGCAACTGTCTCTGTCCCCTAAACATAACCAAGAGAGTGACTGACACACACACTGCTATCACACAAACACACACCTACTGGAAAATATGACTATTTAAGTGGGAGGTCTCCACTAGCCACTGATCCCCTAATAGAACAGACCTTTTTTCGCCCATTTAACTTGCGCTAGTATCAATCATGTTGGAGAATTAAATGATCCCTGCTAGAATTGGCTACTATCATAAGATGACACTGTGACCCCAGGCGGAAGAGGGAGGGGATGTGCAAACGTATGTTAGTGTGTCAAAGTGATGTTGTGTGTGTGTCATATGTGCACGGCGGCACAGATGTGTGTGTGTGTGTGTGTGTGTGTGTGTGTGTGTGTGTTTGTGCCTGTGAGCACAGGGAGTAGACCACAATATCTTTTATTTGCTTCTCCAGGGATTCAGTTGAGCAGATATTAACCACCATTTCTAAGCCATGAAAAGACAAATTAAAAGGCCTGCCATCCATTAAACTGGAACATTTCTATCAAACACCGTGATCTCTGTATTACCTTTGTGTGAGTTATGTTAAAGTTAAGACAGTAATGGCGAAAAATACAATGCAGCTACCAAAACTACTGCAAGATAGCGTCAAAGTGCACGGCAGCAGCTATTTTATGCATTTTATCACGTCCTGGTATAAAAAGCAGCTGCACATAACACATTTGTACTTTAAAATAATAACCCTGTACCTCAGTTTCAGGGTCACAGGGTTGTGGATGCTGGTTCAGAGCCATTATTACATCTTCAGCTTCAATAATACGTTTCCTACACTATTATCTTTTATTTTAGCTTTTTATCAGCTTCAACTCATTTATCATATTACAACTAACAGCAGAAGTAGCGAGCTCTTTATAAATGTTACCTTTTTATTTAAAAGTCGTTTATTTTAAGAATAATGAAACGCTAATTGGAGGTTGAATAACAGCACAATTAGCCTAAACCTGCTAACTAAGCTAACATAAACGTTAGCTAACATAAAACTCGTTACTTCATTCAAAAAAGAAAAATCCGTTTACTTTGTCACTCGATGTTAACATAGCGTGTTCTGAAATTGACGTCTACGTTGGGTTTTACTGTAACTTACCGTGAATTATTCCGATAAAATAAGATTTTCTTGGTAAAGTTTACCGTTGTGTGGTTAATTAGCCCGGTCAGAGAGGCGTTCAAGGTACATTTAAGGGGTTGGTTCCCTTCGTTCAGAAGGCCCGAGGAGGCAGGATTAAAAATAAAAACAAATAAAAAAAACATATGAAGTCTTCGAAATAAAATAGTCAATATGTAGAGGGGAAAATGAAAATGTCTACGCCAAATTGACTTAAACTTCATACTCTCTGCCTGCTGCAGATAATTCTTTTAGAAAATTCCGCATTTTGGTTGAGCACTTGAAAGCAGCGTGCGTCCACTTCACGTACACGTTAACGTGTTGTTATTTATCCTTTCCGGCCCGGTCGGGGAAGTGAGTTCCGTCTGTTTTAGTGATGGGTGCCATCCAGCGGTTCAAATGGAAAATCGCACAGGCCTACAAACAGAAGAAGACGCTTTGGTTTGGACCTGCTCCCTGGCCGTCCATCTTCCTGGTTCCCAGGACATTTCGGTCCAAATGGCTTCAATAAAGGAAAGAGCTGCAGCGTTGAATCTTGCAGAGAAACTGTGTGTGCGTCCTCCAGGTAGGTTCACTCAGCAAGGTGCTGGGCTTTCTGCAGCTCATGGAGGCCTGGCGGTGCATCTCAAAGCATTTCCTGTTGGGCAGCAATGCATGAATTTGTAAGTTAAAATTCAAGCACAGAAATAACTGGAGGTCAGTTTTGAATGTTTTAAGGGTTGGCTCTCATTATTTCCTCACAAAACCGCATGTTACTTTCTGTTTATGTGTATTGTGACTGAGTTTGTGTTCCTTGGATTTCTCTCAGCTCTTGGAGTGGCCAGTAGACCGTCACAATCTCCCTCCTTGTGGAGTGGGCTCATCTCCCACCTCAGGTCTTCAGTGACGGTGAAGCGTAGACGAGTACACCTGAAGTCCCACAGCGACTGTTTCCTCGGCTCTGAGGCTGTTGATGTGGTGGCTGGACACATTAACCATGTCCTGGTCTTAGAAGGTGTGTGTGCACCAGACAATCGGCTTTAGAAATTGTGTCTATCTCAAATTTTGCATGAAACAACTGTATTGTCAGTGTATTATTATTTGTCTTAATCTATCAAAGGAAACTGATGTTGATATTCGAACTCTATGTTTGATTAATCTAAAGGTGCTGATGTGCCACGGGACAAAGTGGTGTGTGTGTGCCAGGCTCTGTTAGACTGTAATGTGTTTGAGGCAGTAGCAACCAAAGTTTTTGGGAAAGACAAGAAGCAAAATGCTTTTCAGGACAGCAAGAGTGCTCTTTACAGGTTAGAGACACACAACATAAACAAGTGAAACGAAGTTTCTAGCAGCCATTTACATGGACTGTGACTGTGTTAATATATTAAACTTAAATCCACCTTTTAAAAATGTGACAGGTTTGTAAAGGCGCACATGCCCACTGTCGATGAGCTGGAGACTGGTTTGCTTGCGAATGGGATCCAAAAGCTCTTCTGCAGCACTCCGTCAGACAGGTGTGTCATCTAAATGATGTCAAACTTCATTTTTGTTATGTCTGAGCACACAAATCAAACCGAGTTGCCAGTTTTTACATGTGTGGTGTTGTCTAATACAACAACACTGAAAACACTCAAAACAACTATAGAGTTTAGTTCCAAATGTCGAAACTAACTAAATATAGATGAAGAGTATGAATAAAACTTTCTATTCCAGTTTACAACATTTCATATCCTCATAGTGGTACATGTCATAGTTTTTCAATATTTCTGGAAATTCTCTTGAAAAAAATTGTACAGGTAAAATAACTCTGGATGTGAATGTCTGACTTTTAAGGGAATCAGCCTGGTCAGAGATTTGAAACAAGATCCGAGATCTAATTAACAGGAAAGCTGCACCAACTATGCCATTCTTTGCAGTAAATTTTCAAACTCCTCCCCAACTTGTCGCCAGCTCAAGCTCCCAATTTCCTTGTGTTTGTCTTTTCAGTCAGGAAGAGCATAGATCTCCCACTGGGTCGCATTATCAGATTTCCACCCTTGTCAAGGTCACTCCGACATTTACAAAAGCCAACCAGCCGGAGACTCATGTCCCTGCGAGTCCGTCCTCGGAGGACGCGGTGGACAGTGTGAGTCTGAGTCCCAGCAGAGTGCCGACTGACTCTGCGTTACCACAATCATGTAAGTCAGTCAGGTCATCACATGTTTAATCATCTCGTGCCACTTTTTCTGTCTTTTGTTTTTACTTTAAAGCACAGCAGTGGATTTTGGTGGTAGGCAGGACAAGCGCCTCCTTTTAATATAGAAAATGTAAATAAATCTCCTGAATCAGGAGATCATACTTCGTATTTTTGCTCTGCTGCTAGTGGTTGATGAGGTGTGGCAGGAGGAGACCTTCCTCAGGCTGCTGAATCTGGTTGACCTCCCCCTCCTGGAAGGGGTACTTCAGTGCAGCCGAACCCCATCGTCTCCTCCTCCATCACAAATGCCGGCTCACAATAACCCAGACCTGATCTACAGCAGCAACCACCTGGACAGGCAGATCCTCAAGGCCTTCAGGGAGACTCAGTACGTCTGGCTTTGAAATTAATTTGCTGTTTCAAGTGAATTCATCTTGACCTCTATTAGTGGTCAAAGGTGAAATACTGAGACAGTTTGTGACTGCACATTTTTACTTAACATACTTCGAAATAGCTTTCTAGCCAACACAAAGTGGATTGTATCCATGTCACAAATTTAACAGTAATATTTAGCCAAATGCATATTTTCATTGTAGGTTTGTATATTGGTCTTTATTCCTCAGGGAGGATGAAATGCTCTGTGCTGCTCTGGACTGCCTGGACTTCCTCTCTGATCAGCCGGTGGTGGAGCTGAGCAGGGAGCTTCCTCACTGCTTCCCTCAAGATCAGCAGAGCTCTGACCAAGACCCAGCTGGTAGCAGTACTCAATATGGAGTCCAGTTCTTCAGCGTGGCACATCAGTCATCAGCCTGTTTGAGCTTTTGCCATGATTTGATCTGTGTGACTGTTTTGTGTTTACTCATCTTGTTTTGTTTTGTTTTTTTTTTTCACATGCAGCAAACAAGGCCTGGTTCACTTTATCTGGCATTATAATTGATTTGCACAGCGTAAATGTCCATACCAGTATTTCTGACCCTAGTAGAGTGTGTGATTTGTGTCCGCACCAGGACACAACAACAGCGATGACTCGCATCTCTCCGCAAGTGGTGTGGCCCAGTGCAAGCTGCTGCTGTACAGGGCCCTGTTGAAACACTACAGCCACACAGACAGACCTCCGCTGCTGCCGCAATACATGTCTGACATCTGCACAGCCATCACTGACCTGTTGGGTAAGAAAAGTTCTACGTTTAAAAAAAAAAGGAGATAGCAACAAAATCAGTTTTCTCTGTAAAGTTGTTCAACTCCTTCTTAGTTATATTTCTATCTGTCCTGTATTCCCAGTAAACGCTAAGTTGGACAAGGCGCTGGAGGCTCTGCAGCTGTGCTTGAAGCTGCTGCCCCCCAGCTGCAGAGAAGAGCTGCGCAGGCTGCTTACGTTCATGTCTCTGGCAGCTGATCCACAGGAGATAAAACTGGATAAGGAGGTGAGATCTGGTCTTTTAAAATACTTCAAAGAGGAAGATGTTGTGAACAGTGAAAGTCATCAAGGAGAAGCAGCAATAAAATGGGGCTGTTTTGTCTGTTTTCTCTTCTCTGATTTGATATGTGCTGTTGAACCTAAAGATAGAAAACAAACTGGCGGTGAAGAGGTCTTTTACCAGAGCCATCATCTACAGCAAGAGCCTTTCAAAGGAGAAAGAGGACCTGATTGTCAGCTTCATGCTCAGCAACATTCAGGAGATCTTCAAGGTGAGGAAACGCTCTTTCTCCCATCGCCCTGGATCTTTAGCACTGCAGCCATTAAGTACTGCATTGCCTCAAAGATGGAGGAAATCACTTAGTGAGAGAACTTTCTCAGTTTTTGGTCCAAAAAACACATTATCCTTTTTTCCCACCCTGCTGATAAACACCCATTTTTCTACACGCCACAGTTTTTTGTTCTTTTACAGCCAAGCTGAGTTAACCTGGCTGACGTCCGTACGACGTCCTCAGGGTTATTTTTGGCTGAAGCGCAGCAATTGTGTGTTGGAGTTTCCTCAGTGTTCAAAGCTCTTTCAAAATAACTTGGCACAAACAAGCAGCGTTGACAACTTGGTGCCTTTTAATTTACAAGCTTTTCAAGAAAACAGGATTTTAGCATTGCAGAGCAGCCTCCTGGAAAAGGCCTTGTGCGAGTTTGGCTTATTTAAACTATATACGTGTGAGCAAAAAGAATAAGAGAGATGACTGACTGAAACCAGCTCAGAATCCAAAGACTAAGATGTGGTCCCGTTCAGACTCGCCAAAACTCTTTCAGAATTACATAAAATATGATGCTGATATTGTCACAAGCAAAGACGGTGACTGGATAATTCGGAATAAAACAAATTTTCATTCTGATGAAAATCAAAGCTAAACTTCATGAGCTCTTCTTCAAAACCAAAACTGCCTCACCCTGAAGTTTGTTAAGGTTAACCTATTGCTGCGCTGGATTTTGACATTCAGTAGCGCTGTAAACAAATTGCTCAATTTGAGTTGCAGAATACAGTTCAGAAATCCGTCACAGACATTTGTGCAAGGCTTTTGGTGAAAGTGATGAATGGGAACTTGAACAGGAAAGACTGCCAAATTTTCAAGCATTTAATTGAATCAAAAAGCTGTTTCACTGCTGTTGAAACATATTTTTGTCTTTGCTCCAGATACCCGGGGCTCTGCACAAAGGAGTGAGTGACAAGCTGGCCAACCTTGTACATGGGACACAGCCTGAAACTACTGGTAAGTGTCCAACACAAAACAGTTGGACAAAACATAATTTTCACTCAAATACAAGTGTATTAAGAAGTCAGCTCATAGTGGAGCAGCAGATGGTTCAAAATCTGGGTCTAACTTTTTTTTTGTTTTAGGTTCAATTTTACAACTGCAGTTTCCACCCCAAGGCATATATGGTATCTAGTAAAAAAATAAATAAAAATTAAAGCCTGTCACGATAGAATCTATTAATCCACATCAACGTGACATTTTTAATACCTGGAATAGTGGAGAGATTAAATTTAATGGCTGTGCTTGAGGCTTTGGATCCCGTCAACCATCTGGAAATTGACACATCCCTGTCGCTTTGTGTGCCCCGATTACATTTATAGAGGAGAATTGTGCAAATGCTCTGAATGAAACCATCATTTCCATTGAATATCATCTAATATTTTTCATGCCCTTGTAATATGTCCTAAAGAGCATGAATTTCATAAACGTGTATGTCCACGTATGTCCTGTAAATTGTGAAATTACTGAATGAATGTAAAATAAAAAAGCAGAAGTGTTCAGTATAAACAGCTTCATAAGTAATGGTATGTCGGTGTTGGTTATTGAATTTTTAGCATATTAGCCAGCTGCCTTTCTGTACTTTGCATGAGAAGTCTATGAATGTGGCATCCGAACAAGTAAAGGTTCCCTCCTCGTTAATGCTTTGTGTTTCTCTGTCTTAATGTCCTTCAGGCTCCATGTTTTGTCAGCAGGTCTCCAGCAGGACTTTCACTGACTCTACAAAGACCACGACCAACCAGGAACTGCGGACTCTTCTGAACAGCATCCATGAGAACACAACGATCTCTGCTAAGGAGAGGAAGCGCCTGCTCCGCCAATTTTACCAAGCCCACCCTGAGATATTCAACCAGTACTTTGGTGACTCTGCAGTCAGTGTGCTGTAGGTTTGTGAATACAGTGATTCGGGCACATGGCTGAGGTGTCTGACATTTTCAGCAGTCAGTTTAAGTTTTTATTGGTTCAATAGCTGGCCAGTTAGACACAAGCTGACTGAGTTAAAATAAAAAAAAAAAAGAAATGACATTGTATCTTAGATTGCTACAAAAGATACAAATGGGAAAGATGACTACAGCATATCATTGCACTTGTACACTTGTTTTTGTGCATTACTGAACAAATAAAGAGATGACTAATTCCTTGCCGTATCTTCCTTGAATTTAAGTATAAATATAAAATATTAGCATGTATGCTTTGAGCTTTATTTGCTTTTTTTTTTTTTTTTTTTTTGAGGCAAAATGAATGAAATTGCAGACAGACGGCCAGCTTTTCTGTATTTGTGCATTTCAACGTCTGCAATGAACTTTCCAATTTTTACCATTGGTTTCAGTAAAGGCAAAGTTGCTTATTAGGCTACAGGATATGTTTTAACAAAATATTGAGTGCTTAAATTTTCTGAATGTATAATTTGTTAGTGTAATATTTGGCCAATCCAACTCGCCTCAGTCACAACTAAAACATGAGTTCTCACCCGAATAAACATTTCATTAATTACAACATAACTTATGTAGCTGATACTTTGAGTCAATTGTAACCTGTATTGAAAAAACTACAGAAGAAACTATGATAGAAAATACTCAGTTGGCTATAACTCAGTAAATTTTGCATCTATAACATTGTTTACGTTCTCCATTTCAGCTAAATCTTGTTTGGACATGATATAATTTCCACAATGTGCTGCCATTTATAGTTTTTGTTGCTGCAGAAGAATAGACCTTAAAATATTCACAGAAATTTTCATGAAAAATTAAAAAAGTTTTCTATCATCCTCTGTTTGGGGACACGTGAGCGCGTTCGTGTGTGCGCGCGGACGGGGGCTCGACTGTTACGTCACGTTAGCCCCACCCAAACCCGGAAGCGTCGCCGCCGCTCGGCTAGCAGCGTCTCTGCAGCAGAAGGAGGCTGCCGCGTAAACAAAGCGGATTTTTCCCCAGGATGAAACGTGGCTCCTTCTCTGTCGAAGACGGTGTCCGGCCGCCGTGAAGCCATGAAGGCCTCCGTGACGGCGGTGACTCGGCTTTAGCTGGATGATGGAGGAGTAGCTGTGTCATTAGCCTTTGTTGTTGTCGTCGTCGTCGTTGTTGTTATTGTTGTTGTTGTTGTTGTTGTTGGCAGCCGAGGACTGAAGCTGAGGTTAGATAAGTTCAGAGATCCACAGCTGACAGACTTCTCTACCTGTAAGGTCAGTAAGCTTCGCCGCAGATGAGCACCGACGCCATGCGGCTCTGTTTTGTTTACCACCTCGGTTTTACCCCCCTCTGTCCCCCCTCCTAGTCTGCGGTGATGTCATCATCTGTAAATCACAACAACCCTCATCCCTCCTTCTCTTTGTGCTGTGATACTGCATGATTTGCCACAAACACGGTCAATAACACAGCTCTTGCACATGATTGCCTTGTACGTCATGACACACTTTCCACATGCTTGAGGTCAGTGCGGATTACAGCTTTAACCAGCATCCTGTTGTCCTGAAAACTCTAGCATGCCAAAGAAGGCAGACCACCTTGAGGGTGGAGGAGACAAGGACTCAAAGGAGGAGTGCACTCAGGATGCTTCTGAGACGGTGAGGAAGAGGGTCAGGGCAGATTCGAGCCAGCAGCCTGAGGACTCTCCCCAAGGTGAGGATCAGGCTTTAAACAACAATGTGCAAACAAAATTACACCCGTGCAAACCGCCTTGTCCATGTTCAGACCATTTAAGATCCGTAATTAACCTAAGACAGATGTTTCAGCAGGTGAGGATACCAGGTAGTGCCTCCTTCTGGCACGGCCTTTTAAGCCTGAGCTAACTCTGATGTTGAGGGTTGGAAACTCGTATGTCTCTGTGTTTTAGTGTCAGCTGAAAAAGAGCAGTCACATTTTTATTTAATGAAAATGGATTTAACTGTGAGTCCACCCATTTTGACTGATTAACTTAACCTCTTAACGCTGTCAGGGAAACATGTGAACTAGCCTTAGGTCCAAATGTGGAACCTTTTTTTTGTGCTGTCCACTGCTCCACTCTGCCACATAGAGCCAAAGCCAAATGCAAAAGAGAAAAACACCAAAATATGTTAATTTCCCGGACTTTTTAATAAAATTTATTTTTGCGGAATAGTCAAGATACCCAGCATTTTGGGTTCACCTCATAGACCTGAGGTGACACATCTATTGTACAGTTGTGTCTTTACTGTGTTTCAGACCTGGAGTTGCAGTGCAAGTTTCTGCTTCAGCTGCTCTCCAATCTGCTTCTTATCACATTTTGTAAAAGTTCAGTTAAGTTCCCCGGTTTCCTCTCAGCAGTTCATTATTATCACAAACATGAAGTGAGACTGGGAACACAAACAATCCTCCTTTTGTACGGTGGAGAGGAATCATGACTGCTGTAGTGAATAAAAGTACTAGCCCGATGAACACATTCCTTTAGGCGCTGGCAAATGAATTCCTTCTGTCTGCAGTGCTTTCCTGTCTTAACTCTTCGATAACACAACTCCAGTGATTCTCATCCTGTCATCACTTCTGCAGATCCCACTCCAACCCAGCAGCTAATAAGACCAGGTGTGGTCTTGTAACACAATGTACATGTGAAGACAAGAGTTTGCAGTGTTGGGAAGGCTGCTGAATTCACCACAGAAAATGTGTTGTGTTCAGCTGTTGCCTGACATTCAGTGGCCACTCGGTTGTTGTACTTGCACATGCACACCACGTTTAATGGACAGGGTGCTTGACATATAAAAGTCCTCATACAGCACAAAGCCGAGCCTCTGCTGTGAGGACTAATCTCAGCTTGGGTTATATATCAAGGCTCCTGTTCACACATCTTCCAAAGTTTACTGAAAAATTATCCCACAGCCAGATAATAAACAATTTATCATCAAACATTTGGATCAGTGCAATTTTCGGGACAGGTATTCCTAATTTTATCCATATGGGGTGCAGGAGAATTGTTTTGAATCGATTTAGAAAATGCATCATTTTCTCATTTTCCTTGAATTTCCCCTCAGGGCTTCTATCTATCTTGTTTTGTAAGATTTTCTTCTTGACAGATGAAGACAATGAAATGTCCAAGGGAAACGTCTTGTTTATGTTCAGATATAAATTGGATTGTTATTGATGTGCAGGAGTGGAAACTTTGCTTTAAGGCAGGTGTGCCGAACAGAGTTCTGTGCTGTGTGAGTAACCTGACAGCTCGAGCCTACAGTGGATTAAAACAGCCTGTCTTTGGTGTGTGTCTGCTTGCACTGTATTCACATTACTTCCACTTTGAAGTAAAAGATGATTCATTCATAAGATGTGTTAAAATGTTTTTCATTGACAGGGCATCCTCTGGAGTTCGGTATACACCAATGCAGGCTGTTTTCTTGGAATGAAAACACATTTTCTTAAATTGATTTTCCTTCCTCCACAGCCAGCCCTCCAAGGTTCGTGTCTGTGGAGGAGCTGATGGAGACAGCTAAAAGAGTCACCAACATGGCTTTGGCTCATGAAATAATGGTCAACCAGGCTTTTCAGGTCAAACCCACAGAACTTCCTGAAGGAAGGTGAGGACTTGATTCAGTCACTTAGTCTCACTGGAGTACCTGTTTTTGCGTGAAGCCTCTTCTCAGTGTGCCCTTTGACCCTGTGCAGTTTGGAGCGCAAGGTGAAGGAGATCATGCACAAAGCATTCTGGGATTGTTTGGAAGCACAGCTGAAAGAGGATCCACCATCGTACGGACACGCCATCAAACTACTTGCTGAGATCAAAGAGGTGAATAAACTGGTCCCGATGACCTTCCCAGTGCAGTGTCAGGCATGATGATGTCGAAGTTGAGGTTTTGATCAGGTCAAGGAGCAGAACTTAAATCCCTCCCTTATTCACACCTCCTTTTTTACTCTAACATCTGATCATCCAGACGCTCCTGTCTTTCTTGCTACCGGGCCACGGTCGTCAGCGCTCCCGCATAGAGGAGGTGCTGGACCTGCCTCTAATCCAGCAGCAGGCTGAGAATGGAGCCCTTGACATCGGCCGACTGTCCCAGTTCATTGTTGGGATGATGGGCTCGCTGTGCGCCCCCTGCAGAGACGAGGATGTCAATAAGCTAAAGGAGATTACAGATATTGTGCCTCTGCTCAAGTAAGCCAAGAGACTATAAGACTACAAGAGAGGGACTATTCTTAGCTCTGCATGAGTCGGGTCCTACTTTACTTTTAGTCTGTGATTTCATTCCAGTCTATTATGGCACACACGTCGGCCTGTTCTGGAGTGATGTTAACTTCGAGGATGATAAGAAAGCAGATAGCGGTTAAATAGAGGTTAATGGAGAGTTAACCTCAGAAAATTCACCATTTCATTAGAACTGTTGTATTTAAACAGTCCCACTATCTGTTTATTGTTATTTCTCTCTATCTAAGGGCAATATTCTCGGTTCTGGACCTGATGAAGGTGGACATGGCCAACTTTGCCCTGAGCAGCATCAGACCTCATCTGATGCAGCAGTCCGTTGAGTATGAGAGGAACAAATTCCAGGAGTTTCTGGAGAAACAGCCCAGTGAGGATGCTTTCCTTAACTGAATTAGTCATTTGTTGCATTATTTATGCTACCAGCATTATATAGTTACATAATGTTATATGGCTGGATCTAAAGCAAAGGAAGCAACATAACAGTCAGTCTTTGAAAAGTGTGCTGGTATTGTAATAACCTCCACCAGCCAGCTGTGTTACTCACTTTAAAGCTGCAGTTATCTGTTTAAAATACAAATTGATTCAATGTTCTTCTGTTACACTGAAATCATCTTATCTTATGAAGAATGTGACGTCAATGTTATCACATGGTGAACAGTGGAAGAATTCACTGCGAGTAGTGACAACATAAAAAATTAGAATGACCCCTTTGTCCCTCAGATGCCTTAGACTACACTGAGAAGTGGCTTGAGGACACGGTGAAAAGCCTGAAGGAAGCTGAGATGGATGGCTCAACTGCTGCCTCATCTGACCCTTCCTCACTCCTCCCCCTAAATGTCCACAATCAAGCCTATTTACGCCTGCTGAGGTGGGACCACGCCTCAGACCCCTTCCCAGAGGTACACGCCCTCAATCCTGAAGCCTAACACTCTGCGAGTTGTATCTCTTTTTTTTTTTTTTACACCTTGTTCTCCACTAATGTATTTTTGGCTTGTCTGTGTCCTGTGATTGTTTCTGTCCCTTTAAACTGTTTTGACCTTGTCCTTCCCCCATTAGACGATGTTGATGGATCAGGTTCGGTTCCAGGAGATGCAACAGGAGGCCGATCGGCTAGTTCTTCTCTCGTCTGTGCTTCTTATCGTCTACACTACGACCGGGGAGGCCATCTCAGGCCTGCCGGGGCTGATGGAAACTCTTAAAAACACCATCTCCATCATGCTCGCAGACATGCACACACCGTGAGTACAACTAACTTCTACTGTACACTTATGCTTGATAAAGTGACACTGGACACCTCTGCAGGCTGTGGAGGGTTCCCTTTTATTATGTTTCAGACCACTCCCAACTGATTGATGACTGTTGAGGCAGGCAGTAACTATGGGGAACATCCAAGCAAATAAGCATTTGGCCATTGGACATTAAAGTCTTTATTTATCAGCTGCGTTGAACCACTTACATGACTTCCCCCCACCTGTCCTCAGGTCTTTCAGTGCACAGGAGGCCTTAGCGACCATCGGAGAGAAATTATGTGTTGAGCTAAGTCAGTGTCTTGGCCAACATGGCTACTCTCCTTTCTCTGCCGAACGAAGGAGCATCCTGAAGGGACAGATCTCAGCCACCATCCAACCAGACAACACAGTCCGCAAACTGATGGGTAAAAACACTGACATCTTTTAGCTCGGTTTTATTTGTATGCTCATTATCTCAAGACAACTTACAAAGTCATACTTTATAATACATCTAATATAATTCAAAATTGACTCGGTTAGAAAAAGAGCCAACAGCATGTGAGTGACGGTTTACAGAAACATTTTGTTTGGCAATGACGGAGAATTCCTCTCCTCTCCTGTCAGACTCTCGGGTTCAGACCTACCTCTTGGCTTCCCTGGAGTCCAGTCAGCATAAGACCCCCCCGCTTCTCCCTGGAGGTCTGTCTCCAGTCAGCAGGGAGCTGAAGGAGCTCGCTGTTCACTTCAGTCGCCTTGTCAACTACAACAAGCTGGTCTTCTCCCCGTTCTACCAAAAGATTCTCCAGAAATTACTGACAAAAGGAGAGAGTCCTGGCACGGAGATGTAAACGCCACAGTGTGAAATAATAACGAGGTGGAGCACCTTCGTCTGTAGTTTCCCCTTACTAGCAACATTTAAGATCCAGAGCCAGGAGTTGAGGGCGATGATCGGTAATCATCAGGTAAAATCAGTAGTGGAGAACGCGCACCTTAAACTGGCATAATCAACAAAATACTGGCTACATCTCAGTCACATTAACTCACAGTGTTGCTTATTTGATAAACCTCAGGCCTCATAATAGTGACCTCGCAATAGTTATCTTGCATAAAACTCTATTCAGTTTTTTTTTAGCAGTGCTGGGTATTGTTGAGTAGTTTGATACCTGCGCAAACACATGACCTGTTTTTAGAACAGATACTAAGGCGACACCAGGCATAAACATATTTCTCTCTACTTGATAAAAACATGGTTACATACAGTATAAAGTTAACAATTAAGATATCTCATTAAAGATTAAGTCAACAAGATCAAAAACCATATCTATAGTTATCAAATGTTTATGAGTAGGAAATGAATTGTCAGACTGAAGAATATTCGAGGTCAGAAGCATTGTTATCAATGTTCCGAACCCAGGAAATGAATCTCTGCCAATGTTTACGAGCAGCACAGTCCCAACCTGTCAGGTGAGGCTGTAACATATTGCCACATTACATTCATGGAAGGAAAATCTGACGACAAAAACCTTTTGTAACGTTTTCAAGAAATGTCTGTACATGAATTCCATCCAACTATTTTGGTGGTGATAAAGAAGGCTCTGATTACTCAATATCATGTCACACAAAGTTATGTGAAGCTTCATCTATTTTCCCACGATTCAGTGAGAAGTTTTGGAAAAAAGAACACTTAAGCTGCATGTGTGGAAATTTCAGATTTATTCATGAATTTACTTGAGTATTTATTTATATTTGGGAGGGCCATGATATTTAAGAAATCTTTTTTTCATTTTTCTACACTTATGAAGAAGTGGCAGAGATAAAACTCATTTCTTAGGTTAAGAACACTGACATTGGATAAATAAAAATTCCAGCCAAGTTACACGTTTTATTACTGAACAGTTTTCAGACTCTTTAATCGATACTCAAACAGGATGGGCAACTGCAGTTAAGGAATTCTACAGTGGATATAAAGACTCTACGCAGTTTAAATTTTGTCTTATTTAGGTCAGTTGGGCTTTCTTGGTAAGAAAATAACTGGAAAGGCACAGACCTCAGTAGTCCACCAAGGCAAATGTCATACATCATAGAAAAGATTTCAGAGATACAATTATTTGATTCTTCCCCAAAATACGATCTTCCTGAGCCATCCCTTCTACCAAATTCAGTACCAGTCAGTTCACGTCCTTTTTTATAATCATGTTGACAAATAAACAGAAGTGAAAACACATCTTCACTGCTGACACCGGTTGTTATTTGGTAGATACCTTGGATTAGCAATCATGCACCAGTTGGTACTTATTGATAGCATCTTCATAAAATCACCAGGTCTGTGGCTCCTAGAAGAAGCTGAAATTGGAAAATTCAGTATTTACATATTTTTTAAAAATGAACCTTTAGTCCATTTATGTCAGAGTTAGAACGTGAATGAACATCCATTACGTCCGAGCCTAAAGAATTCATACAGAGCTGGCTGGGTCTGTTGGGGCCTGGTCCGTTTGTCTGTCTGTGGCGACATTCCCTCCGCGCTCTCATAATGATGCATTTCAGCTCAATCGTTGATTGGAATGAGGGAAGACTTTGGCCAATGGGAATCTTTCTGACCATCGCAAGTTTGGAAGCATCCAAAAAAAAGTCTCTCAAGCACTCAAGCAATTAACAATGAGAACAATAACAGATTTCCACTGAAGTGTCTTTTTCTTGTGGGAGACAGTGGAAAAAGAAGAAGATTGATCTTCTCATCTAAATCTTGGCCGGAAGCTGAACACAACTCATAAAATGTTTAATCTCTTATTCAACATGCCACAGCTTCAGTGTCTGTTGACCTTTGGCCTGGATGTTGAATGCCTCTCTGAGGGGCTAAGTATTTGTTCTGGCTCAGTGGGAATTAAAAGATTTGGCAGTGCAGCAGGGGCCAGACTACATGGTATCCAAGTATTATCAATAAATTCATAAATACAAGTAGCACAGTCCTCATGATATTTTAAAATCTTTACTGTTGCACAGATTTAGGTACATAGATGTGTAGTGGACTTTTTATATCCACTATAAGAGATCGCATGAGAACAGA
Organism: Echeneis naucrates; assembly: GCF_900963305.1. Taxonomy (NCBI): domain Eukaryota; kingdom Metazoa; phylum Chordata; class Actinopteri; order Carangiformes; family Echeneidae; genus Echeneis; species Echeneis naucrates. The sequence goes on along the minus strand of NC_042526.1, from coordinate 3,493,236 downwards.
CTGTCCAGAGGGGAAGCCAGACCAGTGTTACAGACGAACTTGAACTAGTTTAATTATTATTTAGGTTTTTTCAATTAAGTTCACTTGTTTATAATATTTCTGATGTGGTTGCTTTTTTGTTTTGTTTTGTTTTTTACATATTTTAGAGTATTCAGAGAAACACTATGCTATGCTTGTGGACCTGGCATTTCTGATCCATATTTTACACAAAGTGTGATCATAATTTAATAGTTGTAACACTTCATCACTCCTCCAGGCAAAATGTCATCGCTTGTTATCCAAAATGAATAACGTGTTCTTTAAAATCACACCACTCCATCGATATTTGTCTGTTGAATGTTGACCCAACATCCCATTAAAGCAACGTTTGTCCCACATAAGACAGTCTCTTTTTTTTTCTTCTACATCTTAAAGTCGAGCTTTGTACTGGAAGTTATCAGGGAACAAGATGAAACTGGGAAACGCATGTTATAATGTTGGAACACGTGAAAACGACTGAAACTACGGTTCTCATTTAGACCAAACCATTGTGTTAATATGTTGTTGAAGTCCACATTTATTGAATTCTCAGTTAGTGCCAGGGTCCCTGTGCTTCATTAACATGTGGTAGACGTAATATGGCTCCATTTAGCAGCTGCAGTATTGTGACACACATAAAAACAACAAAGTCATCTTTACTGATCAATCACTAATTCAATACAGTTGTGTGTCTGGTTCAGCGATACTGTCATTGCAACCATGGAGGTCTTTAAGGAGCTGAAGATTGTGTAGTGAAATCGCCTATTCTATCCTTTTCTATTATTAGACTAGGCTGTCCAATTAATTCACCTGGAAAATATATTGCAGACAAGTGTAATGTCTATGCTGTGGTTATAAGAACATATAAACAAAGCCTTACCAAAGATAATCAAATGATAAATTGCCCTGCTATAAATAAATTTTTATTTTTATCATTATTTAAAATTATTTATTTCTTACAATGTTTCTATTTTATTTATTCATTTTATGCACATACTGTATTTCTTTGTCGGAGTGCCTGTAAAGGTGCTTCATACTTTTGTCCACTAGACAGTGCTGGATCACCCTGACCAGCATCAGGACCAACCTTTGGTAAAGACGTTTCAGCATGTCACAGTAAAAGGAGCACAGTTCGTAAATATTGATAACAGATAAATAAAAACAGGAGGCACTTTCTGAATGACTAAATAAATAATATAGAAGGCTGCATAAGATTTAAAAGGTTCAAATGATGATTAAATAAGATCACCAAAATGTTTAATTTTTAGACATATAAACAATGAAACTATGAATGAGAACATCAAGGAAGAAAACCTGAACAATTAACATTATTACTTTTTTATTCCAAGCTGAGGAATTCATAAATAAGAAGTTCGTTTTAGTGATAAAAAAAGTTTTAATAATAACAATAATAATAATAATAATAATAATAATAATAATAATAATAATAGGAGCAAACAAATGGAGTGCAGTTTAGTGAATAATAAATGCTGGTCCTACATAGTATGGATGAGTGTGTACAGTAAGGTCTATGCGCTCGCTTTCTCTCTCTCTCAGTCTCCGTCAGTGTCTCTCTCCCTCCTCCCTCTCGCCCCGCCCCTCTCTCTCTCTCTCTCTCCCCCTCCTTCCCTCTCTCTCTCTCTCTCTCTCCCCCTCCCTCCCTCTCCCCTTCCCTTTCCCTCCCTCTCTCTCCCCCCCTCCCTCCCTCTCCCTCCCTCCCTCCCTCTCTCTCTCTCTCCCCTCCTCCCCCACCCCCCCCACCCCCCCTTACATTCCATACATGCGGAGCAGCATCCAGCTCTCTGTCCAGCAGCTACAGTTAGCCGTCAGTTAGCACTCAGTTAGCATCCAGCAGCTAGCTGCGGCGGTCGAGGCGCTTCAGCATGCAAAAGTTTGGTGAGACGGTTCCTCGGCCCTGAGCGGACACCAGGGCGACGTTTTGTGAAACCCGAGGCGCCCGTCGAAGCCATGGGTGGCGGCTGGCTCTCCTAAAAGATCGGTTCGTTTTGTTATTTTGAGCCTCAAATGTGCCAAAAGTCGCTCGGTATCTCGTCGTCGTTGAACAAGATGGCAGCAGCAACGGCAGCAGCGGCGGCGGCGTCGGTGCAGGATTTGACGGCGGTCCGGGTCCTCGTTGATCGTCTGTACTTTGACGCTCTGAGTGATATGAATTACTGGTTTTACTGAAGGTATGTCGGCTCATATTGGCAGGCACTCTGTCTCTCTTTCTTGTTTTTTGTTTTTCTAAAGGGGTGGGGGGGATAAAAATCAATAAAACGTTGAAAGGACTTCGCTCGAAGCTAGCTAGTTGGCTAACTGTTAAAGATAGCTAACTTCTGCTCGTCCGCTTTGGAGAAAAAAATAAAACGAGTTTGTGGTGGAAATGTGAATAATTTCTAGTCCAGTTTCAGCGCCTGTGTTTGGACTAACTTTAGTTGTGCAGTCTGTTTCCTTGGTAATAATCACACAAATGTGGAAATGAAAGAAATCAGATTAAACATATATAATTCAACACGCAGCTCTTGTCTCACGCTCCGTATAACGTGTACACTTTGGTTATTTAATCTGCATAATGTAACACACCAATTATTTCGCTGCCTGTCGCCATCAACAAGTTTCAACAGGTGTCTAGGCTAGGGTTGCCCTTCCCCCAAACACACACACACCCTTCTCCTCCCATATGTTAACTGTCTCCTAGATTGATCAGTAACAAGTTGTGTGTACAGCTGGTATCCTTGTACAACTGTGCAACACACCCACACACGCTTGTACACACCTGTGTGTGTCTTTCTGGGCTTGGAGCTTGTTGCCTTGTGAGATATCAGGCTACCTGCTTATGGCAGTATGTTCACAGCTGTTTTTGAGCAACTGTCCCGCAAAAGCCAATGGATGTGGCACTTTGTCAGGCATACTCAGGGTGAAATCAGATCACACCAGCCATATGGTGGTGGTGGAGGCTCCCTTGCTTTATTGCAGCAAAGTTTTGCAAGTTGCATCATCAAATTATAATCAAAATGCGTCAGGACTTCAGCTGTGGAAGTCGAGATTATTTTCTGACAAGGAAGAGAAGAATTTTTTTCCTCAGTGGATGGATATAACCTTTGTATATTTCATTGTCAGAGTTGTAATTGCAGACTCAAAGTTACTGTCAGCAACAGAGTTCATAAATGTATGCAGTGGCTAGCGTTGTAGTTGTCGGATCAGTTTTACACGGTGAGTAGTTTAGTTTTGAGTTGGAAGTTTTTTTTTTTTCCCCCGTTGGAAAGGAAAGTTTGGTTATCATAGTAGTTTCTAATCTTTGCCAGCCATGTATGTTAAAATCTACAAGCCCTACTATTAATGTAGTGTGTAGAGTGCGTGGTATTGTAATGTTGACACTGAGGCACACCCCTCTGCCTGCCTGAGCCTGTGTGTGACAGTGTCAGTTGTTAGGTAGGTCACTAACTCTTCGGCATGCCTTTCTTGCTAAACACAATCTTGCAATCATTTATGAACTTCCTAGTTCATAGATAAGTCTCTTTATGTTGTGTGTGATGTGCCTTAAAACTGACTGATTCCACTGTAGCTTCAGGCAGGCATAACGTATGCTTCTGTTTTCCTTTAAAAGGGCTACAAAAGACATTTAAACATGGAGTTTACACTTGGAAGTATATGTACTAAATCTTTGAATAGTGGCTCATCAACTAAAATTGTATTTTTCAGGTCAGTGGGAGCACATTTACTCAACAAAGCTATCACATCAGGAATCAGATATCCGTAAAAGGAATTTCACATGTGGGTAGCAAAAAGTAGACTTAAACATATGGTAGGATAAAGTAAATGCACAATTTTTCAAGTAAAGTTTTAGGATATACCTAGGCAATCAAGTGAAATTTGGATCATTGTACCTTTGAGTGATTGTTGAACTGCAGCATTGCTCAGGCCATAAACTGAAGCAGCTGCTAGTAGAGGTTACGGTTTGCTCCTATTATAAATTTTCTCCAGTATTTGATTAACTTTGAATTCACTTTGGAGCTCGTGCTATGCAGTCATGTCGCATTGAATAAAAATAATGGCCCACACAACGGTCAGGAGCTTATCAGACAGAAAAGTTTATCAGTCTTTACTAAGCAATAAGTGTATCTGCCCAAATATCAGAGTTAGTGAACACCCATGCTTTGTGGTATATTATTTCTCCTCTGGTGTACTGCTTGCTTTGCTGTTTTACTTTGTGTGAAACTGACCCTTCAGTTTTGTGTGCAGGAACAGGCCAGCAATGAAATGGGCTTCCCCCATCTCCTATTACAGCTGACCAGTTCCTCATTCCAGTAAGGGTGACTTGATGGTTTAGATGTTTACTGGCTTTGGCAGCTTTTGGGATGGCTTTATTTAGACTGCTATCTTTCTAAGGGGACTGGTGATGAGGAAGGTTCTATTTCAGTAGTTACCAGTTAATTTCTTTCTTTGTAGAAATTTGTTTGGAGTTTTTTTTTCCACTGTGTTAAATTATCTAATTTCAACATTTGCATCTTCCCCTTAATATTAAGTGACAAGTCCTTTCATTACATTTGTTTAGGCAGAAAGGTGCTTTAAAAGAGGAATCAGATGGTTGAGACACAGGTGTCAGATGGGGAATCTCTTTATTTATGTCAGCCCTACTAACAATGTAGTCGGAGACAAATCCCAACATACACGTGACATGCCTTCGTATACCCAAGACAGGCTATGTGTGTGTATTGTGTGACCATCACCCTTGAACCTCGACCAAGATGTTTTTTACTTATTGTTACTGAATAATATTTACCTCCTGTCTTTTTTTCTTTCTTTTTTTTTTGTTTGTTTTAGGTATGGCCTCTCAAGTCTTGGTCTACCCATCGCACCTGCACTCAGCTCAAACAAGTGCCTTAGGAACCAACAGAAGTGGTACCAGCAGACACACAGGTGAAGCTCACCGCAGTAAAAACACCAGCAGAGCCTTTCAGCACCGTCCCCCACCCAAGACCTACGTGATTGGAGTCAACTACGGAATTGCTTATCCCAACAACGTCGTCCCATCCTCAACTGGTGCTGATTCAGGAAGGCAGAATAGGAGAGCACAGCTGGAAGAAGGGGAGCAGTGGGCTTTGCAGACAGCTGGATCACAGAGGAGGGAGAGTTTTGTGCGACAAAAAGAAGGTCCAGCTGGGATCCAGGACCAGGAGATTCGTTGCCAGAGCAGAGGCCCAGAGGAAGGGAGGCCTCACAGGGACAGTGGTGGATCTCCATCAGGAGGAGGCTTGGACTGTGCGTTACTGACGAGGAATTGTATCAGAACAGGGGAGGAAGAGGGCAGAAACAGAAGAGTAAAAGCTAAAGGGGGATATGTTAACCTTTTAGACACAGGTGCCACTCAGAGATGTGAACAGACGGCAGGTGGAAGTAAAGAACAACCACAGGAGAACAACTGCATTGGAGCCATGCAGATAGTGGAGGAGGTATCTGCTTTACCTTCACTTCCTCCCCCTGTGGCAATGTTGCAAACCGGCACCGGGAACAATGCAGACACTGTCAGAGTACAGGGCAGAGGAACACTGCCTGCTCAAAACAGTACGGTTGATGGAGTGATCAACGGGACTGAAACTACTAATGGTGGTACAGAGACAGTGGCAGGAGCTACAGTGAACAGAACTGGATCAGGAGATGGAGACTATCAGTTAGTCCAGCATGAGGTTCTGTGCTCCTTGAAGAACAGCTATGAGGTCTTGGAGTTTCTGGGTCGTGGCACCTTTGGTCAGGTGGTTAAGTGCTGGAAGAGGGGAACAAATGAAGTTGTGGCTGTAAAAATACTCAAGAACCATCCATCCTATGCTCGCCAGGGACAGATTGAGGTGAGGATTTATGTGTTTTTGTTCCTTGAATGTATCATTGTCAGTGTTGAAAACGTGGATTAACTAGATTTTTTTTTTTTTTTTGGTGGGCATCACACCAGCTCATGGCAACCGAAGTACTGCTTCGATTCATTTCTAATTCTGAGAGAGAGACTGTTTAATCTTTCCAGAGTTTCTTTCTGTATTATTCTTTTACCCACGATGTTCTAAACTGAACCCACATGCTGTCTCCCTTGCTCATGAATCTCCAGGTGGAGATCCTGGCCCGCTTGAGCAGCGAGAATGCAGATGAGCACAATGTGGTGCGTGCTCTCGAATGCTTTCAGCATCGGAGCCACACCTGCTTGGTGTTTGAGATGCTGGAGCAAAACCTCTACGACTTCCTTAAACAGAACAAGTTCAGCCCACTGCCACTCAAAATCATCAGGCCTATTCTGCAGCAGGTAAAGTAACGTTGGTTGCAGGCACAAATGTAACTCGCAGCCAATTTTGAGTATTGAATCCCTTGCTGAGTAACTGCTTGCTCATATTATGGCAATCATTACAGGTGGCAACAGCCTTAAAGAAGCTGAAGTCTCTGGGTTTGATCCATGCTGACCTGAAGCCAGAGAATATCATGCTGGTGGACCCATCAAGGCAACCATACAGAGTCAAGGTCATCGACTTTGGTTCAGCCAGTCATGTCTCCAAAGCTGTGTGCTCCACTTACCTGCAGTCCAGATACTACAGGTGAGTGCTCTCATTTAAATCTCTGAATAATCATTCACTATTTTGCTAATATTTGGTCGCAAATGTCAAATCAGGTGGAGCAGAATTTAAATGGACTGTATTCTGGCATCTCCCTAGTATAAAATCCATTTATTTCCAAATGAACCTGTATGTGAAAAGAACAGTCTATTGTCAGGAGAATTGACAGCAAGCATTTGGGCGTGTAGATGGTTCTGTGCTGCACCCTGTGCGCTTTATCCGGCACTATCCCTCCCCTAAAGCAAGTAGTATTAGCGTTTTCAGTTGGTGCCTCGCACAGACAATCGATAGTTGTATGCTACATATCTGCAAGAGGTTTTGCAAAAATGTGTACATCTCAGTATGTTTGGCTTTGGCTTTTGTCAGTTCAGAAAAGACAATGGATTAGCTCTTGATTGTGCTTTTACTGTAGTTTTCCATTGTATATCCACAGCAGTGTTTAATTTTGCACCAAATTTTGCTTGAAAAACTTTCAGCACAGCTATTTAGACAGATGATTAATTTGCATTGCTTTAACAATCAATAGTGAATTGAGTGGGTATAATATTCATCTGCAATAATAGGTCACATTCCATTATTGATACTGAATAAGCTGCCCAAATGTGTAAGTATTTCATTCTGAAAACTAACCAGTTTTGTTATGAGAGATACCAAAAGTAGTTGAGAGGAAGTGAGAGTTGTAGACCTCAGAAAGAAACTCAGCTGTATTCAAGTGGTGTAAACTGTTGATGGATGACATTAGCAGGGAAGAATAACTTTGAGAAAGATTGGATATGACTCAAGGTGAAATGTCACGTCATTTGTTATCATGATACGCCAACATGGTGAGCTGACTTAGTCCCATGTTTATCTGTTGCTCTGCGTGTTTCTCACAGGGCTTAGCGAAGTCTTGCCCCGGCTTTATATGTTTAGGCCCTCTCTCTTATGTAATGTGAGGTACTCTGTAAAAACCTGCACCCTCCTCTTTACACTGCTCATGGATTCCTCTAAGCCACATATGCATTTTTGACTGCATGCCTGCATGCATAAATATCTGATCTATGGACTGTCTGTCACACCCTGCTTTATGCTGGTCTTGCATAACTTTCAGAGGAACTGAGATGTTTATATGAGGAACAACATCATGAAAAATTTGACTTCTAGGTTATGATGAAAAAGGAACGTGCTTATGAAATGCAGCCAGATTTGTGAACTTGTAAACCGTGTACAAATGAACTAAGCTGTTACTAAGCAGAGATTTTACAAATTAGATCATCTGTGAAATATCAAAACCCAAACACTTGTTTGAAATTTACTCAAAATTGTTTGAGTTATTAGATTCTTGTTGGCATGTGAAAGATTGAAATTGAGTACTACAGTAAGCAGTATGAAATATTTAAGGATTCCCAAGCTTGTTTCAGTGGCATTTCCTTTTTATTAATGCCAAATTTGGTTTACTATGCTGTTCCCTGCAAGTTTCAGCAGGTTGGGTAAACTATTATCTCTTCAAATATTTTGCAATATATGAGAAATGCTGGGTATGTTTTTAGCTAATGTGCTGCACACACCCATCATTTAACCCTGTGCTCCTGATCTTATAATCCTGTAAGGTTTCTCAGTTATCTCTGTATTAAATTAGATAACTGGGCAAAAACTACAGGTGTGGGATTCCTGCCTTGAAAATTCCTCCAGTGTAAAATCTAATGTGAGGCCTCACAGTACCAAAATCCCGGTGTTAACCCATGATGCAGCCACTTTAGTGAAAGCCAGCTGCTTTTTAGCAACCCCCCTCTGCCTCTCGAAGAGGTGAGGAGGAGACTGGAGCTATAACTGTTGCATAACATGAAGGCTTTCTCTCGGTTGACCTGGTTAAGTGTGTATGAGTGTTTTTTCAAGTGTGCCTACGTGTGTGTTTTGTATATGAGCAGTGTCAACAATGCTGAGATCACAGTGCAGTTAAAAAGGGTTGCCAGTGAATTTCAGGAAGGTCACTCAGGACAGAAAAAGCCAGGGAAGACTGGTATGTGAAAACCCACATTTAGATCCAGGAAAAAACATTCTGACATTCCTGTGTGTTTCTGGGTGTGCTCCTGTGTATGCCCCTGTCAACCACTGCAACAGGCTGGATAATTCATGTAGGTTACACAATGTACCCTAACATGGTTTGTAACAGCTCTTTTCAGCTTCTCCGAGGGTATAAAATTAGTGTGTCTGGTTTGGTAACTTAATCTTCAGGAGGCACAAAACTATGTTGTCTGGCTATCTTCTGAAGGGAAAAATTGGCCTCTTTGTTCTGGTAGCCAGAAAATAGTAGAGACGTGGAAGCCATGCATAGCCAGTGAGTGTTAATGAGAAAAGGAACGCCATATGCCCCTTCAGGCTGATGGAAGATCAGATGGGCTGCTGTATTGTTGACCAACTGCAAGGTGTACACAAAAGCCCTGGTATCGTATTTACACCCCGCCTCACTCACATGCTCCATGCAACCCGGCCTCCACTGTCTCGTTCTCCATTTGTATGCAACCCAGTGGTTCCCACAGATAGAGCATACCTTTAAGAGGTGGAAACTTTAACAGTAACTTTGTTAGAACTACAAGTTAGTTATGACCTATGGGGGACATTGAGGTTACATTGGTAAATTGTATCTGACTGCTGACAGTCCACATGTGAAGGGTTTATGTCAAAGGTGCACTTTTCCCTGCTTCAGTGGAATTTTTTTAAATATGCTTCAAATTTAAAAGATCAGAGCAGTTTTGTTTAAATGTTTATTTGTAAGTACATAGCTGTGTGCTTTGTTCAGTAGGAGAAGAAAACCTGAACCCTGTTTGACTTAATCTGTAGTGGAAAACAACTGCAGAAACACTGTATTATTTATTACAGGCTATTTAGGGTATATGTAATTTAAATTTACATATTTCATAACTGTGTGTGTGTGTGTGTTTGTAGGGGGAAGTTGGTCTAGCAATGACGTCAGCAGGACACTGTGTATTAGCAGGCCTGAATGTGAGCTTGCTTAGGTAAATATTTGTGTTCATAGGGAGAGGTCACACCACACTATGTCTATACGATTATGTCAGCAGTGTGTCTGACTTTCATTGGGTTTATGGCTCTTTTTTTTTTTTTGAACATCAGGTTATCAGCAGAGTGGTTTGCATGACAGAGTCTCCTCTTCACCAGTGTTCAGGTTACATAATGGCTGCTCTGTATTGTTACCATAGTGAAGCTGTTAAGAAACGCTGGCCTCACCACAGTGTGTAGGAGGAGATTTTTTTTTCCTTCTTTTTTTTTTTTTTTTTTAAATTTACAGCTTTGGGGTTTTCCCTGGATTTTCCAGAACCATAGTTAGTCAGAAATGTGGCTTTGATGCAAAATAAAAAGTGAAAATTAAGTTTTTCTTAAAATGCAAAAAGATTCTAGTCTGTGATTTTAAAAATGTCAAGTGCACTAAATACAGGATTGCATCTGTCACATGAACTTTGGAAACTCTACCTTCAGCTTTATTGATGTTCGTACAGTTTTCTTTACCAGCACAGGCATGTTGACCAAAATTACTAAGATAAGTATGAATGTTAATTAGCAGTGGTAATATACTCACTGGGGGCTTCATTAGAAACACCCGCACACCTGCTTATTCATGCAGTTACCTAATTGACAAATCATGAGGTTGCTGAGGTCAGAAGCTCCAGTTAATGTTCTCATAATATCAGTGGGATAGAAAAGTTATCTTTGACTTTGTTGATCTGCGATTCTCATGTACAACTGTAGTGACGAGCTGGAGCTGATGAAAAGGTTACTGGTAACTCAGATAAATTATCTTTATCACTGTGGAGCAGAAAAGCCACTCAGAATGGCTATTTCCAGTGTAATAATGCTCAAACTGATTTCATCAACATGACTGACGGTGACTGACTGTGACCATACCGGTCACATACCTGAACCAGTTGAAACCCCTCTTGGATGTGTTAGAACAAGTGATTGGCAGTATGAATGTTTGACTGACAAATCAGCAGAAATTGTGATGCAATCATTTCAACATGCAGCTAAGTCTCATAGGAATGTTTTTAGCATCTTGTGTAACTAATGGCACAAAGTGTTGCGGTAGTTTGGAAAGCATAGAGAAATCCTATCTAGTATTTTTTTTTTAAATAGTGTTTCCAATAACAATTTGTTAGGATGTGTGTGGCACTGTCTGCTGATCAGTACAAATCCAGATCTAGTGTAGTTCTAGAAATGAAATAGCCTGTAGGCTGTAAATAAGCCACCGTATGGTTTCAGTTACCCTTGACCAAAAGGAAATACAGACCATTGTGCTGCTAGCTCTGTTTGCCTCCAGTTGACGACTCCTGTCAGTGGTTGCACCTTCAGCATGGTGCTGCCTTCATTGGTCTTCTCTGTATGTTTGGGTGCAGCATTGCAGATTTTTAAATACACTTTTTTTTTAAATACATAAATGTTCGATTAAATTCACCACTGGATTTGGCTTGGATTTGTGGTTGCATATGGGTGTACTCATGTGACTCACTAGGATGACTCTGGCTCAGGCGGTAGCATGCCCAGTGACTACAGCATTGTGTATTGACTCCCAGAGCTTCCTGTTAACATGCTTAGTGGCCTTAAATGAATGCTTACTCAAGTTAGTAAGATTTTATACTGCCATACATTGACCTCTTCTGTAAATTCCTATAAATTATTCTACATGTACCAATTAATTCATAAATGATAAAATGTCAAACCATCGGTACCCCTGAATGAAACTTGTCAATAGTCCTAGTTCATTGAAAAGCGAATGTAAACTGGAATTATGCTGCTTTTGCTCAGATGCTCGAAGCTATACAGGTCCAAAAGTTTGGCTGAACTACTTCTAATACACATGGATGTTTTTTTTTCCTCTTTCTCTGTCTCTCTCTCTCTCTCCCCCCACCTTAAATTGAAATACAGTGAGGTGGTAATACAAACTTGACCTCCATTGAGTTTCCAAATGTAACTCTTGTAGATAGATGGCTCTGGCAAAAGCTATTGAATGCTTGTCATGCTCTAATGTGTTGTTGCCATGGTAGCCTGACACAGCAGGACCCAGTGAGGTGAGTGTTCAGTCCTGTGGGGGCTGGTGACGTAAAACCACCTCCCACAATGGAAATGAAGCACGGGGCTATGTGAATAATTCAACAAGGCAGATCAGGTGGAACGAAAGACGGCTATCATCCTAGCTCACTTACAGATTTGGGCAGGTTCTATTAGGCTTTCGTTTCCTAGGTGTGATTTCTTTCTGACAAGAGCACCTAGTTGCATCGCAGCAGTAGGTCTCTGCGCATGTGTCCAACTGTGCCATGTAGATGTGTCTTTAATATGTTCTCTTTGTGAGGAGCAGGGAAGTCACATCCTGTGCAGACCCAGTCTTAGTGGCACTTCAGTTTAAGACTAGGAAAAAAAAAATAATTTTATTGGGTTGGGAATAAAAATGGTGGAAAAATACATAACATTTTTCAAGTAGTTTGTCATAACTCACTTCACTTTAAATGTGGTTTCAGCCTGAGGCCTGATTATGTATAAGTCAAGGTTCTTAATGTCTTTTTGTAATTTGCTTTGGTCTTACTGATTTATTTACATGCCTTACTTGCCTCCATGGACTCTTTTTGTGTAAACAAGTCCTCAACCCATTTTTTCCTGCATCACCGAGGCCTTTAGCAAGAAACTGTGATATGGTCCAATTGTTGGTCATTGAAAGCTTTCCAGGGAACTTTTCATTTTCTGTGGCAGCTTTACAAAGAGAAGACACTAAAAGTAATATTTTTAACATCTTTTTTGATTGTGTGATTTATGGATGGAAACATGAAGGTTTAAAGATGCAGTATGTTAGTGCGTTTATATTCAACAATCAATAACGAGCAAAAGGAGGATTTAAAAAAAAAAAAAAAAAAAAAAGATTCCCTAAAATCAAGACAAGCCCATTGACCCAACCATTCTGCTACGTAGTTAAAAGTTAACTATCAGGATAATGAATACAATTGACCAGACAGATGAAAGTTATTCAAGAGACAACTGAGCCAAGTTGTTAAATGTGAAAGGGCATCATATCTTCGGTGAAATGATCATTACATCAACTTAGAGCATATTAAACTGGGGAAGAACATGACATCATATAAGTCAGCTTGGCCGATGTGATGAGATAAGCCATTTTTTGCCAGTAGAGCGCACCAGTATCGCTTTCTTTTCTGAACATGCATGTGCATTGCTAATGTAACTGCTGCACATATTAAGCCTTAATGTGTGCAGCAGAATTTGATACGTGTTCTGTACAGTCTCCTCATATTTAACATTGCTCACAACATAAACACTCCGTTGTATCAGTGTGTTGACCTTACTGTCTGCTGTGCTTGTTCTTCTTGTAACTGCTGTTCTCTAGTGTTACTAGTTAGTTCTGGAACCAGGTTGACCAAACACCTGTGTGTGCTGGGTGTGTTAGACATGTGTTATGTGATGAGCTGTTACAGCTCTGGAAAGCTGGTGCTGTTGCTGCTGCTTTTATGACTCTGGCAGTTAAGCTGGGTGCAGCAACACACACACATACACACAAATACCCTTTCCCACAACTATACAAGTTTATTTTTGTCATAGGCCTGTAATGGATAGCTATGTCTGAAGCTTGTGTTTGTGGACAGTGTTTTTATAATTTATTTATTTTACTTTTTTATTAGTTTAGCTCATCTGATCATCACCTACAGTTGATATTCATCTCTTGCAAGTTGGTAGTCAAAACATTTATGTTAAGTACTGTGTAGGCTTTTTAGCAGCATACTATTACCATACTGTCCACAGGATATTGCTGGGCCAAGTGAAGATGCTCATTTCTTTCACTACTCTTGTACCTCATACATAAAGCTAAAGCAACAGCCATTAGCACATCGGTTGTAGGTTTTTGTAATTTTCAACGGTTGCCCAATTTGGCCTTAGTTAATATGAAATTTGTGCAGTGAAAGTTAACCAAAGTGGCGTAACAAAAGCAAAGTAAGGTTGAGTAATTTTCAATTCCTGTTTATTAAGTATTAAGCCTATTTATTTTAATTGCTGTGTTTCTCTATTTTTCTCCTTAAAATGTTGTGTGAAGTATCGTAACTAAGATTGCTGAAGATTTCTGATGCTGTGAGAAGAGCTTGTTGCATAGTTAAATGTGTTTCTCTTGTTGATTGCAATGCTTAAAATGAGGGAAACCACAACCATTGTCCTCGCTTTGAAGGATTGTTCTTTAAATGTTTGAGACAAGTCTCTCCCAAGGCTTTTTTATTTTTTTTTCAATATTGCATAACCTGACTTCTTCCTCTTGAAGGAGCAATAGGAAATAGCAAAGTGTAATTTCCCCCCTTTAGAGCAACAAGAACAGACAGCACTGAAAGAGGGGTGGGCTCTTTTACATTTGTTTGTCTACAAACATGGTTGCATAGCTGCACATATAGATATATACACTGTTATTCACACTCATACACACAAAGAACCATGAGTAATGGCCCCATTTAAAATACTGTGAAATTATGGTCTTGTGTCTGGTTGTTGCTTGGCAACAGTCATTTCCCTTGTGGTCATCATAGCAGTGGTTACTATTTGCAGCACTGTTGCACCGATTCCGTGTCCAGTGTTAACAGTCCATTGTTTTATACACTACCTCACACTACTGCTGCAAGATTACAACCCATTTCAGTTGCATAAGTGGCAAAATCCCATTTTTGGAATAGATTTAGTTCTTTGTTGCTGGAACATTGCATGCACGTCATGTGTGTAATGCTCAATGTAACATCCAGGAATATTCTCTTGTTGAAACCATAATTTCCTTTAATGGAAACACATGAACTGCACTGTGGAGCCATTAAAGTTTTATTTAGGTTTTTTTATTTAAGTATCTTTAAAAATTAAACATAATTTGAGAGGTGAAAAGAGTTGCAATATATAAAACTTGCAATGTCTGTATGTGTTGCGTTGCTTTGCACTAAAAATATTACCCAACACTTCTCAGTGTAAGTTGAGTCAAAAACTACATCGGGTGTAATTTAGTTACCTTCCGGTTTCAACATGGGGCGAAACACTACAAAATTCAGGTGTCAAGTTAGTCAATGGTAAATAGCTAGCTTATCATCCTTCTGCATCAGGACTTTTCAGCTAGCACTGCCCTTAAAGGTATTATCTTTGTGCAGGGAATAATATTTGGGGTATTGTATTTATTTTAAACTAAATCACTCTCGTTATTTACCTTTTGAGCTCATTCCGTTCCACACAAACTATGTGCTAGAGCTCAGCACTGTCTCTCTCACTGAAATTACAGACATGTTCTGCTTCAGGCTCTGGCCGCGTGACTGGTTTCTGATTATACATGGGGACCAACACGAAACGTAACCTTTGCTGCCTCTCTTTTCTCTCCGTAGGGCTCCAGAGATTATTTTGGGCCTGCCATTTTGTGAGGCCATAGACATGTGGTCACTGGGCTGCGTGATAGCTGAGCTCTTCTTGGGTTGGCCTCTGTACCCTGGAGCACTGGAGTATGACCAGGTAACGTTTCCCTCACATTTACACATGCACAAGAAACACAGCAGATTGACTCACTCAGTCACACCACCTCTACTCATTCTGCCACTCACTTGACATGACATGTTCCCCAGATGAGAATAATTAGTGCTCGCTGTGCTGTACTTTCCCAGTAGCCAAAACTCAACAGTACCTTCAGTATACAGTTAGGTATACCATCTCTCATTTGCTGTATGACTGAGGTCCAACAAATCTAGCATGAAATCCACCTAATGCTAATCTGCCTTGAGTGAATCAGGAAATTGTTCTTGGCAATGTGTGATTATCTTCCCACAGGGTTGTGCAGCCTACTGCACTGCTGAGACTCTAAAAGGAGTCCCCCGACGAGGGAAAGGGAGAGGGAGCATGGGAAAAGGCCCACATCACATTCACAGACCAGTACAGGCCTACCCTGTCTTTGGCTGTAGCTACCTCTGTTTAGTCCATAGTTTGAAATTTAGAAAAAGTGAAATCCTGGTGTTGTGGCATGTCTGTAAGTGTCAGCGACATTTATTATGTTGGAAGAAAATGACATTGACCTTTTATGGATACATACAAAGTTTTCCATAACTCTAACATGTTGAATTTTCTTTGCCAAACTAAATGTTTGACATTGGCTCAATTTCCATAGTACATGCCAGTACCAAACATTCCACTTCATTAACATTTTAAAGAACCGATGGTCTGTTCAGCAGGATCCAGCTTAATGCCTACGCATGCATCTGTTTCCTTCTTTCTTTTTTTTCTGCGACGTGTCAGTTGCACATTGAGCAGCCGCTAGCAGTTTGAACAATCATCTGTCAGAGATTGTGGCTGATAGAGCTTCGCTGAGCAGTGGGAGCTCTGTTGTATCACAAGGCAATGCCAGGACGCACACTCGCGTGTGCACATTGAGCCCCCAAAAGCATGCAGTGCTGTGCCAAGGCTCACTGCAGTTCTACTCTACACAGCAAAATGTATTTATAAACATAAGCCTGATGGTAGACATGTGCACACACGCACACACGCACTGTGGTGAGCCATCAGTGCACCATCAGCAGGTTCTCAGTCCAGTGCCCTCTGGCCTGTCAGTGTGTTTGTTCTGGGCCATAGACGTGTACACATGCTCATGTGCACACACACATACATGCTGCAAAACCTTGCTGCAGGGTTTACATTTGTCATGTGGATTCTTTTTACCCCATTTTGAGGGGAAATCAAGGCAGGTCAGACCAGAAACTCGAGTGAATTCTAGAGAAACGGTGCTGGGATCTAAAATAAAAAGTCATTGACAAGAACAGATCAAACACAAATCAATCAAACTGAGCCATAGAGATATCATAAACTGCATTGGTGTTAGGTGAAAGGGTTTTTGCTTTTGGGGCATGACTATCTTTGCTCTTATAGATTTCTTGATTGCAAAAACCCACTAGGGTTTCCAAGGTGCTGTGAAATCACACTGTTTAGCTATAAAGGAACCTTCTACTTGAAGCCATTCTGTAATTTAATATGTTGTTTGTTTTTTCTTTGTCATAATTATCCTTCCTGTAAAGAGCACTGTAAAGAGCACTTGTTTGATCCACGATGCAGACTGTAGTCATAAAGTTCATTCAGACTGAAATATTTCAATGTGTATTTAGTTCAACTAAGACAATTGACGACACAAGGCTTTGGTTAAAAAATAGGTTTACTTATAAATGTTGTGCTGCTTCATTTCTTTTCCAAGAAAATGCTGACCTCTGACTCCCCTTTGTGTGTGATTGACTTGTTTACTCCATTTGCCTTTGGGCCTGTGCAGGGCTTGAACTATGTCAGTTTGGCAGAGCAATAAAGGTTGAAGGGCAGGAATTGAACATGCTGTATTAGATAACGGAACACTTAGAGCAGGTGGACACAGTCCAGATCTCAGACTATAACAGATTTATGTGCTGTAGACAGTGCAATGCATTGTGTTGTTCCCTTTAAGCCACTGGTGTTAAGCAATTCACATCAACCATCCAGCTGTATGCCAATGTACCTTAAACGCTGATAAGCTGCGTTAGCACATGACCACTGAGCTCCAGCTGAACTGAACCCTGTGTTTTCAGTAATTGCATAAAATGGATGAAATTACGTTCAAGTCAATTAACTTTTTTCAGGTAAGTTGGCCTGCCTCTCTATCTCTCCTTTTCATTCTGTCATTTCTTCCCACACCTTCTCATGTCTTCTATTCCTTTCTCCCCTAAAACCTGAAACTATTTATTTATTGACATTTTCTCCTTCCCACTCTTCCTCTCTCTCCTGTCATGCTCTCCTCAGATTCGGTACATCTCTCAGACTCAGGGCCTGCCTGCAGAGCAGCTGCTCAACAAGGGGACCAAGACCTCCCGTTTCTTCTCCAAAGAGTCGGACTCTCCCTATGCCTCCTGGAGACTAAAAGTACCTGCATGCAAATCACACAAACATGCACATAAAACAGACATGCTGTAGACCTGCACACCCAATGCACACATCCTTTGGTGAACCACACTTTATCGTCACTGACGCTGGTGGTTAGGACACGCACACAGACTGAGGAGTATGAGGCTTAAAGTAAAGAAGCACCGGCTGTTCATGGCAGGGACCGGCAGTGAGGAAAAGCATATGAAGCAGCAACAGTGCTTTCCCAATAGGAAACAGCTGCATTAAGCCTTTCAAAACAGGACAAAGCCTGCACACCCTGAAGAAAGCTCAAGGAAATGGGAAACTGTGTTTAGACTACCTGCCAATCTGACTCCAAATAAATTTTAACGAATGTGAGACTAATATTTATCTGTACGTGATATTCCCCACAAAAACCCAACTGCCTTTTTGACCATGCTGCTTAGTGTGGAACTTACGTAGCTTCTTCTCACTGCTTGTATTTATATCATCTAATATTATGACCTTTACTTCCTCTGTTCAACACACTGGCATACTGTGTTGAAACAAAACTTGACCTCTTGGCCTATACTGCATATTGCACATATTGAGATTCTTACCTTTCCATACTTTTGTTCTTCCTGCAGACGACAGAGGAGCATGAGAAGGAGACAGGACTTAAATCCAAAGAGGCCAGAAAGTACATCTTCAGCTGTCTGGATGACATAGCACATGTGAGTCCAGCTACTGCAGCTAGTGTTCAGGACTACACATGGAGTTCAAATTTCTATAATTTGATTCCAGTTTTATGTGGTAATGAAGAATGCTGGCCTCGTAATCACATCTCACAGAGATGTATTAAAGCCTGCAAAACACAGATTAGCAGCAGTTAACATGTTCCTCTGTTTGTTAATTAACTGCAACATGAACTGTCACTCTCTGTACTCATTTGCTTCCGCTTTGCATGCTCCTGTCCATTAGGTGAACCTGGTGCTGTGTCCTGATAACAGTGACATGCAAGCAGAGAAGGCAGACAGGAGGGAGTTTGTGTCTCTGCTGAAGAGCATGCTGCTGATTGATGCTGAGGAAAGAACCGTTCCTTCCAATGTCCTCAATCATCCCTTCCTCACTATGACTCATCTGCTGGACTACCCGCATAGTAACCAGTAAGGCCGACTTGAAACAGAATGTATTGGGTTGCAGATTCTTGTTTGTCTTGTAACTGCTTTATTTCTCCTTGGTGTAGTAACAATCAATATACAAACACAAAATGGTTGAGTATAGTCTGAGTCGTGCCATTTTTCCACCCTTAATAAACAACTCCTCTGCTTTCCTCCAGTGTTCAGTCATCTTTCCGAATCATGGACATGTGCCACAGCCGCCCCATCAGTGCAGTTTTTGATGCTCTCAACCAGAACACCATTCATTTCTCAAGACCTCCTGTAGCCCCCCCTGCCTCCTCTGGCCTTCCTCTTGGTTACAGCAACATACCGGTCCACACTCAGGTCAGATACTGGAGCTGAGTTTGTTCCTCCCCCCCTTCTGTTTTCCTGCTCCTGGGCATGTTGTACTTCCCTGTCAGTCAGTGTACCAGTAATCTTTTTTTATCAGAGGTACACAGACATCACAGTCAGTTCTCTTTCAACTACTAGCAATGTTATTGAGCCTATAAAGTTATAAAGTGTCATTCAACTGCATTATTTTGGTTCCAAATTATTCTACTACACATAAGCTCTTGGTGGGGACCAGTGTTTTTTTTTAAGGACAGAGAATGTAAATATATACTTAGAAATATATCTAATCCTTGTTTACATAATGTTTCAGTGAAAGCTTATCTATGCTGTTGACCTCATGTTGCCCTCTTCTGGACAGAAGGTGCTATAACAGAATGGTGTTGGTGTTTGTTACTGCCAGTCAAGTCTAATTTTGTTGCCATGTCTCTCCCTTTTGTCTCCATTTCCTGGCAACTGCTATTACATTTCATCTTTGGCCTTTATAATCTCTTTTCTGGCTGCGTGTCATCTCTGTTTATATCCTTCTGCTGTCTTCTTGTCACCTCCCCCCTGCCCTTGCTATTTCAATGCAGACTCTAACCCAGTCAGCTCCCTCCGTCTTGCATCCAGGAATAGCTCTAACAACTGGAAATGGGCAGTTTGGGTGCAGTGACTCGTTCCCACCTGCCCTTCTTCTGTGTCCTCCCACATTACAAGGTATTCACACCGAGATTTCATATTTGGATTGCACTACTCGGCCTA
This sequence comes from Echeneis naucrates, assembly GCF_900963305.1. Lineage (NCBI taxonomy): Eukaryota > Metazoa > Chordata > Actinopteri > Carangiformes > Echeneidae > Echeneis > Echeneis naucrates. The sequence goes on along the minus strand of NC_042526.1, from coordinate 3,473,483 downwards.
ACTTAAACTTATACATAGCCCTTTTTGTGTGTGTGTGTGTTTTATTTATAAATTTTTTTTATTTTATTTTTTTTAAAGGTAACCTTAATCAACCAGCAGGATATTCTGTTCCCATGGTAACCCAGGCCCCTCCCATACAGCCCTTACCCGTGAGGCCTGGAGTGATAGCTCAGGTAAGAGACAGATTCAGACATGGCTTGTGTAGATTTGTGCAGTCACTCTTGCATGCATTGATTTTCAACTGATTTTGTGTTAGCATGTAAGTGCTAACAGTACCAATAAGTAGAAATGTTTTGAGATACCCTGACAGAGGCATATTAAAGTCAGCATTTAGAACAATACGGCCTTTGCAGTGTTTTGTCTACACTACAGTCCAAATTTATGACCCTGTGGCCACTTTGGCATCAGAAAATGTTTTGGGGATTTAAAATCTTCCTCAGGGACACAGGCAGAGATCTAACAGAGCTGATAGAGATCAGACTGATACGGCTCGCATGCCATCCCTTATTTTCCTTCTCTGCGCCTGCAGCAGGCCTGGTCTAGCAGGGGGCAGCAGGTCCTTGTCCCAGCAGCATGGCAGCCAATGACTCCAGTGGGTCCTCCTCCTTCCCACCCCCCTCCACCACCCCCTACCTCCCTTACCAACGACGCCACTGCTGGTCCACAAAGGATTGGCGACTGGGGGTGAGTCACCACACTCTGAGTCATGTAAACTTTAACATTGGAAAAATCCCTATTTCAAGACTTCCACCAGTCAAATGTTTTTGTTTGTTTTGCCAGTATGCATACACAACTTCTTCCATCTAATCCAAACAAAAATGGTAAACACAGGTCCAGATTTCTAACAGGATCCATTTTCACATGTGCAGTTTTACATTACTTATTAATGTATAATAAGTGTTATATGTGCTATTAGAATACATGCTATGAATAGTAAATCTGATCAGATTGTGGATTGTGTTTTGTTCATATCACATATTTTTACTCAAAATATGATGCTACATCATAGTTTTTATTTTTTTATGTCTTTCTAACAGGAAAGTGTGTCCTCACAACAGCCACTATAGTTCGGTGATTCAGCAGCCTCTCTTGACTAATCAGATGCCAGCACTCTCTGCCCATCAGCCAATCAACATTGGCATAGCTCATGTTGTGTGGCCCCAGCCAGCCAATAAAAGGAACCGACACAGTCACAACAGGTGAGAGCCTGCAATGTAGATTAAAATTTAGGCTATGTTCACACTGCAAGCCTTAGTGCTCAAATCAGATTTCTTGTAATTGAGATTTTTTAATTTTTTTTTTTTTTTATTGCTGCTGTTCACATTATATTTTAAAATTCGGACTCCAATGTAAACTGCTCATGGCCCTGATATGACCCACATGTGCAGAAGAACATTAAGATCTCACATGCACCACTCTGTGTATGGAAATAAACAAGGAAAGATCTGGAATAACAGACATGGGGACCACAGATGTTAGCGTTTACAGTTCAATTAGGTATAATAAATAAATGTACTTACTAATTTCTTTTAATAAAGTCTAATATTTCACTGTCCCTCCATTGACTATTTGTGATCACCGTCTGCAATGTTTGTTTTTGTTTGACGGCTCTCTTCTCACTCACTCTTCCCACACAATTATGATGATTGTCAATCTAGAGTGAGGTAAAAGTGGCATTGAATTCCGATAGAATGGTTGCGTGGCTGTTCAGACTGAGGAGGGATTTATGCCGTACACACTGTCATTAGCCATTTGGATTTTGGAGGGAAGAATTTGATTGGGGCCAGATTGGCCTGCTATGTGAACTTGGCCTTGGTGATATTTTTAAGATGAATCTGCTCTGCCGTTTTATTCTAAGTTAATATATCAACTGTTCTGTCAAAAGGAACCTGTCCCACTCCAGCAACATCCATGTATCAGCATGTCGGACCCCAAAGATGGCCAATGTTGTTGGACAGGCAGTGTCTGGGAGGGAGCAGCCTCAGAGAGTGGTGTCTCTGGAGGAAACCAGGCTACTGGAAGTTCAAAACACAGATGAGGAGGAAGATGACGCAGAAGAAGAGGTGAGCTGCTTTAGAGAGGTGGCGCCCAGTGGTAACAGACAGCTGGAACTGTCCGGTCAACAACAACGAGATGTGGCAGTCCTTATGGGTGACACACCAAGCCCGGCTCCCAGTGTGATTAGCATCCGTAGTGAACCGACTGATGGAGAGGATGAGGATGAAGACCCTCAGAGGTGCCGTCTGAGAGAGTAAGTAACATCAACCACAATGTATCCTGATTTACTGACAGAGTACTTAACATTTTCACTTGCAGAATGAGTGTTTTTAACAAGCAGTGCAAACTTCTGAGCCTTGAAGGCTAAGCTGCATTTTTCCGTCCATAGGTGTAAAGAAGAATGCATGTGTGAGGCCTGCCGAAACACCAGTGTGTCCATGGAGAGAGTGTGCTCCCTAAGCAGTCCTGACAGCAGCCTTAGCACCAACTCCCTGGCGTCCAACTCTCTTCAGTCCAGCCCCTCTGTCTCCCCATGCAAGAGACCCAACAGGTAGTCACTAGTCGAAGTGTGTTCCGATGTCCACATTTCAATGAACATCATGTTATTTCATGTTAATGGGCTTTTCTTCTTTCTGCTATCAGCATGTCTGAGGATGACAGCCACGAGAGTGGCTGTGACACAGTGGAAGGTTCCCCCACGTCCAACACATCAGGCTCGCCGCGTGGCAACAGCCATTACCGTTACCTTGACAACAGTAACCACAACAACTGTCCACCTTTGGCTTCAATGGTTGCACCGTTGCCTTCCCCTGCAGTACAAGGCCGGAGTCCCCGTGGCGTCAGAACAATGGTTGTTCCACCAATGAGAGTGCAGAACAACAACTCTCAGGGGACACAGGAGCGAGTCCAGAGAACAGGTCAGTGGAAGTTTTCCCAATAGACATTTTTGCAAGTGTGGGTTCCCCAACCCCACCCCACCCTTTAATACCCTTAACAAGTCATTGATTAGCATTTATATTTTTAGATTTATATAGCACACAAGAACCGAAAGGTGTTTTAAGAGGTTCTGAACAAAGACCGTTTGTCTTTGTCTACATATCTGGAAAAGGCTTGGAAGTGACTGCTGGTAACATTGTCCTAATTGGCCAAGTTGCTGTACTATGTAACTATGAAGTCAGAGTAAGAGAAAAGCGAACGGATAAAAGGATGAAACCTGCTGACATCATGCAGAATACAAGTAACCTATGGCCTGGTCCAGCCAAGAACCAGACTGTCACTTAGCCACTTAGTCTGTCTCTGTACTGGACATCTCTGTGTTCAGGGTGCAGAATGATCCCAGGGAATAAGGAATGACAAAATGTATTAAAATAGCTTACTTCAACTTAAGCAAAGTGTTGTATTGAATTCTAACCAGTTTGTTTTTTTTTTCCCTGGATCGCAGACCAAGATAATTTGATGCTTTGATGATGAAACCACTGTTTTTACACTAACGTCCAGAGAATTTTACTGTTATGAATGTGCCAACTTTTGCCACCTTTCATGTGGTCAGTGACCTGTTCTTTGGCGGTGTCTGCTTTGCAGGTCAAATGGAGGCAGTAGGGCCTTATCGCCCTCTAGTGGGTCATAGAGGCTTTAACAGGTGATCAAGAGACAAGTCCTAATACCTGAGAGATGCATCCATAACAGGCAATGTTAACATTTCCTGTGGTCCCTCCATCAAAACAGCAGCTTTCTTCAAGGAAATGTTTGACCTTAAAGTTGGTATTTCTAATTTGGATGCTGTGCAAAATGTATTAATGTAGCTATTTTGGCTTTGGTAGCTTCTGAGCATTCATTAAAGTAATTCAATGCTTTTCTTGTTAATCCCTTTACTCCAACCCTTGAAAGTAGTTTTATAATGGCTGCAAAAGTACAGAGTATCCTCCCTTATTTGACAAAACCCAAGTTTCCTTGCAAAAATCAACCACATATTTTCAAAAATTAAGATGAGGGTTAATCTCAACTGGGGTAAAGTGAATGTATTTTCCAAACATCAGTCTGATGGTTCCCACTAATGGGTGGAAAGCAGGATGCATTTCAGTTGGTATTGGGTCAGATCCCTTTTGCTCTGCTTGGTCTTGTAATGCAAAAAAAAAAAAGTTTCCCCAAGGTGCTGATCTGAGATCAGTTTCACTCATCTGAATGGTTTAGTGAATTAAAAACTGAAGCAGATCAGTCCAAGGATTATTTTGGCTCCTCAGGTGCCTTATGAGTGCCAACAGTCTTTCTTTCTCTTTCCCAAGCTCTGTGGGTCTTATTGTCTATTTTATTGTGCAGTGTTTCTCAACTATTAAAATATGGATGACATGTTTGATCCTGTAACAGCAGCAGATATTACAGTTACACTGTGACCATAACATGTTAAATTGTCCTTCCTCTGCTCCACTGAGCAGGTGATTTTCCGGTGTTCCGGTACACCTAAAATTAGGTTTTGGTTTAGACAACATCATATCTTAGTGCAGATGCTTTGTTGCATTGTTAACTTGGTCTTCATACGTATATATTATTGTGCCCTGAGGAATGTCTGTCTGTCTGTTGAAGCCTACTCCAGAACTCCAGTCACATCCCAGTCTGCTTTGAAACCTTCGCAGCCTTTATCTGCTTTGCACGTGAAAGGTCAACCTGTGTCTTTCTTTCCCTGCTAGTTAGTTCAGTTGGACGACTGCAACTGAAGTCATGGTGGTTCCTCCATTTCATAATTACTGAGGCCACTATGCTACTGGAAACACTTAAACCGTTGCTCTGATCTATTTCAGAAGCCTACAGAGTTTCTTGGATGACATGGTTTGTGGCACTTTATGGAGTACAGTTTATGTGGCAGCTAAAGAAACTGGATACTTTTCAGTTTTTTTATTTTTAGCAAATGACAGGTTATGTATTTTCTAAAAAATAAATTTTTATCCATCCATCTGATCCTAAATGTGCATCAGAAAGTGTAGATTTGGTAAACGTTTCTGTATATTGTAAATCACTGTCTGTTCCTTTGTTTTCTCTGGCATGCATGCCTGTTTGTTGTTTGAACTCTTGATCATTGTTGCTCTGCATCACTGTCTTAAAATCTTGTGGGTCATCCGGACTAAAGCCTAACCGCCACTTCTGCAGTACTCACTCCTGTCGTCTCTCAGTCTCAGAGTCCTGGTCCCGGTCCAAAGGGCGCAGCAGTCTCATAGGACAACAGAGCACTCCCTCATCCATCCCCCTCCTCCCATCCGCCCCCCTCTTGTCCCGACAGCAGAAGGCAACGGGACAGCACCAGCCCCCTCTGGCCTTTGGACAGGTCAGTGTGGTTCTTTCCATATTTAAATTATAATAATATAATATCTATTGGGGAATATTAACTTGGAAGAGAGCACCAGGACTCCTAATTTGAAAATCGCTTAAGAATGATTATTTCATTGAACTTGGACAACAGCTTGAAAAATGAGGTGTAGGCACTCCAGTAAGGGAGTTTACACACCAAGCACCACCTGGTTGGAGCTGTCGGAAGCAGACAAATGTGAGCACCATCAAGATACTTTGACATGTTGTTGGTCAAGCAGTTTATGAACACTTACTTCAAGAGATAAAACATGTTGCTGTTGGTTACATAAAAGTAATTGAGTGTAGGAAGCTAGCCAGATGATCATTTTGAAAACAGCTCACTCACTCGGAGATAGCCAGCAATTTCTTGGTCTCCTGTCAGTCACTGAAACTTTTCCTGCCTGTTGAAAGGCAGCAGCCAGATTTTGAAGTGTCAGAAAGTCAGTTTTATGACCTTTACAGAGCTAGGATAGCTGTTTCCTGCTGACTTCAGTCTGTTTAGATAAGTTTACCAGCTCCGCCAGCTTCATACTAAACAAACATGAAGGTTAATCCTCTAATGTAACTCCAAGCAAGGAGGTGTGTTTCTGTTCTGTTGAGAATCTGTGTCGTTAACGGATTGTGTGTTTGTGTTTTGCTTCCCCTCTCTCTCAGGTGCAGCCGTACGGTTCAAACCACAGCAACAAAGAATGGAACGGCAACTATGGGCCACTGCGACCGCACGCCTACATTCCCCCTACTGTCCACACACACACCTTCACACACCTGCCGCACAGCAGCCCCACACACACTTCGGCCGGCCCGCACACACACAACCAGGGCCTGCCCACACACACCCTACTGTCATATCCTCCCAGCGGCCCCCTCACCACCGCCCACCACCCCCATCCCATATTGTCCTCTCGCCCTCCTCCCCCTCTCCTCCAGCACAGCTACAGTCTCTCCCACCCTCAAGGAGGCACTATACTTCACCAGGTCACCCTGGGCATCGGCACCCACCCCCACCACGCTGGACATCCCGCTCCCCACCCACACAGGCTCCTCCCTTCCCCGACCATCCACCCGCACCACCAGCCCGGCTACGCCCACCACCCCCACCAGTTCAAACCTCCCTTCCCCCCTCCCCCACCCCCTCCTCACCCCTACATGGCCTCTCCAGCTGCCTATACAGGCTTCCCTCTGAGCCCCACCAAGCTCAGCCATCACCCCCAGTTCTCTTATATCTGAGGAGCAGGTTGGCGCTGCAGCAGCACCTTCTGCTGAGGAGGGGCAACGGAAAATGGACTGGTGCTGCCACCTGGGCAGGTAGAGCCAGCACCAGAGCACAACATGGACACTTGTGACGATGAAGATAAGGAAGAGAAAAATAAAGGTTATCCAGAGGAGGATGGATATGAGTTTATCGTGGGGGACTGAGAAAGAAACATTTAAGTAACAATACTGAAGATAATGTTTTATTGTGTTTTGAGGACACAGAAAATTCACGGCCTCTGAAACCTGGAGGTTCACAGCAAAAGTCAGGAGCAACGTGGGATCTGAAAGACTTCCTGTTAAATCATGTCAGCCAAGGGAGGAAGCAACGATTTGAATCGACCCGCAAAGCTTTATAAGAGAGCATTACAAACGTGATTTAATCCACAAACAATGATGATAAGGAAATTTTAATTAAGAGTGTGTCTTTTGCACATTACCTCCTGTCATTTGTTGTTGTGTAGTGTTCAGACAAAATGATCTAATTACAGGCTGAAAACCATTTGTTGTCGTTGCTGTCAGATCACTCAGCCTACCCTCCCTTTATCTTTGTTGCCTTGTAGCATGTGCTAGCCGGTCAGATCTGTTTGCTAAGCCATCCCAGTCTGTATTAACCAGGATCAAATGCTCCTGTCTTTGTTTCAGGCAGACTTTGCTGCTGCCCTCTCCTAGTGCCTTAAAACCAGAGTCTATGATGTTACTTCAGGAGCTTATAGATTGTAAATTTAACTGGGCCTTTAGCACTTAACCTTCAGACTCTGATTACAGTGGACTTATGGGATAAATATGAGGGTAATGCTTGTGGGAATGTTTAAATATTGGCAAATGTTGGACTTCAGTTTGCTTTCTAACTCAGAGTATGGATTTACTTTAGCTAGAGGCTGCACATCTAGGGCTTTGACTGAATGAGCTTTTTATGTACATTAAGAGTGATTTGGTATTTTGATAATCGATTTCTATTCACTATAGTACTTAATTCATAACAGTATTGTCACTGTTTACTGTAACTGCAATACAATCTAGATAGCCTCTGGGTTGCTTAGTTTTTATTATTTAGCATTTAGGTTAGACTTGCAGTAATGCATTTTATATTTTAGATTTTTGGGAGTGGCATAGACTAAGAAATTAAGATCTTTTGTGTTTTTATTTTTAAATGCTTGTCAGTGTTTGAAATAATCAGCTTACAGTATAATTGCTGGGCTATTGAGTGTTAGAGGTGTATCAGTAATTGTTTTAAATATTTGTGTGAGATGAAACTTTTGTCCATGTATTGAAGCCTGTTGTCAGTTTTGATACATTCCTTCAGGGTGGATGCATAGCCTTGATTTGTTTTTGTTGTTTTTTTTTGTTTGTTTTGATTTCAAGTGTGTATTAGAGCTGCGTCTTTTTTGTCATAGCAACCGGTATTTTACACCAGTCAGCACCAAAGACTGTTCATTAATCATTTCTGAAGCATGGTTGCTACTATTTCTCCTTTCACCTCCAGCATACTGTTGCAGTTATCTATGTTGGAATATATTGTGAGATCTCTATTTTAAAGATGAGGTTGAGGTTTTATTTTTCTGAGCTATGTTTGGCAAATTGTATTTGGAATGTATAGATAATAAGCTGCTATGTACTGATTATCTGCCACTTCGTAGCTGTGAATTTAGAGGATTAATCTCATTCTAGCCTGCAGTCTCTTTTGTATTATAGCTCTGACTAGATACATTAGAAGTGGGTTTTATTTTTGATCATAGAGTGTATTGAATGCTACTCCTATATGCTAGTGCCTCTGTATATTGGCTTTGTTGTTTTGAAGTGATTGTAAACTGCTGTAATGGAAGTTGAGTTTTCCTTTTTTTTTTTTTTTTAATTCTGTTGCTTTTTGGTGTGAGTGTGTATTTTTGTCTGTGTGTATTTAGCATCAGTATTTCAAATGTAGGCTGGGTTCACTCTTGGATTCTGTAACCGGTGTGTTTTTGATGTATTTCCTAGTTTCACGTCTGGTGACATTTCCGTTATTGGACTTTATTCTGCAACTCTTCGTACTGTACAACTAGTGCCTTTCTTCAAACAAGTGGCTGGCAGATGACGTCTTGCATTGATATCAAAGCAGTCTGAAATTTGTTGTCTTATTCCTTTTGAGGGGATCAGCTCCAATTTTCATATTATAAAACCCCAAAGTTATTTGTTTGACAAAGAAGAGATCTGAAAACAATCTTTTTTTTTTTTATTATTATTATTATTATTATTAACTGAATCCTAAGAAAGTACAAGTCAGGGAATGTTTTATTGTGCTCACCCAGAACACCGTGCAGTACACAAACATATAGGGCCTAAATATACACAAATGCAGAGCTTTATTCTCACACCGTGAATGTATTTGTGGAATTCAAAGACATCTGGGCTTTTTTTTTTGGGGGGGGGGTTTGCATTTCTGATGGCCACACAGCATTTTCTCTCCTTTGTGATGTGGATGCTGACAGTTCCTGTATGCAGTTATTACCATTGTTAGATATCACCATGTGTTTCAGTCAGGGGTTCTTTCAAAATGCTTTATTTGTCAGTCATATTCAAGGTTTAGGTCCAAAGTTGTCCCATCCTCATCCACTCATTGTACTACATTGTTATGGTTTTGCTTGTCTTTTTGTCTGAATATGCTACTGTGTTGACCCTTTAACGAACGAGAGGATGCACACTGCTCATCTTGAAGTGCACTCTGGTTGTCATAAATAATAGATGTGTGTCGTGGCACGATAATCTGTTCTTGACCTCAAGGCAATGGTTTAATTTTTAAACTCCAGTGTGCAGCCTCTCGTCAGTTCCCCCCGTTCTCTATTCTTTCTGTCAGCTCAGCACCTGTGACGAGATGGACAAAATGTACCACACCGTAATCCCCTCCCACATTGGGGTTGATTGCTTCGGGTGGATAATCCCACCTCCCTACAGCTTTACAATGGTGGTTGCATCATCACGTCACAGAGTCCCAGATCCAAAGCTCATCAAACACATGGAGCGACACAGTGACAAACCAGGCCAAAACCTGAGGGGCCGTTAATCCAAACCCGTCCCTCGTTAACAGCTGTTTGTTGGGCGCCGTCACCTCAAAACGACAAACGCACCAAACATGGATCCTCTCAATTGGGTCCTGGGCTGATAACTAATTTATATGAAATTTGACTCCTAAAATATTTTGTCTCACAACTATCTAATTATGTTGGCATTTATTGTGTTTAGATACATATTATAGACATGATGGCTAAATTGAAACTGTTACTGTTCTAAATATATGTAGATTTGTGTGGCTTTATGATTTTATTTTTTCTTTTCTTAAATGCTACACTAGTTTGACATGTAGCAACTGCACTGTGCAATATAAAACAATACGAGGACTGGGAAAATGATTTGTTTGGTTGTAATGTGTCTTACCAGTTTGCGGTCATTTTTTCTCCCCCCTCTCGTTCTCAGTGAGTTTCAATGTGACCAAGCCTTATGTACTTTGTCACAAAAAGCGGGTCCTTCTTGGTGACTCTTATTGGTGAGTGTCAAATTATGAGTTGATGGTGTACTATGTCAAGATTCACTTTGAATTAAAAAAAACTTTTGCTTCATTCAGTGCTTGTTGCCTTCCTTCATACATCTGAGGACAAATGAGACGGTTTTAATCATCAGTTTGACAATATAGGAATATTAGCTTCTCTTACATTCTAAACCAAAATGAGTCAGTCAATATCAACCAGGAAAAAAAAAAAACACGACCAAAAACTTCCTCTCTGCAGCATTCGATAAGCACATTTGATGCATTCAGGGAAATGCTGATAAGTTGGTGAAACTTAGTTGAAACAGCCATTTTTTACTGCAGACTCTTTGACTGGGGCCATCATCAGGGTTGGTGTGGTTGAAAAGTCAATATTTCCAAGCAATTTGCCTCTACTTTGGAAAACCAGTAAAGGTATGAATGCAAAAACAAGGATTTAGGAGTGATAGGAGAAAATCTGACGGCTCTTTAAAGCAACACTATTTACAACACATGGACAAAATATACTTTTCCTGCAGACAACTCAAACAAATGAGCTAAATGTTTAAATAAGATAACACAAAAGAAATGTTCAAGCACAAATGAGCCATGAAAAACCGAGCAAGGGCCTGAATAATGCGAAGATATAAGTGGGCTATATACATCTTTGACTTTTTAATATAGTTGTAAAGTGGAGAATATTAATATTTTAAGGGCTGTAAATGGGAAAATAACATTTATAATGATAAAATAAGATTGTGTGCATGATGGCGACTCTAGTTTAGTTTACTAGTCTCTGGGGGGGGGGGGGGGGGTCCCGTTACCAGTCTAGTCCGGCATAGGCGCCGTATCTTGCATTAGCCCAGTCCATTACTCGCACCCAATTAAGCAATTAACCTAGACATGTTCAGCTGCCCAGACCGGGAATCGAACCCGCGACTTTCTTATTGCGGGGTCTACACCACCATGCTGCTCAAGTTCAAATAGCTTCCTCCATCTGTATTTTTGATTTACATCTCAGTTCATATTCAGGTGCAATATTATGTATTTTTTAGTATAAATATGATATATATGACAGCTACTTTATTTATCCTGAGGGAAATTCACTTACATGCAACACTCACAACAAACAATGCACTTTCCTTCACAGCGCTTTTGTAGAGATTAGATGATGAAAGGTTTACAAACACTATACTGAAATGTGGCACATGAGATATTGTGCTAAAACAGCTGGTTAATATCGGCACAGCTCCACTTTAGGGAAGCAGAAAGCGTCTCCATTTTCTGCTTTTCTGCTTCCTATCCAGCAGGAGTCAGTCACAGAACAGACATTATACGGACACAATCAACAACCAAGAAACTCCAAATGAACCATCTGATTTCTGTGTTGATTCCTGCCTGAAGAATAAACACAGGAAGGACTCTGCCTCCCCGTGAGATTCTGGAGACCACAGACAAAAAAAAATAGTAGACAATAGTTTCATTTATCTTCATTATGGAGGATAAAAAAACTAGAATATAATATAAAACATTACACTGAGTGGAGCGGGTGTCCTGTCCAAGATGGCGGCCCCACGGGGTCGCTGGTGTGGGCTGTTTCTGGAGTGCTTCCGTCATTTTCCGCGACCAGGAAGTCGCTAAAAAATAAGCTCTAGACCGCAGATCTTCGTAAATAGCTGTCCATTTGATGCACACGGGTCTTTTCTCTCAGTTGGAAAACATCTTTCAAAGGCTTTTCTCGACGGCAAAACAAAGAAAAACGATGCTAGCTAGAACAGCTAGGTTGTTGCTAAGTAGCAACATGACATGCGCACCTGTTTGATCTTTCACGCACATCCGGATTATTAAAACTAAATTAAATCAAAAACCCGAAGTTAACTAATGTAAGTTATTCCCTCTTAATCATCCTTTAAAACAACCCCCCAAACTTAAAGACTTTCTTGGCGAACAGTTTGGTTCACAATTTCGTTTCATTGTGACGTCATAAAGACTATAATCTTCTTAACAGTTAGATTTTTTTTTTTTTTTTATCATTAATTGAGGTTTGTAAACTGCGTTAAAATGGTGGTATCCTTTTTGTTTGGTTTTTATTTCTAATCTAAAATGTTACACAAACATTCTGGTAATAATCTCCGACATCTGTGCAGATTTGGGTTAATGCATGTTGATGATATAACACCGTGTTTACTAATTAAGTTTCCCACATGGTGTTTCCGGCTTGGTTAAAAAAAAAAAAATCACCTTTGTGTCTTTTCCAGTAAATGGGGCACAATGGGAACGGCTCTAATGATGAGTGTATTTCCCCGGTGTGGATGATTTACCCCTTCCGGTGGTGATTGTGCCAAGGCTGGGTGATGCCCCCCCCCTCCTGCTTTGGCTCCCACCAGGGGTCGCCTGAGTCCTGCTGAACCCGGACCTGCCACATCCAGCGGAGCAGAGTCTCAGGCTGCAGACGGAAACAAGGACACAGGTGAGTAATGTGGGCTCACATTTGTGTTTTCGAACAGGGAACACTTTGTGACCTTTTGGGCCTGTTCCTGACATCTCAAAACACAACCACACCAAACACTCAATCCGTTTCTGTGACTGCCCGAAGCTGCGCAAAGTTACAGCAATAAGACAAAAGCAAACCGGAAGTGTGGCACTAGAAACCAATCAAAATGAGTACTACTACTTTACTTTGCCCCAAAAACAATTAATGGCCTTTAACACAACAAACTGCATGTTAATGCTGAGTAACAAATATAGTCAGTGATCATCTCAATCATCTTATGATATATATGAATGTGTGTATCTAACTTGAGTCGGTACACGTTGAGATCATGAATGAAGAGACACGTTGATGGAGATTTACCAAGTATTCAGATAGCCTGAGATTATTTACCTTTAACCATTTAACCTCTTCACTTTGACTTCATGAGCATCGTGACTGAAGGAACCAGTGTCATGCAGGCTGGCCCATTCTGTGTATGAAATGTTTGTGTTTTTAAGAGCTAACAATTCTAATAAACACACTCCACACATTGAAGGTCAGATTTTTTTTTCTTGGGTATATTAATCCTGTCTTTGTCTAAATGGATACACAGACTATAATTGACTTTCTCCTGATTCCCACTGTTCCTTTTCCACACGTACTCAATGTTATCTACTAAAGTTGGTTTTGTTTTTAACGCGAACACCTCCGGGTAAATCCGAGGCTTTTATTTTGAAGGCGGTCCCCCCAGCTCCCTTCCGGTGCCAGCAGAATGACAGCAGGGACATCAGACCTGAGTTTACTGGCACACAGACACACACCGTGAGACCCAGAGAGGAGAAAACACACACACACACACACACACACACCCTCCTTCTGCAGCCTCCAGCCGGCTCATGGAGAGCGGAGCCCCGCTTGGCCGCACCGGGGGCGCGTTGATCGGATGCCTTTCACCGCAGCAGCGCCGTCAGGTGTTCTCCATTCGGGATTAATTGGTTGACCGATGGCTCGTAAACGTGCGCTCCTCTCCGGCGGCGGCGGGGTCGGAGGGATGGATGCCCAGGATGACCCCCGCTGTGCCCGCCCTCCCTCCGCGGAGCCGATCCTGGATGCGGGGAGCTGGAAGAGGAACCGGGCGCGCAGCGGGATGACGGCCCGCTGGATTGTGACGGTCGGCTCGGTGCTGGTGCTCCTGCTGCAGAGCTCCTCGGCCGCTGACGGTAAGAACCGGATGTTGTGTCGCCGTCCAACCTGTAAGAGTGCAGCTTTATTTCCCAATAATCAGACGAACGGACCACAAACAGCCTCGTTGTGAGTGTTAATGCAGATGTGGATTTATCTCAGATCGGAAGGAAAACCACCGTGTCGGTGATCTGTGAGGGCTTTGTGTTTGTTCCCGTTGTGTGCATGCTGCTTTGAATGTCATTAACAGGCCCCACAAACATTTTATTCTTCTGTGTTTAAATCATCGGTGCAGAAGCACACATGCCCTAACTCCTGTCACGTCCCCAAACACGCAGCCGGAGCGCACGGTGGAACCGCAGCGCTGCGCCGCGCCACAACACAACACCACACCACACCACACAACACACAACACACCACACCACTCTGACCGCCGCCGCTCCACATACAGGAGCAAACTTTTTATTCATTCATGGAGCATTGAGCCCAGAGGTCGTCTGCACTGTACAAGAGCCATAGGGGACGATTTAATCGTCGCCACAGATAAATAATCTATGATCTCCCGTGTCCTCACAGCCATCAAGGAAAGGTGGATGATGATGATAATAATAATAATAATAATAAAGACCGACCATTTTCAGCCACAATGCGTTGACTCCAGCTCTTCATCCTTTGTGAAGATATTTATGACACACAGAAAAAACCCACAGTGAATGCTTTTGAGACTCAGATGTGTCCAATTTGGCTTTTTGGCAGCATAAACCTCAGCCATTGGTACTTAATTTCGGTTTGAGGTGATTATATCCTGGAGCAGATGTGCAGACTGCACATATTCAAGTTTGTGTTTTGACCATTTGTGTAAGACAGCTAAATATATGATAATTAGGTATAAATACAGCTGGCATTGCCTACACATCTAGACAAAGGGGTACAACGTTTCTTACTGAAGGCAGAACTTCACAAAATGTGGATTTAAATTCCTCTGCCACTCATTAAGAGCTGATCACTGATACATCTGGCTGTTAGTCGATCCATCCAAATAACTAAAACATCTGCCTCCACCCCCCTGCTGTCCAGCCATGCACGTAGTTTTAATTGGAGTTTTATTAATCTGTGTTTGGAGGTAATCGGGCTCATGATGCCAACTCACGGTGGATGCGGAGGGAATTTCAATGCTGGTGCTTGCAGCAGTAGGGATGACATTTTAAAACCTAAATGTCAAATGTCCTGTCTCTTTCAAGGAACAATGACACCCTGGGTATTTCAGACAGCCGTGGAACATCTTCAGTATGAGACAAAGTGCTGCAGAAGTCTTTTAGGCGCTGGTTTTTATTTTGAAATCTTGACGAGACCAACATTAAGGCTGGACATTATGCAGAAAATGTACATAACAACTGCATGGCAAACACAATCTTTGGAGCCTTTTGGTAAAATTGATGACTAGATTAACGAAACCCAAACAAATGGTGCTGTTCTGTTTCTGGGTGAACTGCTGGATGGTTTAGCAGCTGTTGTGTTGGCTGCTCACTGCTTCATATTTTCATAGTGAATTAAGTGATTGACTTGCAGACGAGCTTGCTCAGAATGGCACAGTCAGGAGTCGACTCTCTCCCAGTGCCACCTCGGCAACCTCTCTTATTAACTTTGAAATTGGAAAATAATGAAATCCTGGCACCTCTTCCCCATGCATGCCATCCGTCCTCTGGGTGTGATTTGAGGGTAATGAAGACAGACTGTGCCTCCATGTTAAGCACAGACCTGCCTTTGTTGAGTGTAGATTTGAGAATGGAAGCAGAGCTTCAGATTATTTCAGTATTTGGAAGAAAAGACATTCTAGTTAAGTCTGAGTAAATTGTCCCGCTCGCTCTCGGCATATCCTCGTTCATATCATCCTGCTGTGCCACTTAAAATCAAGCGTTTCCGTAGCATGGCTCGGGGAGATTTGACTTTCTCTCCCTTACCTGGTTTACTCAAGCATTCAGCTGTTTCAGAGGGAAAATGTTCCCATTGTATTTTTGAATTTTCCATTTCCATTTATAACCCAAAAAAAGAAGAAGGAAGACGTTTTGGGGGCTGGCGCTTTGCTGCTGGTGTGTGTGATTTCCGTGTGTCTGTGTGTGTCAGAATTTGCAGTCTGCAGTGTGTGTGTGTGTAGGTGTTTTCTTTAATAGGTCTACAGAGATCTTCAACCTCAGTCAATAGCAGAGATTTATTGGTCCGTGTTACCATGACAACAGATCTACAGATCTAGTACTGTTCTCATTGTGCATCTGTGTTTGTCAGTCAAGGGTTGAAATAATATCTGAGTAAGTGCCAGGTTTGAGTGTGTTGCCTAATAATCAGTGTTGGATGACACACCAGAGGAGAGAAACAATGTGGGGCTGGGCTCCGAGCTGGTCTCAAACGCTGCTGCTGTTTTCTGTTCATTTTGTAGACCGGAGCATCATTTGTGCGTCTGAGCCCTTTCTCACCTTTTTTCTGTGCTCGAGACACTTTACAAACTCTTCAGGTAGCCAGTAGCAGGACAGCGTTCTTGCATGAAATTAGATTTAGCACTTGTGTCAAGAGGGCTGTGGCGAATACAGGAGAGGCCAGACTGCAGCCAGTGTCTGTAATTTGTTCAAAGTTAACACACACACGTGGCCAGATGGCAGATTCTGTATTATTTCCATCTTTCCTCCATAAATCTATGTAACAAACAGGAAAGTAAACAGTTTTTCAGTTTATATCCAAAATGGACAAAACGTCAAACCTTCTCACATCTTCATAACTTACACAAACATGTTATTACATCACAAAGGGCTTTGGGTTGGATTTTAATTCTCACAAAGCTGTGGTGTCCCACAGTTTAACAGTTTTCATGATATTCGGATCAAAGATTCACCTCCTGACGTGATGTTTACTTGTTTGGTTGGCTTTAAACGGAGGAGTGAGACAAGCCCCCTGAGTCTGATGACCTGGGTGGGACAGCCAGAATGTCAGTTCTCTTCTGGTCATCATTTGTGTGCTGTCATCAATTAAAGTGACTGATTGTGCCGATTAGGTCCAGGATAGCTTGGCTGCTCCAGAGAGCAGAGGACTTGGCCGAGGATAAAAGCCCCGAGAGTCTGATTAAAAGTTCGGCATCTGTAGCCTGAAAAAGGGTCCTGTGATCCATCCAGTCAGAAGAAAAGCAACGTGAACGGCATTCCAGCTGTTGTGTTACCCGAATATCAGAAAACGAAGGAAAGAGAAAGAAGCAATCAGTCCCATTCAGGCGCTTACTGGGGCTGCATTTTAATGTGATTGCACAGTTGACGCAGTTTCGGCTCTAAGCAAAGCAGCCACACAATCACAGCCATACATTCGCACACATTTCATCAGGTGAACATGATGCTAAAACTGATTTGGTAACAAAGCTGTGCAACAGTGACACGCACCAAATCAGGGGTTTGCTCCGAGTTATCCAAAGGATAACATGTATTTATCTTTGAAGAGCTTCATCAAACGTGAAAGGAGGATGAGTTTGTCCTGCCTTCTCCGGAATTGTGGTGAATTTCACAAGGTTTGCGGTGTACTTAAGCTCAGTGCTCTTGTTTAATGCACGTAGCTTGTCAGATTTGATACTTCTGAAAGCTCTGATTGTGGTTGACAGATGTGAACACTTGCTGTGCTGCAAACCTGCTTCATTTGATGCCAGTAACTTGGCTTCATAAGGCTTCTTGCTCACGCGCTGTCGCTCAGCACATCAGCTTAGAAGCTTTGAAAAGTTGAATGAATGGCAGCACACGATCTGCCGAGTAAATAACGTTTCCACGTTCAATCCAAAAGGTTCCTGAAGCTGCAGTTCGTTTCTGCAATTTATTTTGTGTCAGACCACATTTCTTAAAATGTCTGAAGACGGATATGTCTCCAAACATAAAGCAGGTTTAGATATTTTTCATCTCCTCCGTATCTGTAAGTAATAAAGAAGTAGTCCAAAAACCATTAAAAACACAGATTCACAACAACTAGCCACACTCATCATCCAACTGGTTCTTACCATTGAAGACGTTAGTTCATTGTGATTTAATCTGGATGCACAATTCTGCTGCCATCAATACGCATTAGTCTGCATTGGGAAAACAGCGCTGTGCATTCACTCCTGCTCATGGAAGGTTTGCCAAAACTACGTCCAGTTCTGTACATGATCGAAATACCATAGCTCATGGAAAGTTTAAAAAAAAAAACAAAAAACAAGATGGCGGACTGTGCAGATGTCGAGGTGGTGAACTGAATCCAGATCTGAGAGATAATGAACCTTCTCAAAAGTTTAATTTCACCTCACATGACACTCACACTGTGGATAGTCCTGAACCCACAAGGTGACAAACATCCAGGCCCACAGTATTTAAGGCACTCATTATTCCTTCAGCACCTTTCTTTTTTTTTTATTAGCATTTTTCTGCAGTTGGGGGAAGACGGGAAACGAGGGCACTGGGAGAGCGGGAATGACATGCAGCAAAGAGGAAGGCACACTGGGGACTCCTTTTGGCTGTCAGGTTGCTGTATTTTAAAATGTACGTGCCGTCTCAAATCTTAACGTTTTGCATCTGTGATTAATGATGAAAGTACTCCCACATTATTGCGCCACTCAACGCCGGGGGTTCCGCTGGTACAGTCGTAAATATTAACCATGAATGTTCAGATTTCTGTTTATCTCCGCCACATGAAAGGTATAGTTGCCGTTATTTCACGGGGATTTCATGTGCAGTCAGTGCGTTACCTGCAGTAGATTGAAGCGCCATCAGAGAGGCCGAGGATATGCTGCTGTAGATCAGAAAAAAGTCTTATTTTTTTCTGCTGGCCCCGTCCCCAGCATCTGTGCCAGTGTGTCCGGCTGTTTTTCTAAACCGCTCCTACTGATCCAAATCCACTGCAGGTAAAACACGGACTGTGCATGAGCACCTCGCACAACCCAACTTAAATAACCCAAGATATCAGTTTAACTGAAAAAGCAGTCCATCTGGCTGGGAGTCAAACCGGGACTCGTCTGCTTGGAGCATATGCACCCGTCTGGTCTGCACCCTAAACATTTGGCTAGTTCACCGCACCGTTTTTAGCTAAATAAATACTGCAAATATTTCACCAGCTACGGTTTAAATAGTTTTTGGTACGGTAATGTTTCAGTGGCCACATTCTGTCAGAGTCACCAAGAGCACCCGAGGTACACGCCGGGTCTACCTACCTCCCTGCCCTCGCTGGCATCTCGCCCGACACCTCTCCGCCACCTGCATTTCTCCGCTTTGAAAAGAGAAACACTTTCTATGATTGCTTGAGTTAAATATGGTAGATGTATCAGGTTTTGTGAGATAATCATCGCGTGGTCTCAGTAATTGTGGGCCTTGGTCTCCCTCTGCATCCGTGGTGCGTTTACTGAATCCACCTCCACGTCTGGCTGCTTAGATTGATTTAGAAAAATCGTCCTGTTTGTTCTGTCGTCAGCTGGCGCATCATTCATCCTGAAGACCTTTGTTTTGCTTCTAACGCTGCCTCCATTCTCCACAGGAACAATATGTCTATCAATATGCTGGAGGGATTTGCATTGACCACTTAGGGTTAATTGTGTTATTGTTTTGGGTTGAGGCCAAAATGAACACAGTTGATTGTGATTTATGAAGGGAAGCGAGTGTATTGGTCTGTATCCACACAGTTTGAACCATTTTTCCCTTTGTTATTGTCGTCGTCGTACACCCTCTTTTGGCTTTTCCACGCTAAAAATTTTGCTTTGGGTGCTACGGACAGGTTTATTAATGAGGCCCAGGCAGCAGGGGGAGCAGGATGATGCTCCTGGGAGAGGCCGAGGAATCCAGTTCTGTCACGTTGGTTTGTGAGCTGCCTTAAGTTTGAAGTTTGGTATATGGTTATATTTTTGGAAAATATGCATACGGTCCATTTTCCTCTAAATGGGACCATCATTTTAAAAAATTAACCATCGTGTGGTACTGAGGAAAACTTGAAACTATAGACAGATGCCATGAACTAATTTATTGAGATAGTAAATCAGGTTGGATCAGGGCCATCTGCCTAAATTTCAGTACAACCAGTGGACTCGCCTCCTGATGGTTTACACTTCTGCAGTCTATGGTTGGACTACAGTGTAGGGTTTGGTCTCTTCGTGGGATTTATGGACAATCAGAACACAGAATAATACCAACCGGATTCATGTCCACTTCTTATTTATAACTGATTGGCCAGACAGGAGTAAACGAGTGGAAAGGACAGGGGAATGTAAAGCTAAAGGTTTTGAGCATTGTGAGGTGTTATGGAAGGGGAGGGGCTATAAATCTGCTCCTCCCTGAAGGATAAAGGCTTCCATGTTGTGCCTTTAATTAGTGGCAGCTGCCGACACTCAGACATCAGCTGTCTCTTTCACACCGTCGTACCGTCGCTCCTCTTCTGTGTCCGGAGAGCTCAGCTGATCAGAAGTGCAGCAGATCCAAGGCCAAAGATCCTGCATGTGGTCCCATAGGCAGGACGGGTCGGGGGGGGGGGGGACTGAGCGCCGCATCATCTCTGCACATGTTCCCAGCATTAAAGCAGCAGTGGCTCAGTTTTCGTTGCTGTGCTCGGTTATACTTCTTTGTGCTGCTCTGCTTGCTGGACGTCTCCACACTGACAGGAAAAAAACAGATTAGATTTAAACTGTAAAAACTGAGGCTGTGGACACTTGATTATATCATTTACATCAATCATAATGTAGTGATTTAAAAAAAAAAAAAAAAAAAGTCAATCCTCTTTTCGATGCATCTGCACCTCAGAGACTCTTCCTCTCTGCAGGGAGCTGCTGTGATGATCCTCACTGTCAACTTAAACGGCTCTGCTGGCAGCGCAGTCGACTCACTGTTGCCAGGCAGAAGCACTTTTATTACACGAGAAAGATGACCTGTAAATATACGATCTGTCTGAGATTCTGCTCCTCTGAGGTTAGTTTGGTCACAACCACACTAACCCTCCAGCCTACAGCCTTTCTCTTTGCATTACACAAACGAAGACATTAAAAAACAAACTTCCGAAGCCACACTTTTTCTTTTTTTTTTTTCTCCTTTCTACTGCACTATTTTTGGAATATGTGTGCGTATGTTTAAGTGAGCAAAACTATGGAGGAGGAGACTTAGAGTCAAGGAGGGAACGATGTTTGCCATGCAGATCGTAAATACTGTATTTCCCCCGGCCTCTGCATTACATTATGCGTGGCAGGGCCCCGTTATAAATCATACAGAGTAGGCAGTAGCTCTTTTGGATAAATTGATTTTATAATCCTAATTAGCTACACTTTGTATTTTTCTAATCTGCGGGGGCTCTGAGAGGTTGCATGTTTCCTTGCTGGTGTGTTTTAGGAAGGTTAATTATTTTACAGCTGTCTCATTTGAGAAACACTTTGATGTTCAAAGCATCTTTACATGAGAACGCTTATCGTGCTTAAAGTTCAGTCATGTGTGCGCGGTACACATCTGAGTCTGTTTGGAGGCATGCAATGAGGATTGTGATGCGTGTCTTCTCGGTGTCCGCAAAGACTGCTACATGCGGAGCGTTGTTTAGCAGCAGGCGATTAGCTTCCTGCAGTAAACTTCAGGCGTGTGAGTGTGTGTTTGCAGCATGTGATCATACTTCCCCCCAGATGTCCTGTGCTGCGTTCTAATTAGCCTGTGTGTTGACCGGTTAACGTCTGCACTGCGTGTACTCAGGAGAAAATATTCCACAAACGGTTATTCATCTTAATTATGCACCCAAGAAGGTATAATTTGTCACTTACCTCTCCAGTCGTAGCTGGTAGCTCTAATAATTTGAGGTATCCAACCATTTAGAAAACTGCGTGTGCCAAAGACGAGGTAGACAGAGAGGTGTCTAAATCCGTTGCTTTCAGTTTTAGCCAAATATGAAGCTGCAACTCAAAAAGTTTTGCCTGAATCTGTCAGGAGGAGCAGACGGCCTGCAGTGTAACTTCAGTGGCTGGTCAGTTTTGTCCTGTTTATCCGATCCTGCATTTTGTCAGGGAGCTGATTAATATTACGATGACTTCCCCTTATCACGTGTAAAGATCTGAATACTTTCAGGGACATTTTTCCCTCTCAGTCTGTCAGCAGCGTCTCAAAACCTTCCCAAGAAATTTGATGGACAGAAGTAAGAAACAAAGAAATTCAGCTGATGTTCCAAATGTGAACCGTCAGTGACTGTTTAATAGCTTAAATGGCACTAATGGAAATCTGTTTCTGGATCCTATTACCGATTTTATTTTATTTATTTTCAAGGTCAGGAAATGAATTTCATAACAGCAGCTTGAAAGAACAGTTGGGTGCTTGCAGAGGTTTGTGCTTTTAGTTCTGTCAAGCTGCATGATTGGATTGATGGAAAAAGGTTTTGGTGTGACCCCCATCATTGAATGATTTCCCCCCCGTACAGGCGACAAATGATAGATCTCCCCCCATGATGGAGAGCACACACTGTCCCTGGTAATGACAACTAAAGGGATGAACTGTCAACCCCGGAATTGGAAATTTTCCCTCCTGAGTATTCGGGGCGGACATGTGGACGTCCCAAACGATGACGGCGAAAGACAGCAGCAGCGGGAGAAGTGTGGAAGGTTCATTTCCTGATCGGTTAAGCATGAAGCAAAGAGACAGAAGTATGAGATGTGGGAAAGATTGACGGCGTGAGAAAGAAAATCAACAGACAGAGAGGGAGTGACAGAAGACGACTTCCTGACTCAACTCAGCTCGAGAGGAAAATGTGAAAATGAGAAGCGTGACACGGTGCCGTGATCATCACCGCCATCGTTAGCACTGCTCATCAGCAGCTGTTCAGACACACAACCAAAGATTTCCGCCATTCGTCCAGCAGTTTGTTGAAGGAACACTCAGACCTTCTCCCTTCTCATACAGCGTGGCCTCAGTTGAAACCTTTCACCAATTAAATAATTGTTTTTCAGTTCTTTTGCCTTCAGTCTCAAAATCTGCAGACAAGATTTTTTTTTTTTTTTTTTTTACAGTTGTTCAAATGAAGTGAAATAAAAATGAAGTATATTTCTTTTGTCTGCTTTTATGCAGTCTCAGTGATTTTTGGTGAGCGCCTTGCTCAGCAGTCCTGATACCAAAACCTTCCAGGACACAGGAAATGCAATCCAACATTTTGACGACCTTGAGAAGAATCAATTTGTTCTGCTGAAACTAAAGTGGAAGTGTTTTTTTTTTTGTTGTTGTTGTTTTCCTAACGGGGTGAGTTCTTCCTGTGCTTCTGTGGGTTTAGACATCGTGTTCAGCTGAACTGGTGACTCTGTCCGTGGGTCTGAGTGGTCGTTGGTCTCTGGACTCCGCCCCCCCGCCCAGAGTGAGCTGGGATTGGCTCCAGCTCTCCCCGTGATGTTAAAACGGCTAAGTGGTCGAAGATGAATGAATGACTGGGATGAGTTCCCTCTTGTTGCCACAGGAGGTTGTTTCAGTCTTCAAACAGGCCGACAGACAGGCAGCTGGGATTTATGGCTACTGGAGCATCTGAAAAAGGAAAGAACGGAGCGAGGCAAAGAGCGCGAGAGACAGAATGAAAATTTAATCAGCCTCTGCTTCTTAGCGGTCGACTGGGACAGAGGAGGATTTATAGCTGCTTGGCCTCCTCTCCTTCAACTTCTCATATCACTGCAGCTGTTCACCTCCCTCCTGCACTCCATCACTCACTCACCGCCGTCTGTGAGCGCGTCTGCCCTCCAGTCGCTACGAAAGGATATCCACCGAGGAACACGTTTGGAAAAAGGCAACCACTCAACTTTGGTCAAACTCACAGACGATTTTACTGGTTGAATGTTGATCACCATCCACCTGCTTGTAGCCAAAAATCTAAAAACCTGTTTAGTCCAAACTTTACTGGTCAGAACTTGTTGCAGATGTTTTCCTCTTCATGGCTGAATTATGAGCAGTTAAGGTTACCTGAAGTCTTTTGTTAATGTGACACTAAGAGCGTGATAAACACAATTAATATTATTTTAGCAGCAGATTTAGTTACTTTTTTTATGTTCCCAATACCAATACCAACTGTTAACGTCCTGCTCAGCACCACATATCAGACAAAGCAACAAGCTGGTGAGACATGATGGAGCATTTAGCGAATATATGTACCTCATGCATTATTCATCTCTTCATCCATCCATGAGGAGAGTGAATGATCTGCAGCAACACAACCTCAAGTTAATACTGATGCCGCTCTGCTCTCCTGGAGGTGCAAATATGTTGCTGTCAGTCTAATCGGATGATAATATGTTATTGTTTCTGCCACCAACCAGCAGAAATAAAACTATGACTACTTTCCCGGTTAGGTTCTGCATGAAATCCAGCGTCCTGCAGGCAGTAAAATGTAGAGCAGACACATCCACTGACCTTCACTTGTTTTACTTCCTGCACTGACATGGGACAGATTTTGTACACTACTAAACCAGTTTGAGAGTAAATCTGAGCGTGTTGGCCTGATTCTAATGAATTTATGTGAAAAATTATTTGGAAAATCATAAATAAATGGACTCATCTGAATACGATGATTCAACAACTGCAGCTGAGTGATATCAGACTAAAATTACTTTACGTTCCTCAGTAGATGAGCTCATCTTTATTGTGGTACGCCGTCTCTGTTTCCATGGCGATGTTTGAAATACTCTATCTGCTCATTTTCGATGGGAATTTGAAGATAAAAATAAACGGCTTATCCCGCATTTGACCTCAGCGAGGATTTTATCCTGCACACAGTGTACGTGTAAATAGCTGCTAAACCTAAGTACCTTCCAAACCGGGACAATGTTTGGAGAACAGCCTGACTAATGGACACAAATGATTTTTGTGCTGTCGCGTCAACATTGTTTAAAAATGACGATCCATTCCTCTGCATCCAGTTTTGACCGTCTTCATTTGCGGTTCAAGTCAAAGTCCTGGAATCGGCAGCAATTAAGTGTTATATTTATTTCCACATGACGGCTTATTGTGCTCATTACGTCTGTCTGGTCAAGCGAAGTTGCATTGCTGTGTAAACGGCACAGCACTTCCAATGAGGAAGGTAATTACTCCTCAGGGGTAAATCAAAGTCAGCTCGCACCGTTCTGACCTTCCCACATGCTCCGAGGTTTATTTACCAGCCCAGAGAAAGCGGGGGGAAAGAAATCAACATAAAATATTCATCGCTGTGCATAATCAGACATGCTGTTCAGGACCTAGTTTAGGTGTCAGTGCTGCACACTACCCGTGTGCGCCACAGGCCAAAATTAGATTTTGGGTTTTGCGAGAGCGGATTGTTGAAAAACAGCACACATGCTGGTTCGGACGGCTGCACAGAACTCTCTAAAGATCAGAGTTCGTTATCTGCAGGACTGAGGTACTTAAGATGAACGGTGAAAACTGTGCAGAGCAGTACTTTTTTTTTTTTTTTTTTTTCTTTTTTAAATTCTGCCTCCTGTCGCCGAGCTCGGCTGTAAAATCGCCTGTAGGAGCCTGTGATGTCTGCTCAACTGGCAAAACTGTCGACGGAGAAGCTCGACTCTGCTCTGTGTACGTGTGCGTGATCACAGAGAGACTAACTAGTGGAGACTTTAGCCCGTTCACAGCAGTTTAAAGAACCGCCATCTTCGGCGTCAGGCGGTCAGGTTGAGGATAATGAGGACTTCTGCGCTCAATCAGATTAATGTCTGCGATGTGAACTGTCAGTGATGAAATGGCACTTCGTACTCACACCATATGTGTCTTATGGAATACAAACGCACACACACCACAGGGGACACAGAAAGGGCAAGCGCACATCAGGCGCTCGGGGCCTATCACATTCTCTCAGCTCACTCATTGGCTGACACACAGTCACATGGTGCGCCCTGCAGCAGCTCTGGCTTATTTTACTGGAAAATCAATACTTAGCCGCACACACTGTGGAGAGACTCACATATTCATGTAGAACACACATATTCATATTCATGTAGTGTTCAGAAATCATCAGTCAAAGTGCCGGAACAATTCACCATTATTAGTTTTTTTTACACAAGCGCGTGCGTATGTGTGTGTTTGTCTGTCGGAGTGAGTTAGTGAATGCAGTGTGTACTTGTGTAATGTGCTCTTTTTTTTTTTTTTTTTTTTTTTTTTTTGAGGCCGTACTTGAGTTAATAGGAATTTATAAGCGAGTTAGGGCTTTGAACTCCCATTGCTGTGTTTTAATACGTATAATACGGTGTGTGTGTGTGTGTGTGTGCGTGTGTGTGTGTGTGTGTGTGTCTCTCTCTGACGTGTTGTGTGTGAAGACAAAGACGCCTGTCCTCCTCTATGAAATTCTTCAGAGGAAACGAGCGTCTTCCATACATGGAATTTTCGACTGATGACAGCTCGACAGCTGCGTGAAAACACAACCTGATTAGACAATTCAACACAATTCAGACTGACTAAATATATAACTGAGAGCTTTATGGCGTCGGTTTGCTGAGATTTCATAGTTATATGTTAAAGAAACACAAAGAATTACAGCTCGAATGATGCAACGATTCAGAGTTTAGGAACAGCTGAAGAGTGAAGACCATTTTTCCTCTTTATATGACGTTTAATTTGTCGGGCATTTTAATTATGTCACCTATCGGTTGAAACTTTATTAGGAAGCATTTGGCTTCCATTCAGCTCGTGTGTTTACGTGAACCTGCCCTGATGCTTCTCAGCTGTCATGGAGGGAAGTCCTAGCTGAAGAACTTCGTCGTCCGATTCTCACCAGACCGCCAGCTTCATTTTGGATATGTGGCGTTTTTAACTTTGGTTTGTCAAAAAGCATCTTCTGACAGGAGTGAACTTTTTTGTTGTTGTTTTATTCTCCTGGCCGTTGTTTTCTGCTCCTTCACATCAGAAGGAAGGGTTATTTTTAAACTCAACATTTGCCTTCAAAAAGAAAAAAAAAAATCCCTCCTATGTGTGAACAATGCATTTAAATACAACAGGGTGTCTGCAGGAATTGAGTCCAGAGTTTTCTGAACGGAGCGCATCTCCCCGCTGTTCAGCAGATTGGATTTTTTTTTTTTTTTTCCCACCAGCGACCCGGCGACAGACTTTAATTGGGCCAAACAGGCCGACACAGTGGTCATATAGACAGAAAATCCTCCCGGTCATCGTGACTTGTTTCTGATTATTTTCACACAAGGAGAAACACTGTAAACACAATGCTGACTCATCATGTTTCTGACTCCGTTCTCATGAACGTGATAACATAATGCCCAGTCTGATTTTGAGCACAGCTCAATGCTCCACGGAGTTCCCCGGCTGGACTCCAGCTCCGTCCGTCTGCTGTCGGGGGATATTTACAGACTGGATCAGTCAGGTAGAAATCAATAAGACTGAAGTCATGTCTAAGACTGTCCTACTTCATCCTCATTAATACGTGGAAACACTTCACCTCTTCATCCTTCAATCCTGCCTAATCTCAGGACAGTATATTGAGTCTTTTCCCTCTCTACACGCTCAAATGCAGAACCATTGGTCTGATGTAGATGTAACAACCTGGACGGCAGTCGGGAAGAAACAGGCAAAGTTTTATGTAACCACTAAAATGTAGAGACTGTCAGCAACATCTAGAACACAAATTTATGTCTTTAGAAGTGTTTGACAATGTTTGTCATGAAAATTTCTGTTAAAGAGTCAATATTTGATGATGTAGAAAAGTTGCGATCTTGGCATCAAACTGCATCTCTTTACTCTCCGGGAGCTTTCTCCAGAGGCGGAAGGCTGCACCACTTGTGTTTTCCTTCTTCTTCACATCAAAGCTGAACTGAATTTTTTTTTGGGAAGAAGATTAAAAAAAAAAAATCCCCTTTCTAGGAGCTTCAGCCATCTCGTGTTTTCTCGTCTCGGAGCGAAGGCAGACGGTACGGGCCGGTAGCTTAGCATGCTAACGTTGGTCAGGACGACATTACTGCGGCTGTTGTTTGTGTTGTTTTTTTTTTTTTTCTTTGAACATTTCTAAACTTCTGGCCCAATCTTAGACCTTTAAACACTCAGTGGAGGTGAGGTGATTTGTAAAACCGGCTGAAAAACCTGTGCTGTTGTCACACCCACCACATTTATTAAAAAAAAAAAAAAAATTGATTATAAAAGCGTAAACACAGAAAAGTGTCAAGTTTCAAATAGGAAACGTGCCGAAAAATTAAGAACTTCAGCGTTAATCTGATTTAACACTATTACAAATGCAAAGATGCAGTTTGGATATTTATCGCTGTGTGTTTTAGCAGCTGGCCGGTGCAGCACAAAAGGTCCGGGGTTACTGCTGAAACTCTGAGCAAACTGTTTCACGAGCCCTGAATCCCACGGAGGTTTGCAGAAACTGCAGAGATTTTCCTGCTCTGCCTCTCCCTCTCAGTTCGAACAGCCCTGCAGTTGCTTTGCAGAGCCTCGGGGATCGGCCTCAGCGCTGGAAAACAGACTTTCAGAGGATTCACAGAAGCCAGCAGCACTGACCCGTGATACAAACGGGGCTCCTCTTCCTCCTTAGTGAGCAGCACCAGATCCTCAGTTCTGCTTCAAGAATCGCCCCATTTTCTCCGTCCTCGCCTCGTTTCTGTCAGACTGCAGAGGCTGTTCATCAAAGCCCCCCCCTCGCCTTTCTCTCACACAGCTTCTCTTTTATTTATACCCTGTTTACACTTTAACTGTTCACTCACATTTGCTTAAACCCGTTTTAGTGTTCAAATCTTTCCCCTGCTTGTGAGGAATCCTGTCTGCAGTGCCAAGTTTCCTGACAATTTTATTTACACACAGCACTAAATTTCCTTTTGCTTCTGCGATGAGATCGTTGGCTCGATCCAAATGTCTATTTCATACCTTTCCTGGCATTTTTACAGGCTTCCTGTTGATGTAAAAATTCTTTACAGGCTATAGATTCATCATCACCCAAACAAATGCACGTCCCTGCTCTTTCATGCACATTTTCTGGCAAGTCTTCAGTTTTTGTTTCTTTAGCTGAACTGATTCTGAGGACTGAAAAATAGGCAAATTTCTTTATCAGTCTGGAAAAAGGAGGGCGGTTGACACTGTTTAGAAACAAATTGCCCAGAGCAGAAGAAGAAGCCAAAGACAAATCACAGAATCGGTCAGCTCTCATTGAGTCTCCAAACTCGTGATACAACCTGGAGTGGTTTTTCTGGTCAAGAAAAACAGGCTGGATGTCGGTTGAACTTGGACCGCTATCAGAAAACCACCAACACCAACAGCATCATGTGAGCTGAAGGCAGCGAGCGGTTCAACTTTATGATTTATGTATAAAAAGCTAAATATCTGCTGTACCTCTAAATCTTAAATGGCGTTCTCTTACTTCATTTAATTCTGTGAAGGAATGTCAGCTTTTTTTTTTTTTTTTGTCAAACTCACCTCTCAGGAAATCTGTTTCATTAATCACAGCTTTTCTTTAAGATTACGCTCTCTCTGACTCATGCTATGCTTTTTTTACATTCTTCAGATAGACAGCACTTCTTTTTCTTTCATGTTCACCAGACATGATTAGATGACATTTTCTAAAATTAAAATTGTGTACCCATTTTCTGCTGGTTCAGGCTGTATTTGATTCAGACGTGGAGATGAGGCCGGCTGTCGGTGAAGGATTATCAATATTTCTGCGCAGATATATTCTTTACTGATGAAGTTTCCAGCCACACGACCTTGTAGGCCATGAAAGTAAGTCAGGTGCATTCAAAGAGAAATGCTTGATTGGAGGGAACAACATGTAGATTAATTTCACAGTGACTGGGGAAATCATGTCAGACCAGAAATGTGTCAATGACTAATTTAAAGTCTTTTATTCAAAGTTTTATACCTCTGACAATATCCTGAATAACAGTGTTATGAAAAACTTTTGAGAGTCTGGAAATCCCTTCCCCTCCTGATGATGTGCAAACTGACCTTGAGACACACATTAGTCAGGATGAAATCGAAGCTGCCGTATCTGCCGTTCAATCTTTTAAGCCCCCAGGCTGTGATGGATCCTCCGCAGATTTCTTCAAAATATTATTAAGGAAATTAGCCCCAAGTATCTGCCTTCGCTTAATCCTCTGAAACTGGCTCACTCTCCTCTTAATATAACCAAGCTTGCATCTCTCTCTTTACTCAGAAGGGGATGAAGATCCGTTGAGCCACATCTTTTTCAGACCAATTTCCTAATGTTAAAGTCCTCTTCAAGGTTTTGGCACATAGATTAAAGATGGTCCCTCCCAAAATCATTTTGTCCTATTGAATTTCTATTTAAAAAAAATGAAAAATGAAAGAGTCATCATTGTGCTCATTCTCCAGTCGATCCAATTCCCTCTTTCTGTTGAGGTATTAGTAAAGTCATTTAAAAAAAACTTCCTAAACTTGCCATTTTATGAAGAGCCACCCAAGAATTACTGGACTTTTTCAGTCAATTTTCCGGCTACAAACTCGACTTCAATAAGTGTCCACCCGACAAATAAAGAAGCGCTGAATGTCCCATTGTAGCCTGCCAAAGACAATTTTAATTATCTTGGGGTCGGAATTATCGTTGTTGTTGGAATTATCACCCACCCAGGTCAACTGATGTACGTAATGGAAAATACTTTTTTCATAGCATTAAAACAAAGTTAAAAAAGCTAATTTATAAAAAAAAATACAGACCAAAACAGGTAATATATAATGGAGATTAAAGCTTTAGTCTTCAGATTCTTCTTTAAAGGAGCTTGAGTTTGAGCTAATTTAATGTCCATCACTGCTCGTCTCTCGATGGCCAAAAAGACGGAACTTCTGCCAAAATTTCCTCATATATGCAGTCAGGTTTTTCTTCCCAGAGCTCTCTGGATTTCACTATTTCTCTCTATATTTGGAAGCGTAAGCATCCCCTTTGAACAAGACAACAAGCATTCATCCATTCACGCACAAACGCACACCGGTACAAACACCTCCACAGCGATCCATCATCATCGTCTGTTGTCGTAGCGTCGCTGTCACACGGGCGAGGCCTCTGCGGCGGCAGGTCAGCCGTGAGAAATGAAGCGAGAGATGAGATGTGCGACTTTTCTTAAATTTGGGTGTTTCTTGTCCTGTGCGAGTCTCTCGTGGCTCCTGTTCTGTGAAAGTGGTTTTCTGTTTTTCATGTTTGTATCTGTGTGTGTTTGATTCTGTCCTCGCCCTGCTTGTTTGTGTCCTTGCTTACAGTAGATGTCTGCCTTCCTGTGTGTGTGTCTGTGCGTGTATGTCCTTGTCACTGCCAGTGACGTGTGTGTGTGTGTGTGTGCCAGACTCAATGGATTTAGGAAATGATGTAATAGTTTTGTCTCCTTGTGTGTTGCCCACATGAGTTTAAGGCTTCAGAGTTCAGTGTGAGACACACACACACCACATCAGTGCATTTTTGTGTGCATTTGTTTAACATGCAGTTTCACATGATGCATCTTGTTAAAATAAAGAGTAGAAGCTATTCAGCTTGGCAGAGAAATAATCTCTCATTGTGTAAAGTGCAGCGTTAAAAGTTTATTTGGCATTCTTTTTTCCAAAAGAGCACGTTTGAATTGAACGGAGCAGTGAAGCCATTATCAAAGAGCGGTGTGCGTTTTAACAGCCAAAACGATGAAGATAAATTACCATAATTGAAGCCGACATCACTAATTGTTTCTGAGAAAATCAGAGAAATCCGTCTTCCCGCCTGCCTTCAGTATTTATTGGCTGACTGCTCTGCACAAACTGATCTGCTGCCACAGTTTGGGCGGAAAGGACAAAGACACCGTGGAGAACGGGGGCTGTTTAGGAAGCTGCAGCTAAAACTTAAACTTCTCTCTAATTGGTTTAGCCTTCAGCCTCCGGTACTGAACTCTGGTGCTGATGACTCACAGTGCAGCGTGTCCGTGTCACGCAGAAAGACGAGTTTAGGGAGCGAATGAGAACACATCGCACAAAGAGAAGCAGTTGACCTTTGCTGCCTCCAATTTTTTCACTGCGATGTGAGTAACATTTCTATGATGAAGGAGGGATGAAGCCAGGGCTGTTTTGTTGCAGCTGAGAAAATGAAATTCGAAAACGGATTTGCCTAAAATAGTTAAGTAGCAATAGATTGAGTGAAAGTGATGACGAAGTAAAGCCGACCTCCTGCTCTTTGTGTGTTTGTGCCATTGTGGGTGAGGCAGTTGCAGATGAACGTCAGTAAGAAGTTTATCTGCAAAATATATATATCTATATATATAAAAGTTAATTGTCTGGTTGTATCTGAAATGTCAGAACAGATTAGTTGTTGCCTTAAACTGATTTTTTTTTTTTTAACGTTAAAATAAATCTAAGTAAAAAGAAATCACTGATTCGGTCAGTCTCTGTTTGTCTCTCTCTGTCAACATGCGCTGATTTGTGCTTGTTAGAGGGCTGACGCTGGTTCTTCTCCTCAGCTGAACCCGCTCTGTGATCCCTGACCCAGTTGCATAAGCGGTGCGTCCTCTGTTTGAAAATGCAAAAGTGACATTGCCAATTACGTTGTAGTGTCCCATTTGACTCTCAAACACGTTCACACACTGCAGCCCAGAGAAAGATGCAGGATTAAGGCAGGAACAGATCACTGGATACCATGAAGGGCGGAGGTGGGTTTAAAATGAAGCACGTTATCGTTGGCTTTAGTTTTAGTCTTCAGTGACATGAAGTCATTCAGGCTCAGCGCTTCGAGTCCTGTTGACTTTTTTCAGCAGTGTAATTTTTCCTCTGTCTCGGACTGACCCCCCCCCCCCATCTTAGCCGTAGACTTTTATTAAGATGTTTATTTGTGCCAAACATTTGTTCTTGTGTAAAGACAATGCTGCCAAACTTGGCTGCTGCTTTTTCTGTTCTTGGGTAACTTTTATTTATTTATTTTTGGTGAAAGAAACACACAAAGCTGAACAGGTAGCCCTGCAGAACAGTTCCAGTGTGTTGCCAATGCTAATGATGTAATTAGACCACCCACCTGGTTTTTCTTAGACTGACTGAAAATAACAACACAGGTGGAGGAGAAAAATACTAAAATGCTCTTGTACAAGGATGGAGCTATTAAATAATGGAATAAAAAAACAAACATTATTCCAGCAACGGTGAAAGTCTGACTCTGTCTCCAGTGACATCAACACACCATAAAGATGTTTGAAAAACAAACTTATTCCACTTCTCAAAGTCGGCTTAGACCTCCTGCTGTCTGCCTGCAGGCTCAGGTCCATGGTGATGGACCGTAATCTCCTCTTTTTTTCACAAGATGCCTCAGAATTGTTTTTTGGTTTCACCAAATGCTCTCAGCGTCGCTTCCAGCCCCTCCTGCTGGGTAAATATGCTCCAGGCAGAGAGTGCGAAGGCCCCCAAGATGTCTGCCATTAGAAATCATCACACTGGCAAGCCGCGCTGTGCGAGCCGCCATTGGACAGATGTGTGTGCGTGTCAGATGATGATGATGATGATGATGACAACCACGGGGCAGTTCTGAATGTCTCCAAAATCCAATGAATAGCAATAAATAGGCCAGATCGGGCTGCTTTCATCTGTGTTGGTTTTGAAGATGGAAGAAAAAAAAAAATACAACCACAAATATCCTCAGCAACTTATCCTCGTTGTGTTCCATGAATCCAGAATCTCCTCTGGTGGTCCGCAGCATCTTTATCTGTGTTTGCTATCAGCCTCTCTGCCAAAAACGAACTAAAATAAAGGCCTGAAAATATATGATAAAAATAATACTACTATATATATATATTTTTTTTTTTTTTTTTTCTGGCACATGCACCATTACAATATAAATAATTTTCTGCAAGGTGTTTAAAACAACTGGCACATTTCTGTTTGCTTGAAGAATGCAGATTTAGGTTAACTGGTGACTTTAAATTAGTTGATATCACCACGAATGCTTGCTTGTCTCTGTATGCCAACCCTGTGATTGGTGACCTTCACTTGGCATTATGGGTAATGAAACAATGGCATCCAAGTGTGAGATCACTCTTTAATTTAGGAGCTGTTTGCAAACCGGCACTCACATTCTTGAGATTCGAAGTGTCTATGAATATTCTCATTCATTTCGAGGGAATCCAAAAAAAAAAAACACAGAAGAGTTGAAACTAGAATCTGAGAGCGGAAATTTACTAGGAACTCATTTACTGAGGTAATAAATCAAGTCGGATCATTTACACCTGATTTCAGGATAAGATGCAGGTTTAATGCTCTTCAGCATCGGTTTTGATAAACAGTCTCCGTCTTTTCATGCAGATGTTGGATATCACTGAGACAAAATGAGTGAAAAGTGAAGAGAGCAGATATTGTGGATTGGTCGTTGGTCCAACAGCAGCAGAGTTTCAGGTGGTGGTAGGACGCAGCGGCAGCCACGATGCTGGCCCGATGGGACTGACGTTAGCTCCAACCAGCTGGGACGATGAATGCAGAATTTGGCTCAGTCAATACGCAGCTACGACTGATCTCCACCCTGCTGGTCACCGGAGATGTTCGAAGAGACCTTGTTGTTGTTCCTGCATTTCATCTCGTCTCCTGGATTTTTTTTTTTTTTTTTTTGCAGCGGACTATGAGTGTTACACTCACTGTTTGTTTTAGTTTTTTTTTTTCCAGTCTTTATACGCGGCTCGGCTACCAGATGGTTACTTCCTAAATCTTGATAAATGTGACTCTTTACGAGCCGTCGCTGAGCTGCTGTGGCTGTGACACCAATGTGGTGTGTGTGACAGTGATAGAGTGGTGTTGTGTTTTAAATGCCTGTTTAGAGCTGTGTAAAAGTGCAAAGTGGAAGTGTGTGTGCGTCTATTTTCGCTCCATGAAAGCGGTCTGAGTGTTTGCAGGTCTGAATCTAAGTCTGCCTGTTTGTGCCTGTGTGTTGGTGGTGAACGTGTCACTTAAGGTCTTGTGTGTGCGTGCACATCGCAGCAGCCCAGGATGTCTCCCCGGGTCTGTTTATGCTGGACTGGCTGACCTACCCAGTCCCACAGAGCGAGTCACATGACTTCGTCAGCCAGTCACAGACGCTCTGCAGCAGAACAGCACAGATGAGATGCCATGCTGCCTTCTGCTTTCCTGCCCGTGTGTGTTTGTCTTAATTATGGCATGAACGCGCGTTCTCATTCACATTTACACTGAGGCTCTTAATTTGTGTAGAGGTTGTGTTCTTGTTTGTGTACACGCGCATCATTGCTCATCTATCATTGGCCTTTAGACAGGAGATTTCACGGTATAATCTAATATAAGCCATAATTTTCTTCTGCAGAAAAAAGATGAACATTTCCATGAAATGCAATGTGAAACTGATGGGAAGCCAACTTTGCTCCCGTCTCTCACCGCAGAGAGCCAGCCACAGGTGATGAGCTGCACCTTCTCCCTTTAACCAGGCAACTAACTGCGTGACTACAGGTTTTCAGATAATGTAATGAGTCTAACAAGCAGCAGTCTGACATCCGCGGAGCCGAGCTGGCGGAGGCAGCGGCCAGGCTGCCTAAATAATGCCAGACAACGGCAGATGCCTGATAAGAAGGGAAGTAGCACAGAGGCAGTCAGCCAGGCAGAGCGACACCAACTGCACAATAACAGATATCCCAGCTGACCGCCCCGTGTTATTCTGCTTCCTCTTAGACACCTGCCAGCGTCCAGCAGCACGCAAGGTGAAATTATTGCCATGTTGCTGCCAACTTTCTGACATTTCACAAATGCATTGTAATGATGTGCCACTAGCTGTTTGACAGCTGTATTTATTCTGACCTCCGACAGCTCAGCTCTGCCTTAAAGGTGCATCGGTCACTCCGACCGCTGAGCTTCTCGTTTATTTATGATTAATGTCGTTGCATACGTGTGATGATGGCCATAACATGCTGCAGGTTCAGAGTTCACCGTTTGGTATTTGTGCCGCGTGGTTGTGTTTGTGCGTCTGGCATAAATTATATATCACGAGTTGATGTTGCTGTCTTTTCTTCCTGATCTTCTTCACCCTTGATGAGAAATATGTTTGCTCAAAAAATGGCTTGAAAGTTCAGACCCCGAGGCAGAAAAATGCGATCTTAATATTCATACTTTTGCATTTTTGACCCTAACAAATTCACTTTGAGTCAGTTTGCTGGATCTCGGGGGGCGATGAAAAATTCTTGAGGAAAAGTGTATTTTCACATGGACTCAAGTGTGCGATAGCTTTCCGTATGCAGCATGGATGGCTGGATATTTTCACGTAGTCGGCTCTGAAGGGACGAGAACGTACCTCTGGCCTCTCACATCAAACACAAGATTCAGGTCCAAATATAATCTACAGCTGATGCTCTCGGCCGTTTTTACTTTCTCCACCTTTCATCTTTCCTTTGTGGGTGTTTTATCCAACAGTCATTTCTTTCCAAATGAAACTGGACATTTAGTTTTTGTCCTTTGTTCATGTAGCCAGTTAATGCTTGTGATTCCCCCGTGATCATTTTATTATCATAGATTAATAAACAATGTGCCTGTTTGTCTTTATCTTTGAACTGTTGCCGCAGCGTGTTATTAAAACGACTCTGTAACGCTGCTTCTTATCATTAGCTGTGTAAATTCATGGTATAGGTTGGGCTTCATCTGATCTCTGTGGAGCGTTGTTGGCGATTGTGATCATATCGCTGACTCTGAGCAGACGCCAAAGTCTGTCTGTCAGGAGCATAAATCACAAAGAAATGTGTTTGCTTCTCACTTCATTTTATCAGCAGATGTTTTCGCTCCATAAAATCTCTTGTCAGTGTAATTTTTCTTTTCCCCCTTTAGCAAATGGCACAAATTCGCCTTTTGTGCTTTGCGAACTTGCAAAGTTGAAAGTTGATGCGTGAAATTTATGCTGTGTTCTGTTTTGATAACATCACGGCACGTCCTCGCAGCCTCCTGTTGTTACAGCTGTATTTCAGGGCGACGCACGACAGACAGGACCGACGTCAGATGAAGTGCAGAACACTCTGTTTCCTTCTTTATCTATGATAATGGTTACCTTGGTGACAGCATCCGCGTGGTTGCTGTGGTGACCCAGCAGCAGAAGCAGCCCTGCTGTCAGGCTGAGAGGGGCTGCTGATTTACTGTTACCTCAAATAGGTTCAGTCTCTGCATTGTTTCTTTTCATCTGCTGACTGACCTGACATTTGGTTGGCGTCAGTTTCTGACGACTGCACATTTGACTTTTATATTGAAAAGAAGCCTGGGAAGTTTCTTCAAAGCAAACGGAGAAGGCTGTTGTCTCCGCTCGCGAACGTATGTCCTCCTTTGATTTAGAGGATATTAGGCTATCAAAGCTTTGTTGTACCAAGTGAGTCCTGAAGCAGAAACCGAACATGGGTGGCTCAAAAAGTTCTCAATGATAAACCAAGACTGAAACTTGTCTTTTTTTAACTCTGGCAATTTTCTGATGTTAAGCTCTGAAATGACCCAAACACCCAGAATGTTCGACTTAAACAGCTGTGAAAGTGGCATTTCAGCTTGACATTTTATGACTTTTTGTGTTCCCCTCCAGCAAAATAACACACACGCTTACACAAACGATGGCAGAAAATCATTAATGGCCCAGGGACAGTAAAATGTTTGCCGTGGCCGAGGAGCTGCAGAATAACACGCTCTGGTAACTTTTTGAATGAATACCCATTTTGGTGTAAAGTGGATTTCATCAGTAGCACAGTGTGATATTTTCTCTGATTCTGTCAGTCTCACATTAACCTTTTCCAAATTAAACACCGGACCAACTGTCTCACTCAAAACAGCAAATATTCTGGGAATTTAAGAAGACGAGCTGTTGAAGCTGTTGGGTTGTTAACACGTGTTGAGATTGTTTGTTATAAAAGGTATGGAGCTGTTAAAATTTGAAGTCAAGTTAAAAAATGAAGAGAGAGGGAAAAATCCAGCATGTTATTTTGAGAAGCAGATTATCATCGGAGCACTTCTTATTTATAATCTCCCCAGGTGTTGGAAATCGAAGTGGTCCCCTTTGTATTGTAATTCGGTGCCCCTCCATTAGGGAATCCACGATGTCAGTGAGCGTCCTCACAGCTGCATTAAAACGTCTGTGTGTTTTCCAAAATGAGCCAAATGATCCAATTTAAAGAAACTGTGGTGCTTTAACGTCAGCCATTAGCTGTTCAATTCATCCCCCATGTATCGGATACACAGCCGTGGTGGTTACCGCGCCTCGTCTTGGTTTTTTAAATGAGTTTAAAAAGAATTCTGCATCATCTTGAAATCACCTATTTACAGATTTAATACAAGTGTTAGAAGTGAAATTGGTTTTCTGCTGTTGCAGTCAGTTCACATAATTGGGCAGAAGTTGTTGTCAGGCAGTTTTTCTCACATCTTGGCATCTCTTCAGAGTATTACTGAGAAAAAATGGAACATTTTCCCGGATCCTGCTCTCTGTCAACACTTCAGAGAGTGCTGTACTGTGAGAAGTGACTAAGTATGCAGCGTTTTCTATACTGACTTGATCCATATAACGTTATGATGCCGCACTTGGCTGCCTTCCAGCAGCAGCCCGTTTTGGGTTGTAATCTGTTGGAGCGGGAAACAGAAAGGTCACAATAAGCAAAGAATACGAGGCGACAGCCGGAGTTAGGACCAAATAAAATATGGAAATGTCTTCTGTGCAGTTATAAACAACAACCATTGAGTTTTCTACCTGACCGTCCATCCATCACACAGCCAATCCAAATCGATTCCTTCTCTCGCCTCCACACAGACAGATGGAAGCCCTGAATAGTTCCAGGAAACGGTTACATGTCCATCCTGTTGGACGGGCCTCACTCTGTTGGCCAAAGCCTGCTGGCTTGAGACCATCTTTACTCCCACTGAGTCTCGCATCACGTTACGAGTATATCAGCGCTTTGACTTGAAACCAGCACTCCCACTCTAACCACAGAGGCTTTATTTAAAACAAGTTTCTCGTACAGCAGACTCTCTTCAGTGAGGCTGCACGCACGCTTTGACGGTGTGACCTTTAGTTTCTGCTCTAAATGCGGTTCTGACCTAAAATAACCTTTCACAAATGTTCTCGACTTGTCACAAACGGCTCAGACAAAGGCCAGGATTTTGTATGAAATGTCTGCCAATCTGCAGCTCTACACAGCTTCCATCCATCCGTTCAGGTCACTTGTTTGGTTCGTAAGCCGATAAACAAGCCGTGACAACCGTGCCCAGGCGCACATTAAAACAGCAGCGGTAAAAGTTTCTGAAGCGCCGTTGAACCAAACCAGAGTTAAATGAAGCGCGAATGCTGGACTTGAACTTGTTGTGTGACGTCTTGTCAGCTAGGTTTGAACACAATAAACCAATAGGATGTTATGCTGCGTTTGTTTTAGAGCCCTTTTCCTCACACTGGTCAACAAAACCAGTTGATGTTCGTTTCAGGCTCTGGGAGGCTTCACTTTGATGCTGTGGTGGTTTCAGCTGAATGCTAACGTCTACATTCACACGTTTCTTTGCTAAAATTTGCGAATAAGTACAAAAGACAAAGTAGCTGCATAAGAGCTGCTCGTGTGGCTGGAGAAGGTGTGCGCAGATCTCTGCCTGGACAAAATGGCCGTCATCTTGTCTCCTTGTTTAATCAGTTCCTCAGGCTGGAAGATTTTGTGTCACTTGGACTAATGTGGTGGAACTACATTGTTTTTACAGGTGAAGACTATGTGAGACTCTGCTCTTGCCTGGCTCAGCTCTCAGACTAAGATTTAAATGATCTCATCTGTTGATTTAACAATGACAATCATGGAAGTTTCCCACCAGTTGGCTTGTTGGCAGATTCACAAAACCAGACTCCCCCTCTCTTCACTTAGCCCTCTGAGCTGAGGACCAGTTGGCTCGATACCGTTCTCACACTTCCTAACCACCTGCCCTGCTCACAGCCGAGCCTGCAGCATGGATCAACTCCGCTTGGCTCGCAGCTCCATCGCACAACGGAGGAAGTCCAAAGTAATGGCTGTAGCCAATATTATTTATTTAAGATGTTTTATCACAAGCACCTGGGCAAAGTTATTCCGTGTATTCAGAGCACTTAAACTGACCTGGCAAGGCTTTGTAGGGTTAGGTGGCGTGTACAGAGATCCATCAGGGCATCGTCAGACACAGTGCCAGCTGGCAAGGCTTTTTATGGTCAATGCATAACATGACATCGGTCCAAAGCCTTGTAAATAGCCAGTAGTGGTTTGTGCACCATTTCCATGTGATGAATCTCATAATCTGCTATGAACTGTATGCCCTAACATGGAAATGGCCAAAAAAAAAAAACAAAAAAAAAACAGTCCCATGCGTTTTGTCCAAACAGATAAAGCAGGTCAGATCTGGTGTGATCCACATTTATCCATCTTTAAGCCACACTTTCTGTGCTTCCATCCATCCATCCATCCATCCTGTCCATATTTGCTCTCAGTGGAGGTTCTTCTTTCCTAGCGTTTTTGTCAGAGGTCTGATGATAATCACATATGTTGCTCTCAGCCGGAGAGCAGGTGGCGAACCGTTGGAGGAGAAAACACTCAAAACACTGCTAATATTCATTCATTCATCAGTTCACCAATCCATTGTTCCTCCTGTCAAAGACACAAGTAGCTGATATGATATGATATGAACCCAGTTATATTGTCGGTCCTTAGCAGAGTATCAGTTAGTGATGAGTTAGACACACATACTGTATATATAAATATAAGCACATACAAAAAAAACCTCAATGAAAGTTTAACAACATTAGTTTAAAGCATCATTTACGCAACACGCTGATATCAAAATGCTAATTATTTGTCATAGCTAGTATTTGCAATCATGTGTAAGTTGTGCATAGTTAAATGTAAGTCCACTATTCACTCATTAGCTCTGTTTGGGTCTCCAC
Source organism: Echeneis naucrates (assembly GCF_900963305.1). NCBI lineage: Eukaryota > Metazoa > Chordata > Actinopteri > Carangiformes > Echeneidae > Echeneis > Echeneis naucrates. The sequence continues at coordinate 3,432,942 of NC_042526.1, read as the reverse complement.
CATCAGTTTTTCCCGAGCTGTACCTGCTGCTGAGGTAGAGGTTGATGAAAATGGATTTTGTGCTCCAGGAAAAAAACTTGTGACCTGAAAGATGCAAAAATCTGCATCCAGCTGAGGAGAACTGCTGAATTTAACCGTACCTTGAATGTAGCTGTTAATTTGATCTGTTGTTTATGTACAAATATTCATTAGTGTTTCTCTAATAACATGTAATAATGCTTAATGCTGTCCGTGATTTTTTTTTTTTTTTTTTTATCCACGGGCATTTCCGTGCAGCTTTTATTGAGGGCTGAAGTTAGACAGCTGAACGATCTGAGGGGGCTGAAGATAATCACACTCGGTCCACACGTGAAAATATCTTTCCAGGATAGGAACAGAACAATCTCTCTTTTAGCGTATATTTTCCAAAATGGCTCAAAAGCACATTAGCAGGTCGTCTTTGTGTTCAGGTGGAGCTTGTTATCAGCATTTATCCCCCTTTGACATCGCCATCTGTTCACTACATGTTGAAATGCTGCATCGGTTGGGAATGAGATGAATTGGAACCAGAAGAAAGATGATTCCTCAGTCGAGGTTTGTCCCTCTCACTGTGAAGCAGGAGTAATTGCCCCGGCCATTTTTAGCTGTGCCGTTGCTCTGGATGACCCCAAAGAAGCTGAAATATGAATTATCAAAGGTTTAATTTCCTCTTTTAATGACATTTTTGGTGTCGTGTCCTGCGACAAAGAACAGATTTGCTCGGTTGGTTGTAGTTAATAGTGTGGCGATTGAAATGGCTCATACCGGCTGTCCAGAGGATACACGGAGCCGGTCCTCTAAAGCCTCTTTTGCTCAGATTCGCTGTCTTTTAATTAACTGATCCTCCACAGAGACATGGGGAGTGTGGGAAGTGTGTGACACAGAAAGGAGCATGTGCTCGGAGGAAGGGAAAAAAAAAAAAACAAAAACCACTCCGCCCAACATTTGTCTCCCTCTTGTGTGAAGAACAAAGGAAATGTCGCGTCAGCCTGCAGTGACGCCAAAACCAAACCGTCCTTCTTTTGGCAGATGCCTTAAATTTTGTCACACAGCGAGTCAGTCAGACGGTCGGCCTTGTTTTTCCTCATCTTTCACTTCCGCCGCAGCAAGGTGCCTCGAAGGCCGAACGTGTTATGGAAGGGCGATCGCCTCAGTCTGCCAAACCTTCAGGCTTTGTTGGAGCAACAGAGGAGATGAAGGCAGTTCGCAAAATGGAGATAATGGCTGAAGCGAACTGCTCTGAGTGGATATCGGCTCTGTTGCTCAATTTCCATGTGGTCTGTCTCATTTGGTGTGAAGAAAAAAAAAAAAAAAAGAGAAAGAAAAATGACTCCATTAAACTGTCATCGTGTTGAAACGACTCACTCCAAACTTTGCTCTGGATTTTCACTCTGAGATCTGAGAGCTGCGCCTGAGCCTGAGAGGTTGTGTGTGTTCTAGGAATAATAAATCCGTGGGCTAACATGGCTAACCTAACAGATCAGATTAATATCTGTGAAATCACAGCTGTGTGTGTGTGTGTGTCTCCTAACTTATGCATTCTGGAACATCTAAATTAATTCCCTATGCTTTATCCTCTAAAAACGTAAGTGACCTACTTTAGACTTTATTACTATTTTCCACAGTGTTCAGTTTCAAGACTTTTTCTTTTTTAATCCCTTCGGATAAATATGTGTATGAGACAGAGGAAGAAAGAGCGTGTGTGTGTTTGAGTGTATGGAAAGGCCTGATGGATGAATGTCCAAAGCAGTGCCTGCCATGCCTGTGGGACTGATGAGTCCTAATTAAACCCTATTTTTTCTTTTTCTTTCATCCTCCCCTTTCTCCCTCCCCCATTCTCTCTCCCCCCTTGCCTCGATCTCTTCCCTTCCCACAGCGGCGAGAGGTCATCATGAGTCGATGAGGCGGGCTGTTTTGCCTCTGGACCCTGCAGTGCCCTCCAACCTCTCGGCCACCCCCGGGATTGGAGACAAAGAAGCGATGGATGAGGCTGACATCGATCCCGGAGCTTGGACTGAAGGGAAAGTGTTTGCTGAGGCCAGGACGGCAGTCTGGACTGACACAGAAGCAGGGCTGCGCGGTAGAGCAAGCGACAAGGTCTTCGCTGAAACTGAGATCCTGGCGGGAACTGGTGCCTGGGCTGAAGTTGGGGCTAAATGGAGGCCAGTGGACGGGGAAGGGGGCGAGCTGCCAAACATGCCCAGGGACCCGGCAGCCTGGCTGGGGCAGCAGAGGCTACGTTCACGTGCAGAAGGCCAAAGAGAACAGGCAGCGTTTTCATCAGTCCTCACCGTGCTGGCAGAGAGAGCAGAGCTGCAGGCACCAGCGGCGGGGAAACCTTTAGGGCTGCTGTCTAAAGCTGCTTGGATCAAAACTTCCTCTTCATCATCATCAAAGGCCTCCTCCTCCTCCTCAACGACAAAAGTATCCTCTTTGCCTTCCTCCTCTCCCCCAAGTAACAAAGGCACCGGGACAGCCGGATCCGTCAGCGTCTCTCCGGTTGCTGTCAACAGAAGCTCATCCAACAGCAGCCTCAGTCTGGGTACAGTTAGTCATTTCAAAATAATTCAGCTTCTGATTTCACGGTGTAACAAACCATCAGGCCGTCTGACCTTTGTTTTCTAAACGTGTTCAAACAATTCACACGGCACTGTAATAAGAGCTAAGCTCATAGCATTGTAGCTTCATTTAGCATGAACATGCAAATGTTAACAAACCCCCCCCCCCCAACTAACTGTGACAATGCCAAGAAGTATTACCTTCTACTACTGACATTATCCTGGACACCAGATTTATGAGCTAGTGTCTTCGTCTGTTCCGGACTTTTCTTTTAGTTTTACTTTTAAGGAGTAAAACTTCTGTTGTTTGTCCAACATTTTTTACCCAGCAGGGCAGCATTATGTTTTTATTAACGATGTTGTGCTCTCATGGGTCAAACTGTCTCGGTCCTCATTCATTATCAGCTGTGGAGGATTGTCACAAGTAGCCTGAGTCTCTTGTAACACAACTTTTTTTTGTCTTGCAGAGGACTCAGTGAGTAGCCTGCCGGCCTGGGATCTCCCCACCGTCCCCGAGTCACTCCTATCCACTGTGGGCGACCACGACGTCACGCTTCCTGCCAACGTCACCAGCCCTTTTTCCACGCACCAATGGAACACCACTGTGCCTGTGCGCACTAGGAACACCTCACGGCACACGACCACACCAAGCACCACCATTAGGACGTCTCCGTCGCCCATCGCCACCTCCACTTTTCCGTTATCCACAACGTCGAGACAGCAAACGCCTGCAGAATCCACCGCCGGTTCAAACAACTCAAGCCAGGACACTGTGACCAGCGACGGCCTTCAGCTGACGACAGTAAGCACGACGACGCCCTCGACGACCACGATTACTGTGACCGATGAGGGGACAACGCAGGCGGCGAGCACTGTGAGCGCTGCGACATTACCGTCAAACATGACTAATGCTACGACCCCGCAGCAAACGGCGAGCTTCAAACTGACTACGGTGGCCATGACTCAGCCGACAACCAACACCACTACACCTGCCCTGACCACCATTACTACAACACCCCCAACCACTGCCACCGCCACCTCCACCACCACCAGTACTCCTCCTACCACCACCACCACCACCACCACCACCACTACTACTACTCCTGCTACGACTACAACACCTCCAACTACTACTGCCGCCCCCACCACCACCACCACAACAACAACTACAACCTCAACAACAAAGGTACCTGTCACCACTGTGCTGATGGCGGCACACACAACGCCTTCATCGACCACGACCACAGAACCTCCGTCCAGTACCGCTGCAGAGGAAAGTCTTCTACCGTGCAACGTGACCGAGAAGTATTGGGTCAAAACAGGTAGGAAGCCCCCGCCCCGTCAAAGGGATTACTCAGAGTAATGCAACGATGATTAATGATTTCTCAAAAATCATTAGAAAAGAAGAGTAATATGACACAAACCCTCTTAATGAATGGACGCACTTAACATTCCCAGTTGTTAAAGTATTAAGTGGGAATGTGTGACGTCTCCTCAGGTGCTTCATGCCCTTTATGGAGTTACCGACACCGTACTTAACATTACAGTCACACTTGGTGGAAAAAAATATGAGAAAGTGATGATGAATACACACAAAATGCCATTTCTGCATTCGGCAGATTGTGTGACCAAGCTGTAATTACATGCACACAAATTAATTAAAACTCGCACAAAAATCAAGGGCAAATTTTCCTTCAGTGTAAACAGTTTGATTAATAAGAAGCTGCAGACTGGAGCCTTTGATCGTATTTACCAGAGGTGGTGTGCTATTACTAAGGAATGGGTACCAGGTTTCAGCATTTTAAAAGGAGGCCTTAATCTTTGTTGTATCCCGCCTTCGAAAGGCTCTCAAAGACTGTCGTCCATGTGCTGCCGCTTAGATTGGCGTGATCAAAGTGAGTTTAAGCCTTCAGGACGTACAACACACTCACAAACCAAACGCAAACAGAGTCACAAACTAAACTTTTTCTGTCTTCCATCACAGTTTTATCCATCGAGCTGCGCAGGAACCGTCTGGACCTGATCCTTAAACAAAACCTCTCTAAAGGCCTGAGCCACGCCCTGCAGAGGGCCCTGAATGACTCCACGGTCTACGCACAGGTCAGTCAGTCTAATGAAGGTCAGCTCACTGGCTCGTAACCACGGGGCCGTGAGTGGCAAACAGAGGAGTTGCTCATGAAGATGGGCTCATTTGAGTTATGAGTAGCTCATAGCTCATAACTCAAATGTCTGATAAACAGATCTCTTTAAATCAGGCCTATAGACATATATGTCAGCTAAACACCGCTTCATAGGAAACGAATCAAACTATGTATGTAAGCAGGTAAGTGGCTTTTTAAAAACATACAACAACGAGATCAAAGTGCAGGCCACGAACTTATTGTTTGTGTCTTTGAGATCAGTCATGCCAAATGCATCAGGTCTGAACATGTGTTTCTGTCTGATGCCGGTGAGAGAAAAGTCTACAGACTCTGTGGTGCCGTCAGTTTACAATATTCTACGGTGTTCATCGAGGACTTATCGAAGTGGTACTACAGACAGAGACACTAATGTCTGACTAATCAGAACATCGCCTGTTGAATGGTATTTTGCTTCGAGTTTATTGTACACTCACCTTCTCTCTCTCTCTTACTTGCACACTCATGCTGGGTAATGGCAAATTATATCATAAATGCTTTCTTTTTTAACACATCAGAGTGGTACAGTCAAGTGATCTTTCTGTTCTGCTGTGTTTTTGTACTCCGATTCATCCAGCCTCCCCTCAGAGTATTTATATTTCTTTATCTTCTGTGCCCCCTTTTCTTTCTCGGCCTCTCCCTTCAAATTTCTCAATATTTACATTCCATGTACCTCTCCCCTTCTCTGTCTCCCCTATCTGGCAGCTCCTTGAACTTGAGTCGATTGATTTTCTGCCAACCCGTCTGTCTTCTCTGTCTGCTAGTTCTGGCTGTTGTGCCTGTCTGCCTCTCTGTCTGTCCACCTGCCTCTCTTCATCGCGCTGTCTGTCTGTCTTCTGTCTTCATCTGCCTGCTTTTTCTATTTTTATCCAGTTGTTTGTGAGCCTCCTGCGCTGGGAGTGACTCAGTGTCTCTAAGCTGCAGTCCACTTTCATCTACCCCCTCCCAGACACACACACACACACACACACACACACACACACACATACAGTCCTCAATTCTCATCCTGTATCAGATAACGTAGACACTCAATCTGGATCAGCAGCGATAACAAGCAGGTATAAAATTGTCCTTTGGACTTTAAAAACCACGATACATAGATGGTGTCTTCTCTTCAGACGTCTTGTTGATGTTAATGTTGGCTTCAGCAGGAAACAGCATGAAATTAGCATCCAGCAGTAGTTAATGCAACACATCACTGTACAATGAGGTGAGCCAAAATTGCTGGCAAAGATTTATTTATTTATTATTTTTACAGTTTCCAACTGTAAAAAGGGAGAGCGAGGTGAGGTTGTGGGGGGGGGACAACTCGGCTCAGTGGGTATTAAACTTATTGTCTAGATTGCAAAGCAAAAGTGAAATAAAGAATATAAGATCGTTATAAAGGATTTATAAGCCACAGTATTATTTTACTATTATTATTATTATTATTATTATTTTATTGAATCACTGAATATTTAACCTGAACTAATGTGTGGCTGTGAACTGCTGAACATTTTTAAGAGTTAATGACGTACTTGTCGCCCATCGTTAGTCCTTTTTACATGAACCGTGAGTAAATCTATATTTTCACTAAAACAAAAAACATCTAATTTACATATTATATTTGCTTACTTAAAAAAATGTTTGTGTGCAGTGAACTAGATTTAATACTATTTCTATGTGTGGAGTCTGAGAGCTGAAGAACAGAAGAAATCAATGGTATAATTTTCTAAATGGACACCAGAGATGCTGTTGGTGTGGAGGGACATGACATTTAAGCCCGTACACGCAGGACATGAAACATGAGGCACACATTGTTGAAATGCAATTCCTCGCTTTTTCCATTTCAGTTTAGATTTAACATGAAAGATCTGAAAGCTCTCTTTTATCTTCTAATGAAATGCAAAACCCAAAGGTGGGTTGTTGTAATGAAAGAATGTCGCCGAGTATAATTAAAAACTAAAGGGCTGTGTGGAAAAAGAGAGCCTAAGGCTTTGCAACAGAAAGTGGCTTAAACAAAGATGGCAGGTAGGCAGAGTTTGAAAAACAGGGTGAGTCTTGTTTAATATTTGTAAGCAGAAAGACGAGAGGAAGGCAGAGAGGTAATGAGATTCGCTTTCACTGAGATGGGTGTGTTTTTGGGGAGAAATTGGCCAGAGGCAGATCGTAGAGAGGAAAGAGGAGAGCAGAGAGCCATAGTAACTACCTTGAACCGCTCCGAGCAGCTGCGGCTGTTGAGGGCAGAGGAAGGTGGGCGGTTTATAGCTCCAGAAATACAAGCTTTGACTCACTGCTGATGTTAGTCTGATGTGTTTTTCCAGGACACAGTTAGTCAGATTTACGACTGTTGAAAGCTCAAGAAGAAATGCGCCTTTAAGGCAGATTTGGCTAAAAAAAAAAAAAAAAACAAAACAAAACCCAAACAAACCCCAAAACAAACAACCCCCCCCCCCTCGAAGGGTTATATATATATATTCATCTGATCCATTTGTATTCTAAAGCACAACATGGGAAGGGAAAGGATGCTGCTATGTTATCAGCTTGTTTCACCCGGTTGCACTGATTTTTTTCTCTGATACTGTTTGTTCTTTGCTGTGTGTGTGCGTGTGTTTTGAATGAACAACACTGTGTTTTTTGCAGTGAAAATAAATAAATAAATAAATAAAATGTCCCCGGTGCAGGTGGAACGTGACGACTGCAGCCCCCACAACGTGACTCTGACTTACTATGTGACCACTGGCAAAACCGTCTACATCTCCTCCTTGGTGGTTGAGGCGCTGAACGTCTACGGATTTGACAAGCTGCTGTCAGACATCAGGCAGCACATCCCATTGGTTAAGGCTGTCCTGGTTCCCGTAGCAACCTGGGTGCCCGCTCCCAGCATTCACCTGCAGCTGAAAACAGGTGATGAAGATTCACCATCCTTTATGTAGCTGAGTCAAGCCCCTCCCCTGATAACAGCTCGCTAATGTTTGTAGCTGAGGTGAAGTGGGAAACGTTAAAGTACAGCAGGGAGAGAGAATGTGAGCAAAGAGAGGTAAAATGCAATGAGAGAACCAGGAGGGAGACACGCGGGAAGAGCAGAGCGGAGACAAAATTAGAAAATTCTGATTACATGTCTGCTCTCCTTTACTCTTCTCTGATTCCCTAAATCCCATACAAACTCACATGATTGCAGAGCAAAGGCAAATTGGTCCATTCATTTAGTCAGCCTCTTAAGCCTCTTAAAAAAAAAAAAAAAAAAAAAAAACACACACTCATGCATGCACACACACACACAAACACATTGAGTCTTGTGGGACCAAGGGAAGGGAAATCAGTGCAATTAACAAATTGTATTTGCAGATTGGAAACCTATTACGCGCCTAAACGAAGAATTTTAAACTCACATCGTTCCACAGCGGTCAGATTACATTCAGCTCAATACACAGAATTTAGAATTTGGCTTTATTTTCTTAATAAAAAAGATTTTTTTTTTTTTATATATATTTTATATAAACAGAGGACTGCACACAATATAAAAAGGGTAGAGTGAGTTACCATCGGGCTCTGCAGTGTTTTTCCACCTCATTGTTTCTGTTTTTATGGCTTCAAGCTTTAATGTTTTTGTCTACTTCTGATGCTTTCACTCGTCTGGTTCTTCAGCACCACCAGTGTTTTATTCTGATGGTTCCACTCAGGGGTGTCGCTATTTTGGACCCCATGAAAAGCCTCCACAGGCCCTGAAAATACAACAAACACGGACGCTGCGACCTTAGATTAGATTCTCAAAAAGAAATGTTCTTTTCTAGCTCAAATGCAATTTTAATGGTACAGTTTAAAGTGCCATTAAGCTAAAAGTTCCTGTGAAGATATATGGTGACTAATTTACTCTTCCCAAATCCATCAGGTTAATTTACAGCACGCGCCTTTTACTACGCCACTTGAGCAAACTGGGTGACGTACAACCGCCTCCAGGTTTCTCTCTCCTGTCGGTCTTCCCTTTATCTTTGTGGAAGCCAGGTTTCTCTTCTGAGACATGATGCTGCAGCTCGCTCACCGTCCACAGCTTGTCTAGAACTGTGAGCGCCCACTTTGTCTGTAGGATGTTTAATAGTCCGTATCATTCCTCACCTTATAACGGAAATATCCTTTTATTGATGAGAGGTTATGATGTAATAATTCAGTTCTGCTGCTTTCTTTCGGACCTCTTAGTGTGATGATGACATTTACATGGTCCTTTACCTTTTGTTGTTTTTTAGCGTTAACTAAACATGGCTGGTCACCGCTGTGCTCACTATATCAGTTAAATTATATTGTATGTGAATATAAATTACATAATATTTTTTAAGGCTGAAGGGTGTTGAGTTAACAACTTGTTCTACTGCTCCAAGTCATGAAACTCTACAAATCCTATTTATATTTCAGATTATGTCAGGTACCGTTGAAATGAAGACATATAGTTCAAAACTTTAAATTTAACTTTAAAGATTCACACTGCAGTAAAATACTTTCCTGTCTTAGTTTAGTGTGACTGAAGCACTTGAATCAGCGTTTTTTCGGATCATAAACCATAAATACACAGTATATCCCAGCTACCATCCACCGGCCAGCTAGCATGTGATTACCAGCCGGGTGAACGGGGTTCAGACCAGGAGACCAGTGAAAGGAGAAAAAGAAGGGTTGTTTTTTTTTTTGGTCCATTTTCACGAGTACAGCAGCATTTTGAATTTAGGTCAGAATATTGTTCCACCTCTTCCATCCATGTCCTTTTAGAGGTTTTTTAAAAATAACAGAACTATAGAGTGCAGAGGAAGAACGGAGGGCAACGGTGGTAAAAGGACTGAGACGACGTTAATAACATCTTCCATAATCTGCTGATGGACTCAATATTGTTTACCCTGTTCCTCCCAGTGTGGAGCTGCGGGACGCTGACAGACAACTCTTTTTAGTTCTCATTCTAGATAGTGGCGATAATCCTCTTTCTCTGTCTGCTTAGGTTTATTGGTCACACAGACAAACATCTATGTAGAGCGCTACTTTTTTTAATACCTAAAATCCAGCCCTAGATATAGAACCCACGTACGGCTTGATGAAGTAGATTGTTGCAGATGCATTTGTATTAAGCTGTTTAAACTTTACATAACAGTGAGGACTCTGGTGGAATGGATGGAGCAAGAAGAGGAAACATTAAAAGATATCAATAGATATAGATGGAAGAGTGATATGTTACTTCGACAGATCTGTGATTAAAGGGGTAAGACTGAGTAAAATGAGATCAGATATGTTGGTTTAAATTGTGTTGTTAAACCCTGTGCAGATGTTAGAGCCCGGTGCCTATCTTTAGGTAAACACAATTTATTCCAAATATTCAAACTTAAGTCTCGTTTGGATTCCTCAGGGCTTAGTTTTAGTCCCATTATTGTGTATTTTTTTTACTTGAATTATATGTGCAGCACTTTCAAAACATAAAGATTCACTTTTTTTGCCAATGACACAAATAATTTTTTTTGTCATTGGAAGTAAATTAATCAGATTTAGTAGCTCTTTGGTCTGAAGTTTGCAAGTGAATAGCTGTCTGAGTGAAAAAGCATCTGAAATAAAAAATTCAGGTTCATAATAGATATACAGTTGCGCTGGAAGCGACACACACACAAATTATGTCCAAGGATACACACTTTATGCCGCGTTTCTCTGTGTAACTTACTTTGAGCTGTAAATTCTTCAAAATACTGCATTCCGTTTTATTTTTATTATGATTCTTTTCAGTGCTGAGGTTCGTTGGCCCGACAGACAACATCTACTCCTGCAGTTTTGTCCAGATGTTGGAGCAGCGGCTGGAGAACGCGTATGATGAGGCTCAAGACAAAGTGCTGGAGACCTACAGCAGGCTCACTGTGGAGGTACTGCGTGTTTCATAGAGGCTATTCTCAGTCATAAAGCTGCCTGTAAACTTCTGGATACGTGCAGCAAAATAACTTTTTACTTATTTGATAGAGCCGCAACAAATGATTAAAGGGGCCGAATGGCCTTAGAAGAACGCACTACTTCATTTAGTCCAAGACAAAATGAAAGCTCATTCTTTGATAGGCCTGATTTATGTTTAAACCCTTTGGTTCCTTTCTTTCCTTTTTCTCTCTCCGCTCTCTCATTCCCTCATTTCGTGTCTTTCTCTGTAGCTGTCAAGGTGCTCTCATCACTGTAGGATATACATGCACGTGCACGCTCCATAATAATCATAAAGTAGGTCTAAGCAAGCAGAGGAAAGTATAGGGCCCATTCATAATTTATCCCCTGAAATTTTAATGTCCGTGGAAGAATGTAATAGGAATTCCTCGTATGTTGTATCATCATCCACTTTAACGCGCTGACTGAGTCACATTATTTTCAGAGCACCACACAGGTCTTATTATAGAAGAAAAAAACATCGTTCATTCAAAGTGTCATACTGTGTCTGGAGCCCTTTTATGCATTCTTTATGGCCGTCTTAGACATTCGGCATGATACCATTAGATATTTCTGGATGAATGTCTGAATTATACATGTGCTCGCTGCTGCCTGTTTGTGTGTTTGCAATAAATAGAGAATTGAATATATACTTCCAATATTGTACCTCTGGGGCAGATGGTGACATATTTGATCGGTGGAATCGAAATAAAATATTAAAACATTGCTGCGTGTTTGTCCTCAGATCCAGAGTGTGTTTCAGGAGCCGGGCTCGCCATCCGTCACTCTCGTGTACGTGGTGAGGAATCAGGACGCCATCCTGAACGGGACGATCTCCAGTGGTCTGCTCAACCAGCTGACCGCCGAGCTGGTGGGCTACTTCCTGTTCTACCCCCCCATGGTCATCGCAGAGCGTAAGTGAACCCATCATTCATTCACCTAACAGTTCTGTGTTTGCATCATTCAACGTCTGCTGGTGTTTTAAGGAGAGCAATTTCCTAAACAAAACTGTTCGTTCAGCAGATGTATTTCATTCTCCAAATTTAACAATCCTTACGGAGGATTTAAAGTATTTTAAATCCTCCATTTTTTAATGACTATACCTGCTAGCTTCAGTCTGTTTGAATTATGCCCCCTTTGTAACCTTGAAAGGCAGATGAATCCATCTTTTAAAGCCTCTTGTGGCTGAACCACAGTGCTTTGTACCAAACATCTCGCTATGAGGGAAGAATTAGTGGCAGATACAGCGAAGTGATTCTTGGGATTTTTGCCCTTTTCCACTTTTCTTGGCAGCTCAAAGTCAGCTCTGCTGCTTGTGGCCATTTCATCCCTCAGTCATTGTTAATTTGTGAGCAATCAAAGCAGCAGCGATTTGCTTTGCTTTTCGGGTAACTGACTTGGCTAGCACGGTCCAACCCACAATTAATGGTGACTAGCCAACAAATTACAGTTCACCGCCGGCGCTTGCTCAATTCTCATTCACTTGATATACCTTCGAGCCATCTTCTCAGCTGCACTGATGGGCAAGTATGATGAATTTGTAATTATTTACAGAGAGCTGGACGTGAAACTGAACAGGCAGTTTAAAAGTGGCTCTGACAGATTAAGCATTTGACATTAATACACAATTTGAAAAGTTTGGCTAAATGTAGCAGGAGCACAGATGAACCGTGCAAGAGCTCATTTCCACAACAATGTCAAACAACAACTTAATGTGTAGCTGCTATTTGTAGAGCTTTAGCTTTAGCAGACGTTTAAGTGCACATATAAAAAAAAACGGGATTGGTGTTAACATTACATTGACTTGACGTTGTGTCCAAATGAACTTACTCCAACAAAACAAAGATTTTCTCTCCGTCTCTGTCCACGTTCATCTATGACCTTATGATGTCTGTGCTGCATTTCACCAAGGTAAACATCTTGTAGGCTTGGACATGCTGATGATGCATTGTCTTGCATCAAAATTTTGCTACAGCTAAAAATCTTAATCTACTGATGAACTGGAAGAGTGTGAGAGAGGCATGTTCCTTTTTTTATTTATTTATTTTTTTAAACCAGCTTTTGTGTTACCCTCAAGCTGTGAAGGTTGACAGAAAAATGCGGGATAGTGACAATACCCCCATCTGTGGTCTGTGTGTTTCTGTGAGCTTTCAGCAGCAGGAAGGGAACATGTGTACTGAGCTGAATCCTAAAAAAAGATTTTTGCACTCAGAGATTTATTTTAGTCTTGAAAGTCCAAACAGACAGAGGTTGGAGGTAGGATGGACGAACAAACCGCAGGCAATGAAGGATTTCAGTTTTCACACAAAAGGAGCCAAAAATATGTGTAGCTTCAAGAAGGGGACAGAAAATGACCTAAACCAGCCACCGATGCTTGTTTTCTGCCCACAGAACTGGACAACAGGAGGAGTCTGATCCTCTCGTGCTAATTTTACAGTCGTTACATAACAGTCGCTTCCCTGCCGGGCTGAGACAGACTAACACAGCATATGTAGGGTGCTTTACTAAGACCCACTGAATCCACTTCAGGGCCGTGCATGACTCCTGACGGAGCGAATATTTGACCTGCTTCTCAATGCGGGGTAACTCAGGTAATTCACCATCATGATATCCCATATGGTGCAAGTAGAAAAGGATATCTGACTATAATAGGATATGATAGGAACCTCGTGTTTTAGTCCTGCACACAATGTACTACTAGTTTGTTTTCACAAATACACAAAGAACTGAACGTTCTTTATATAATCAATATAGACCGGCTCTGTTACTGTAAAGTGAAAGAGATGGTGCCTGATGTCGAGCCCACAGAGAATCATCCTCTGTGCAGCTTTTTTTTAAGCTCCTTTATCTTCATTGTTGGTTTTCAGTGTTTGGATACAGACTCACTTTTCTCATCAACCTCCAACATCAGCAGCAGGAAAAATTAACGGTTCCTGCAGGAGTAGATGGAAAGAGTAGCCACAAATTCAGAGAATGACACATTACATTTAAAGGCAACATCAGTTCATCTATGATTTGCTAAAACAAGCAAAGTTATGTAGAAGTCAGCAGACTTTATTAATTCAGTCTCACAGTTTCTGGAAATTTCGCAAACAAAATATAGTCAAAGCTAAAGTGTGCTGAATAAAAGTGGTTTAACCTGCAAGGGAATTCTTAATTTGGTAATGCTATTTGTAATTTCAATATTGGGCTTCTATCAGACAGACATGAATCTCAACTCCACTTGAACATTAATGGGGCTCCGTGGTGGCTGGCTGAGGATTTAGGCAACACTTTTCTAACACACTCACATCTCAAACAGGCGTGTGATGTTCAGCATGTTGTGAATCTGCCTCCAAGTTACCAAGAATAACTGATCAGTGGTGCTTTAAAGTTTGCAGGAGATCATCGTTTTAGTTAAAATGTAAAAATGTCAGTTTTGCCTGTGAGGTGCTCCAAATAGTGCTATGACTATTAAAGGCTGTAATCTTTATTTTTCCGTAACAGAGTGCCCGAGCTGACTCGTGCGGCAGTTACACTTTCACAGTAAATATAAATTTACTCATAACATAGTTTACTGCAACAGACATTTTTCTTTGTGATCACTTCAACCTATTTAGAAATATAACAAACATAAGTGAAGGACCCCGTAGATGAGCCACGAGCTTTGTTTATATTCCACTCTAACCTCTTATGCCATCTGTGAGACTTTAAAAGGGCAAACAGCTGTACAGCTCCAATCATCTGAATCATGCCAAAGGCAATCTGGTGTCCGTGTCCCCTGAATGAGCTAATTTTAACTTGTTGAGATTAGATTAGCATCTATTTGTGCGTGCTCTCAATACCCAAACATCGCACTTCACACGGTCGTATCTAAAGCCACTTGGAATCAGCATAAAAAGTCCGTGCTCTGCCTGAAAAACTGGTTGTTATGCCGATCGCCGAACAAATGATCATATCAGGAACTCTGTGACGACAGTGAACAGTCAAGACGTTTAGCGGTATGGACCCACTGACTTTACACTGAGAGCACAAACGGGTGTCACAGCCTGAATATTATCAGTGGGCAGGCAGCTGCCTCCTTTTTTGCAGCATGCGGCTGTTTAACTGGAGGGAAATGAGCAGGAGATTTATTAATGATCTTTACTTCAGAGGATAAACACGACGCAGCAGGTCTCAAATGTATACAGGGGACGATTAAAAGGAAGTTAGGATGTCTTATTAAAAAGAGATGAATGGGGAACAACTCCTGTTTGTCGCTCCTTACATTGGAACACCATTCAAAGGCTTTAGGTTGGATATGGAAAACTATCGTGTGCTGGGTTTTAGTCTCCGGTTACAGTAATGAACACGTGCTTCTGGTTTGGCTGTGCTTCGGCTGCAACAGGAACAGAACGGTGTTAAAATCTGCTGTTTTAATGACGACCTTACTCATCATGATGTCGTCCTGAGCTGCAGCTGATTTGTCCATTTCAGATAAGCATTATAAGCACTATTTACTCCACTTTGAATAATTTTGCCGGGGGGGGGGGGCTGATGTGCTTCCGACCGCAGTCAGGTCAGAAGAGACTAGCACACTTCTTTGGTCTTCTCATGAGATTTGTTGATAATATAAAAAGGAAAGGATAAAAAGAAGAGCTTAATATCAGCGTTATCCTTTAAATCTATATTTGCTTATTACATTTGTGCAGCAACATTTTTTTTTTTTTTTTTTTTTTAGCTCTATCTTTTGGAGTTATGCAACTTAATCTCCCAGCTGGTGTCTTGATGAGATGGATGCCCTGCATTTATCTGCCCCTTGAACAGATTCACAAAAGGGCACAATGAGAGAGTCTGAACCTGAACACTTGAGTGCCGTGAGCTCAAGTTGGAGTTGGAGAGGAGCTCGCTGAATGCAAATATGCTCACGTACAGATGCATCATGGAGGCGGCAGCAGAACGGCACCGAGCAGACACACTGGCTGGTATTAACAACCGCCGCTGCTGCAACACCATTGACTCGAGCTGAACACAACTCTCGGCGGAGGGCCAGCTCGGAGGAGTTAGGTGGAGACATATGGTGAAACAGGCAGATGGGAAATAAGGATGGAAAAGTTGCCAAATGAACAGGACACAGAAAGAGAGAGCGATGATGGGTTGTGAAAGATGGAAGGAAAGGAGCAGGCATCTGGGGAAATGAATAGGCCAACAGGTCAACAGGCAGAAAATGGAAAAGGTACAAAGACAGCAGGCAGTAAGAAAAGACGAGAGATGGGGTAGATGGTGAATCGGTGAAAAATGGAAAGGTTGAGAGTGAAACTTGACAAGAATTTTATCATCTGTGCCAAGGGGCAATGTGGAACAAGCTCCTCCTCTGCAGACACAAACAGCGCTGTCACTTTAAAAAGACATCAGCGGCTCCCTAAAAAGCTTTTAATCAAAATAATCCAGTCTAAATTAGACCAAGTATGAAGAGTAAGCAGTCAAAGGCATCTCTGGTTCATTTTTCTAATATTCTTATTGCCATTAGCAAATGCTTCATTTTCCTTTGACTTTATTCTCAGGCTTTGCCAAAAAAAAAAAAAAAAAAACCCAAAGAGAAGAAGTAGGGGCTTATTGGTTTGGTCGTGTTTTTGAGATGACACAACAGACAGTGTACAAGTGCAAATTACAAGAAGTGGGGACAGGATGGTTGAGTATTTAATGAGAATTTAGAGGTTAATACACAATCTGAAATCTTTAAACAGATTAGTACCTTCAAATAAAATAATAAAGATAAGAAAATGAGTTGGAAATATGTGTGCTTAAGAAAATCCATGAGAAAACTTGGTTCCCTGGTGGTGATACAAAAGTCTTAAATCAGGCTTTTTAACATCTGCAGGTAACGTTTCTCTTTGTTCCGCCCTCTCTCTTTTCCAGCCCTTGAATACCATAATCTCAACACGTCGACGGCAACTAAGAACTATTGGGTGATTACAGGTGAAAACACACACACACACACACACACACTGGGTGATCAGCGGTAATCAAGAGCTGCATTGACTGGACTAAACAGCAGTTAGTTAAATGTCCTGTCGCTGCTTACGGTGCAGTTCAGCACAATAGTATTGGTTCCCAACAATTACCCCCCCCCCCCCCCCCCCCCCCATGCCGTCCACACCTCTTCCCTCGCTCGACACCCCGTCTCACTCGCTCTGTGCTCAGTGGCTTTAGCAGCTCTGTTCCTGGGAAAACCTATTGATGTATAATTCACAGCTTCCTGACTGGGGCAGAGGGAGAGATCACTTCACATCACATCATGCTCGGGTGTGAATGATGCCGGAGTGAGTGTGTGAGTGTGTGTGTGTGTGTCCACTGCTCCATCTCACTTATAGCCTCTAGTAAGAGACTCAGGAGTAAGATTGATGCATAGATCTCATTGTGTATGTGTACTTATGTGTTTGTTTTGTGTGTAGACGATGTGTGATTGGTGTGTCACTGAAGCTGGAATAGAAGTCTGTGGATGGACAGCTTTTAAATGGCAGATCATCTAGTCGTCTCTCATCTCCCACTCCATCTCCTGTCTCCTGTCTCCTGTCTCCTCTCTACTCTCTCTCTCTCCTGTCTCCTGTCTCCTGTCTCCTCTCTCCTGTCTCCTCTCTCCTGTCTCCTGTCTCCTCTCTCCTGTCTCCTCTCTACTCTCTCTCTCTCCTGTCTCCTGTCTCCTGTCTCCTCTCTCCTGTCTCCCCTCTCTCTCTGTCTCTCTCCTCTCTCTCTCCTCTCTCTCTTTCCTGTCTCTCTCCTGTCTCCCCTCTCTCTCTCTCCTCTCTCCTGTCTCTCTCCTGTCTCCTGTCTCCCCTCTCTCTCTCTCCTCTCCCCTCTCTCTCTCCTCTCTCCTGTCTCCTCTCTCTCTCCTCTCTCCTGTCTCCTGTCTCCTCTCTCCTGTCTCCCCTCTCTCTCTGTCTCTCTCCTCTCTCCTGTCTCCTGTCTCGTCTCTCTCCTGTCTCTCTCCTCTCTCCTGTCTCCTCTCTCCTGTCACCTCTCTCCTCTCTCTCTCTCTTGTCTCCTGTCTCCTGTCTCTCTTTCCTTTCTCGTTCTCCTCACTATCAATACTGTCCTTGAATGAGCTCTCTTTTTTTTCTCCTACTTCCTCCCTTCAAACATCCTCCTGTTTTCTCCTTGCTTCATCCTCCTCCTTCCTAATCCTTTACTGGTTCTCGCTTTTGTCCGGTCCTTGCCCGCCTGAATGCGTCCTCTTCCCCCTAAATCCCTCCTCTGTCCTCACAGTCATCCAGGATGTGGACAGCTCATCCCTGGAGGCCAACTACCAGAGCTTTGCCAGCCTGATGGAGCAGCGCCTGGCTGAGCTCTTCCTGGTGGCTGGAAGGCAGGGCTCCCGGACAGCGCGGTCCCGACGGGCCACCACTGTCGGGGGCTACACCGTACAGGTAAGGGGCAAAGGGAATTTTATGATAGAAACTAGGGACACACGTAAATAAATAAAATCCTCCAAATAATTTTGATATACGGATGTGTGATTCCAGTTGGGATGATCATTTAAAACTTTCTACTGAAAACAAGATTTAAAATGTCGGGGATGTGATTTTCATAGCTGCTTGTACCAAACACTCAACTTGACACTAAAATCAGCACACTTGCACGCTCGCAGTGGTAATGGATAAACGCTGATCATCAGCAAATACCGTGGCTCATCGTCTTTAGCATTTAAACATGCTGACATACACTTAATAGAAAGAACAACAAGGCCAAAGGGAATTCACGTAGCTTCACGTAAAGTTGGCCATAAAACGAAGAATTAGTTCAATGATCTGATGCTGCTGATACATAAAAAGTTCTTCTCAGCGGAACATGAATGTCAAGATCCGTCAAAAAGTTGTTTCACTTGAAGGTCAGCGAAGACTTTTTCAGCACCTTGGAGAGCTCCACTCTCAGCACCTTGGACAGCACCACTTTGTTACTTGTTTTTGAAGAAAGACTCAAAATAAGAATAAATAAGATTTGCGTTCATGAATTATTACGGTCAGAAACAAAACACAGAAATGGATTTATTCTGTGTTTGAAGCCCCATTAGATACTTCTACAGCCGTTGTAATCCTCCCGGATTCCACATAAAGTCGTTCGCACACAAACAGTGTGTAAATATACAACAAACAAATTGCTAAATGAATAAACAAGTGATTAGCCGATTTACAAAAAATATGAATCAGTAATTATTTTCTCTGAACGAATAAAAAAATCAAAAATACGTAGATTTAACAAGACATGACAAACAGGCTTCTACAAGAAGATTTTCAGTCTGCACAGATTTAAAGACCTTGCAGCGTGGATAGAAGAAAAATAGTTCAGAAAGTAAAAGTACTCTGTCAATGATTTGTTTGTATTCTAGGACAGGACGGTCCTTTAAGGTTAGACAGTGTTAGGATTCTGCTGACGTGGAAGCACCGAAGTCCGAAGTTTTGTGTGTATGCTGTTTTCTGTGTGTGTCACCTTCCTGCCCGGCCTTCCATACTGTGCAAATTAAGAGAACGATCATCTCTTCCTGGGCTTTATGCATCACACACCCGCAACGTTTAATGGGGAGCCACAGATGACCAGTTTTATGGTTGCAGTGATGGAGGAGGGAGACACTCCCGGAGACAAAGAGGTGGTGGTGGTGGTGGTGGTAGAGGGGGTTAGTCAAGGGAGGAACCATCAAGCCATTTAATAACATGCATCCCTTCTTTTTTTATGACAAAATCAAATTATCAGACTTGATTTAATCGTGTAATGTATACTCATCAGATTAAACTGGGAAGTTGGACGTTTGATAAAATAATGTTGATATATCAAGTAATGCTGGAGTAGAGTGTCTTCACTAAGTGTAGTTGTAATGCAGCAAAGTCACTGTAGATATATAGTTTGGGGGGGGGGGGTAAAATCTTTTGGTTTGAAGGATATTAAGTCCCTCCACAGATTTATTGTGCTTATGTTTTCTATATTCAAAGAATACTATAGATACATCTGTATGTCTCTGTAGTCCAATAAAAAAAATCTACCGTATATACTGTCAGGCAGGATATTAGACACCTTCATCATTCCTCCCCCAGATGGTGAGCATGCGTCGACTGCCGGGCCCCAAGAACCCGGCAGAGATGACCTACTACGCCCAGCTGAATGGAGCACCCATCACCGGCACCACTGCTGCCAAGACCCTCAGCAGCCTGGACTCCCAGACCATGGCCCTGACTTTGGGATACTTCGTACAAGTGCAGGCTGAACGTAAGCTGAACCAGCATCAAACTCAGATTGGCTGGGGAAAATACGTTGCACTGTTTTTAATCGAAGGGTAACATTAACGTTAGCTGTCTATACTTTCTCAGTTCTATGATTTAAGCATTCAATAACGATATAAATGATTCTATGATATAATGCTGTTTAGCGCCACACTTCCTTAGAGTCTGAGGGCTGAGGAGAGTCAAAGGAGGAGCTGAGTTTTTCTAAAGTTCAGTAGAAGTGAAAACTTTGTAGACTTTACAAAGAACCACAGAAGACATTATGCAGCGCATGTCGAGCGCCCCTTTCTGTTTTCCATTCCAGTTGAATTATAATGAGCTGCTTCAGAGCTGCAGCTGAGTTAATATTGTCCAGGTAGGTCAGTGACACACACTTAATTAGGGATCTTCAAAGAGATATTATATAGTTCTAGTATAATCAATATATTTTTCAGTGGTGGCTGAAGGCCAAAAAGCACCAGAATATTATTAAGTGAAAACAATAAATGAACTTTACTGTGCATACACTTTTCATGCTGTTAAGGTCTCATTGTTCAGCACACATTCCCGAATAGAAAGGCCGGTGGTTTACGAAGATCAAACTAACGAGCTGCAGCATATAAATCAGAGTTTAGGCCATATTTCTTTTCTTTTTGCTACACTAACTAGCTGCTGGGTCCACCTGCATTCACTGTCCAGAAGTTTGTGCTCTTTTTCTTATCTAATACTGAAAAAAAAAAAAAAAAAAAAAAAAACAGCTAGGTGTCTTTCCTGAATTTCTAAGTGTTCAATTTAATCAGGATCCAGGTGTTGAGGAGAAATAATAATACTTTTTAATTTTGGGATATTATCATGAAGCTAAAATGGAATCAATCACGTAGTTATAGATTCCTCTTAGCTTGTATTTTCCAGTAATTGCTGTTAATACTTATTAAGTGGAGCTGCAGTAGAGACTCCACACTGCCAAAAACACTCCCAGCGTTACCGCTCTTTAGGATTTATCTGCTGAACTGGAGCATAACAGTCTTGGCTTACACTGACGTGCTGTGGCATTTGGGTTTTCCATAAATTTCCATAAATTTCCATAATGGCCTTTGCTGCCTATAGAGCTTTAGGATGTCAATACAAATTCCCAAATTCAAAATCAAAGATTGTGTGTTCCCACATTGTTATCAGGTGTGTGTGTGTGTGTGTGTGTGTGTGTATTTTAAAAATATTCACTCTGTAGCTGCCAGTGAGGACAAAGTGTTCCCGCTCACCTTTTCTCCCTCATATATTCCAACAATTTATAATTAACAAACTATCAGTCGTCCTGCGTAGCTCCTTCCATCAGTGCTCAGGCCAGAAACTGAACACAGTGTTCTTGTAAAATTCATTTAGTTTGCCTTCATGGGCTTATTGGAAACAAACAGCATTAGTTCTGAGAATGAAAACATCCCCTTGGCAAACTCTACTCTGACAGAGAATCTTAGAGAAGTTAAAAGAAAGATAGTCAGGTTAAAAACTTTCCATTTATTTATTTATTTTATGTTGTACAAATCTTTTTTCATTACATAGAGTTTACTTCCTCTCTTCATCAGTTGCTTTGTGGAGAATAAGATGAATTTTTTTCCACCGTCATGTTCATGACCATGTGAATTAGGAGTGAGGGAATGGTTAGTCCGGACTAATCGAAGCTGGAACCAGCTGGGACCAATTGGCTGAAGGGCCCTGGCCCGACACTTGGCGGGCATCAAACGTATCAAACACGTGTGTGAAAATGGTCCCAAAAAGGACTGAAAATGTAATTACCGAAATGTAAAACATGTAATTAACATGTTGAAATATTTCTGGCAGTTTGTGCAAGTGATGGAAATATTGAGCTGTTTATAACTCCTTGTCCTTTGTAATCAGTAAAAGGAAGGCATTTATAAGTAAGGTGTGTGTGTGTGTGTGTGTGTGTGTGTGTGTTTGTAGCTGTGGTGAAGATGCCGCCCAGCAACCTGTGGATCATGGCCATCCTGACGCCTCTCTTCCTGTTGATGGTGGTGATCGGCATGGTGGCTTTTATTTTGTGTAAGAGAAACAGGGTCATCTTCAAAACCAGCGCCTTTAGGACCTTCAAGACTCGATCAAAGGTGAGACTCAAACCTCCAATTTTTTTTTTTAACAAAAATGTCTCCTCTCCTGCTTCTTCTTTTCCTCTTTCAACTCTTTGCTCTACTCTTCTACGTTCTCAACCAAAAAAATCACCAAACATCACCAGTAACCAAACAGAACTTACGTAAGCAGTTTCTTAATATGTGAGGCATCACACAGCGAATCGCTTGTGTTAAGTTATTCCTTCCAGTCATAAATATTGAATTCCATCTGTCCGGGCCTTACTCATTCGTCTTCTCAGAGTGCAACAGGCGGGTGTCTTTGCTGCTTATCATCCGTCCTGCAAAGAATAACCACCTCAGAGGAAAAGGCGGGGCTCAGCGTTCATGAAAGTCGCATTCACTCAATCAGTTAATGCAAGGTTAAACGAAAATCAATCATTTCAAATCGGCATGTGTGTAATGGATTGGTACCGGCTGCTTTGATCGGGGCAGATTGTTTCACTGGACGCAGAGCGGCGATATGACGCCAGAACAACAGCTGCTTGTGTCACTGCAGTCTGTGAAGAAGTAAACAAGCAGTAGGACGGTGAAACTGTGGCTTTGTCTTAGAGCAGGTTTCCGATTAGAGTTCCTGTCATGCGCTCTGTGAAGGAGCACCAACATTAGCGTTCATTTTCAGGACTTCTTTTTCTGCTGAAACTACTCTTGCTGTCTGCTGATAGAGCGCCGCTGCTCGGTTCAGTCTGCCCTCCGTTCAGCAGGCGATAAAGAAGCGCTCGCTCTGCCCAGAAGCTGTATTTTTTGGCTTGTAAATGCAACGAAGGATGGAGCTTTTGGCCAGCAGTCGTAACGACCACGCTCAGCAGCGGACAAAACTTACATACAGCACCTTCCAGAACTTATTCTGGACTTCTTTTGATAGCCAGAGGAATCTCCTCAGTGCTTTGAATAAACCAATCCACAGACTGTTTCTGTCCTTAAAAGCTTTGACCATCAATAAAATATTCCCTGCTCGACAGAACAGTAGTAGAAAAAAAAAAAGATGGTGTATGGTGATTTTGGTTCCCATAATGGAACAAGAAACATGATGTTGACTTGAATTATGTTCATGTGCCGTTTCTTCCAGCTATGATGCCATTTTCCTTCCTTAAAGGGTTGTAAACAATCAACACCTTATTATGACCACTTCAGTATGAACCGGTAAATTTCGTTATGGGCCAAGAGACTCTTTATTCCAGATTATAAAACAAACTAGAATAAAGTACACTTTATCCTTTTAAACCTAGATTAGAACAAACTGGAGTTATATTTTATCGTTTTAATCGTCTTTCCTCTTCTCTTCTTCTTTTGTATTTTTTTCTTTTCTGTGTGACCTTTCCCTGACCTTGTACCTTTGACCCTCTCTCTGTTTAGACCTCATACCGAAGGGAGGGCAGTTACCACCACCAGGTATTCACTGAGCCTCTGGTTGGGTGGATTACTGACTGACTTTAGAGAATGAATGAATGAGTTGCTGCTTTTGATTGTGACCGTCTGACAGGCTTGATCAACTGTTGGCTGCTTGTTGCTCTATGTGCTGCCTGTCGCTGTTACTGGGTAAATTCTTGCATGTGGCCACTGTGCTGTGGATGTCACTTACTCTGCCATCCCCATTGGCCATTTGAGAGCGATAAGACAGAGGGGGAGGGAGGGAGGAAAGGTGGAGAAAAAAAAATAAGCTGTAACACAGCCGTAAAAATTCACAAGCACGATCGAAGGATTTAAATTGTTTTGGTTTGAGTCGATGTGCCGAATTAACAAGGAGAGGCTGGTGCGTAAAAAAGGCAAATGAGCTCAATTCTGCCGGACAGAGGGAGGCATTTACAATCTGCACTCATAAACATGAATGGCAGGAAGGAAGCTCAACACCTGCACACCGAACCAATCTATTTTTATTTTTGTAGCGTCCATAAACGGTGACTCAGGCTTGTGTCATCGGCTCAGACTGCCTCTCTGCTGGTGCCTCTTCCCTTCCAAGCCGGTCGTTTTATCCTCCTAGATGAAGCCACTCTCACCATAAATGGACCCCCCAACCCAGTTCTTCTTCTGCTTCTTTTTTTTAGTAGAATGAGGTTCACCACAGGATTATGTTTGCTACTTCATCACGCACCCAAAGCAGAGCAGCCGTGTCCACAGACTGATTAAAAAAAAAAAAAAAGCTTAAGTGCTTTAAATAACAAATAACCACGGAGAGGCCGCTCTGGTGGTTAATTTTGCTAAAACGGAGGATACCAACTGATTTGCAGGTTGTTTTTTTTAATTATTTATTTATTTATTTATTTATTTATTTTGGTCCCGCCTTTCCTCATCCCTCAGCAAGCAAAGTGAGGCGAGGGGAGGCTGAATGGGTGGAAGGGAGCTGCAGGTGATGATGGTGACGTAAACGAAAAAACACACACAGCATCTGTTTGCTGCTTTCGCTGTATGTTGTTACACTTTTTTTTTTTAACATTAGCATTTTCAATTTCCAGGCGCCGCAGTTCTTTGTTGCGTTCACCGTCGTTTTGTAAACATTTAACGTTACTTTTATTGTTTTTTACGAGAGAGCGCATGAAAAATTAAAGAGACCTGAAACATGAGATTTCACAAGCGGTGCTGCGAGGCTATAGTTGCTGTTGTTGTTTTTTTTGTTTTTTTTTTTTACCCACAGCGGTATTTACCCTCTCCCGATCCTGAGCAGTGGCACGCATGAACAAATGAGATAAATATTTTGCAGAGGGATTTGGAAGAGCTTGTGGCAAACTGAAGCTAAACAACTGGTTGATTAGATAGGTTCAGTTTTTTGTGTGCTTTTAATGTAATGTTCAAATGTTGACATGCACGTTGATCCGCCGGCCTCTTCACAGCCATGAAGTGGTATTTTTTTTTTGAGGGCTACACTGGAGAGTGGAAATATAAAAATGTGAAGGGAATGAGAAGAGGAAGAGATGAGGACTACGACCCCACGATCACACAACGGCCCCTAAATGACGGAGACTGGCAGAGTGACTCCACCCAGGGCGATCTACAACAGTTGTTGCCTTTTTCTTCCCCTCTAAGTGGTTTCCAAAGATAGTGTTTAGCTGAAGTAACACAAAAGGCAGTTCCTGAAAATTACAGTTTTGTTGGAAGATGTCCACTCAATTTGAATCACTTGGCTTGAAAATAAGTTGGCAGAGTGTGGCATTGCATTTTTTTGAATAGACGGAGAACTGTGAATTTTACCCCCAATTTCTTCTACGCACACAAGAAAATAGTAATATATTAATGACGACAAGAATTTAATGTCGGTCCCCGGGCCACTGTTTACCCCTTTGGTGAGTGATGCCAGGAGTAGCCAGCTGAGTGGATGTGAGAAAACAGCCACCAGGCAATGCTCCTCTGTCTCCTGCTCCCATACTTCATTGTTACGTAACTAGTAGCACTTTTAATGTGAACAAGGGACTGTAACACAGTAGACTGTCAGAAAATGTCGGCTCCCCATTTCTGGCTCGGTTGCTCAGATCAGATCAAACTCTTCGGCTCATCTTATGAACTGAGACCGTAGAGATCGTAGAGACCATGAGCCAGGCCTTAGGGAGAGATCTGATCCTGCTCTGACCTTCATGTGTTCTGTGTCTGATTGTTCCCAATCCTGAGTAAATATCCAGATAGGGCTCACGTGCTCATGTGAGGTGAAAATGGAGTTCAGGTTGGAAACCCACTTCAGTGACTTCTGTGTTACACACTAAACAATAATAAACTACATCATCTTAATCTACTGTTGGCATCTGTGTGTGTGTGTGTGTGTGTGTGTGATCTCGGCCAGCTCTCCTATCAGTCACCACGCAGGACAAGCTCAAGCTGCTGATCAATATGGTGGTTTACATTTGGTGTGCGTGTGTTTAATCATTAAAGAGTCCAGCCCGCTTCGACGCCCTCCGCTGTGCCGCCAGAACATTCTTCTCATTCAGAGTGGCTTTTCGCTCCCTCCGCTCCTTCCTGTATGGGTGTGAAAGCTGTGTGAGGAATCAGTCGGAATCAGCAGAAGCAGAAGCAATTCGTTTTTCAGTTTTAAGGTGTTCGATGAAAGCACAATGCGCTGTCTGCCGTTTAAAAGACTGAGAGTACTTTGCATTTTTGCTGCATCATGCCTGAACCTGCCCCAGGAGGGGTCGATCTAATTGGTTCAGCATGCCTACGCGCTCCAATCTACACCTATGTGTCTTATTTTACTGATTAAATGTATCTCCTTTTTTTACTCTTTCTTTTTATTTATTTATTTATTTTTTTTGTACGCATGCGGCTCCGTGGTGCACTCACACCATCCACCCTGCTAAAGCTGAATTTAAATCAATATGGCCGCAGGGGGAGTAGAGCATATCTCGTTCCATCTGCTGTACCTCATCAAGCTGCTGTTGGCTCTTGCTCTGAGTTAAAATTCGAGGAGAAGCTTCTCTTTGAAGATAAGTGTGGATAATATGGCGGTGCAGCAGGGTCATGCTCGCTCTCACTTCACATGACATCTTTAAGTAAAAGACAGGGTTGGACCCCACTTGGCCCTCTTCTGCTCTTTTTCCCTCCGTCACCACCATCGATCTCTGACGGACAGGACGCCTCGCGCCGTAACCAAAATTTTCATTAAACGGAGCTGCCAACACGGTATTAGTGGGCGTGGAGGAGGAGACGGGGCGAAGGAGGAGGAGGAGGATTAAAAGGGAAATGCAATTAGGAAAAAAGGAAAATGGAAAGGAACAAGACATGGAAACGGACCTTGAGTCCAGACGAACGTTCAAGGTTATACCCCCTTGTCCTCCTCCTCGCCACTAGCCTGACACTTCTGAGAATCTGAACTGTCTACACGCACGCCAGCGCTCACCTGCGAACCCCCGGATGACGCATCCTTAGCTGTCAGTGTGCAGTTCAACAACTGGCACCGCAGCACAAGTTTTGTCGCTCAATAATCCACATGCATAATGTGTATCGGTGGAGGGATATATTTGGAATAGCGCATTTAGCTCCCGGCTTCCCTTCCTCCCGCCCCTCCATTGCTTTTCTTCACTTAAAACACACGTGTTAAAGAGGCCAGAGGCAAATTGATCTTTGCACTCACCTACATCTTTCACACAGAGGGCTCACAGCTGTCACCATATATCACCTCAGTGGGTAGAAGATGCGTGCACTACACACAGAAACACACAGTCAATCCATATATCCATGCCATGGGGAGAGGACCCATCCTCTGTGTGTGTGTGTGTGTGTGTGATCTACATGAGAATCTATCAATTTCCCCGACGCTCATCCACGGCTGCAGCCACGTGTTGTTGGAGCTGGCTGATGGCACACTGGTGTGTATGACTGATGAATTATTAACATCGCCGTCAGCCGGATGCCCACACTGCCTCACCTCACATGCTCTCAGGATTTAGCATGCATGATCAAATGCATTAGGCGTCCCATTTTAGAGCTGCTCAAAATAGAAAAGGGAGGCAAAAATAAATAAATAAATAAATCTGGGTTTCGTATGCTTTGTTGTGTAACCTAAAAAAAGGGGGGGGGGGGGTCTTTCGCTTCTTTTTTTTTTTTCAAAGCCATTTAGTGATACAAAGAAAGAGGCTTCGCCAAAATGCATCTTCTGCCACCTTTTTAATCTTCCGTTTCTTTGTGCCAAAATCTTCTCCCTTCAAAAGTACTGTTAAGCTTTATTACATATGATTATTATTATTTTTTTTACCTTTCTCATTATGGCAGCTGTGGTGTTTGGAGGCTGATAACAACCAGAAGGGATGTCCATTCACATCTGCTGAACCGTGTCAGGCTGTTCTCAATGTCACACTAAATATGATGTTTCTATCAAGGAATCCGGATTAGAATAGATTTATACTGCATTACAACATTGTCTGGTTGATTTTACATTTTTACAATACATCCCCATACTACAGGTACCCAAATTCGGGGAGAAATCAGCCCAAAACTCTATTCTCTACTCTAACTTTTCACACTGACAGCTCAGAGCCCATTGAAGGGAAACTGTTTGAAAAGACTAAATTAGAGTAAACAGAAAATCACACAGTTCAGACAGCAGGCTGATGTTTACCAGCCCGAGCAGCAACTGATGCTTTGTACAAAAAAAGTATTAAATATTTAAAGAGTTTAGGCAAAAGTCTCATGATAGTCACTCCAGCTTCCTTCTGACATAATGCTCATTCACTGCAAGTGGTGGTAGATGTAAAATACCTTTTACTTAAATAAAAGTACTTAAGTGGGGCAATAAAATCAGCATTTAAAATATTACTTAATACAGAAGTATTACCTGCAATGTGTATCCAAATCATCAAATCAAAGCTGTTCATTATGAAGAAAAAAGGCCTTGTATGGACGTTTAAGAAAAGAACATTTGGATTTTTGATTATGTGAAAAATAAGCAGTTTGCCTTTCTGTCCTGCGTTTAGGTTGTTGGGTTGTTTAATATTTTGACTCCCGACCGTTTTAGATTCTCTTACATCTTGTAATCACGCATCATGTTGTGTGTCTAATTTATCACTCACGCTCATTATTGTGGAGCAGAAATTGTGTTGTCTTATTGTATTTCCTTCTCTCATCAGCCTGTGCTGTGTAATAAAGCTGGCCCATCATATCGTTAAATAATGTGCCATGCATTGTCTTTTCGTCATGCTTGCATGTTCTTAACAGCCAGAGGACAACTGGTTGTTTTTTATTCTGGCAAGTTGCTTTTGGTCCATCAATCCAACAGGCAAACTGCAAACAAAACAAACTGTCTAAAAAGAGGAAAGTGTTACGTTGTCTTCCTGAGCGGATTGATGTGAAAACTGCCGGAGCTTTGCTGCTGCGTGCCTGATCCTTTTGTGTCACCTGTTTCCTCCACCAGCCCGTCCAGGGCTTCGACTACGCCAAGAAGCACATGGGTCGGACGGGCGATGAGGCCATTTCCGTGACCAAGGAAACGCTGGTGTTGGGGCTTCCCGTGCGAGACGCTCCGCTGTCATTGTCTTTGGACAAGAAGGTCCACCAGGATGGGACCGGCAGTAAGAGGCCTCCGTCTGCTGACATACACAAAGGAGGGTGAGATGCTCACCGACTCGGTGCTTCAGTCTTTTGTTTTGTTTTATTACTCTGCAGTTACACCCTGGAGAAACTGTTCAGAGATCAACGCAATTATTCAACTCAGACATGATTTCATTTCTCAGTTCATCTTTTAGCCACGTTGGTGCGGTGATATTTAATGCTATTAGCCAACACTGACAAAACAACACGCAAAATGTGAAAAGATTTTGGATCATAAGATGATCGACGCGTCCCGCAGGACCAAATCAGGAAAGAATGTGGTCTTTCTGTTGGGTTGATTTCATTTACCAGCAATATGCTGACGAAAGCTGACTGCTGACGCCTGAGACCTTCATCAGAGCACACTGACTCAGCATTGTCACTGTGAGCATGTTAAGTACTTCCCCTCACATTCTCCACAACAGCTCTGCTCCTGATGGTAGCTGTCAGATATAACACTTAAAACATACAAATATAATCATGCAACAATGTTAATGATAGTAGTGAACCCGTAAACGAATGATCAGTCAAACTCTTCCCAGCTGGAGAGAGACCCGGCAAGTTCTGGAGCAGCTTTTCATCAGGACCAGACATCAGTGTTTGTGCAATTTAGTGTTAAGCCAGAGAGAAGCCAACAGTAAGCAGCGAAGACTCCAGCAGATTGACACAATCTGAAGATAAGTCCAGTGTTCACAGGGATCTGCTCCGAGACAAGCAGCGAACACATGTACTGCCTTGGAGCAGGAAAATTTTCATGTAGCCAAACGCCACAGTCGTTTTTTCCTGAATTACTTAGCTTAGCACTGATCCGTTGGTGGTTGTCGGAACAATCACCACGTGGAGCGTTTTTTGTATAAATAAATAATTGTCACTGTATTCTTGAGCTGTTAACAACCTCACACCTGTCTGACACGTACGTCTCTGCGGGCTGGAGACGTTTCCTGTGAGCAGAAAAAGAGGAGAGTGCTAATTAATTTTACTGCAGGTATGACTCTAAAAAAAAAAAAAAAAAAACAACAGTTGAGAAATTTTGAAAGCGAGTTTCTGCTGTTCTTGTGAATGCAGGCTGGACATCAGAGGGTCTCACAGAGATTGTAAAAATCTGTCCGTCAAGCTGGAGAACGTTTATAGTCGAAGAAAAGAGAATCACACAAAGACACTTAATACACTTGCTCATGGCATGACATTCAATATATCAGTTTATATAATATGATATTATTACGTTATATTAATATATAATGGCATTATCTTTTAGACAAATTCCAGTTACACTTCAGTGAAATCAGAACACCCAGACATGACACACATCAGCAGGAATGACATTTTTCATCACATCTGTTGCAGGTTAAAGGTTGACTGACGTTGTGCAGCTGTCATTTTTCCATTATAACGTCATATTCAGACACCAGCGGAGATTAAATTCCAAAAAGTTGATCTGAACAATGCTTTTTTTTAATACTTTTAGCATCATTTCAAAAAGCTGCACATTAACATAAACAAGCAACAGCATTGCACGCTGACATTCTTTGGACTGTGGGAGGAACTGCAAACTCCACACAGAAAGGCTAAACACTATTCTGGCTGCGAGGCGCCGGTGATAATCACCATAACACTATAACTTTAGATGTATATTTTGTGAACAGCTAAACTCACACATTTTCTCCAAGAAGAGCATAAACGGCAATAGAAATGAATTTAGCGCGTAAAAGTGAAGCAGTGTGGATGTTTCCTGACCTGCAGTGGATGATGTTTAAGTAAGCCAATGCTGACAGTGGCTTTGCTTTCCACTTTCACGCCATTGTCATGATTCAGAAGACGTTTGATCCAGTCCAGAGCATCCTGGGTAAATCCCGGTTAGATAAACCTCTACAGATGGATGCGTCTCTCTCAATTCTCAGTGGCAAAAAAATAACTACACCGGACTCGTCACGTCCTTCTTATTAACGAGTGTCAAGCCTCTGCTCTCGCCCACACATTTTTAAATATGCAGGCGACACATGGAACTGGATGGTTTCTGGCTGCCAACTTCCGCACCCCGAACTGACTTTCAAGAAAAAGACAAATCCATTAGTTAGTGCGCAGATAATTGGCGACTAAGAAAATGTACGCCGGGAAATTTGTCTTAGATTTCAGACGGAGGCCAATGTGATGTCCCCCTTAGCCAGAAAAATAACGAGTCACTTGAGAAGCGAACATGATCGTTGTGTTGATACTTTTAGTTTTACAGTTAGAGAAGGTCAAAGGGATTTCAAAGCCAAGAGACTTCTTCTTCTTTCTTTTTTTGTCTTCGCTGATTTGATGAAAAATGAATCAAAACCCTCGTAGTGACCTGATCTGACCTGGATTCTCAGATAAGCAGATGCTCGTTTGTCCTCACAGGCACTGAGAAGCTGAAGTGGATTAGACTGGTTTACTGAATACCTGATGGATTATGCAGCATTTATGTCCGGGATAATGTAAGATTACAAAACTGCAGAGGGGGGATATTGCAAAAAATTAGGTTGCAAACTATAATGAATATAATGCATCTAACTCCTACTAATCTTCATGTTTTATGTAATATATCTCAACGAGGCATTTAATTTGGTGCTGACTGGTTTTCTATATATATATATATTGGTCTTTGTTAATTTCTTTTTTTTAAATGCATGAACGATGAATATGAGTTAACATCGGGCGGGCTGACGCTGTATTAAACATATTTACCAAAATGTGCAGAACAGTCCTGTTCCCAGTAGACTTCACCAGGATTATCAGTTATAATCAGTCACATGTACGAAAACTGGAAACTTTTAGAACAGAGTGAAATCAAAATTGGTCCCTGGACATTTACTGTGAGCTTCATCCACCCAAATTCAATGGCAGCATCTTTCCTTAATAAACTTTAGTGTCATGAATCAAATGCATCGTGCCTCCTCTCACTGAATGAGACAAACACATAAAACAGATCCTCTCTTTTACACACCCTAAAATGAATGGAGGTGGGATTAGTTGTGCTTTGCTTCCTAAGGCTGATAAACACATGCATATTTATAACCCTGGCTACAGCCCCGCCAGAGGGAGCCTTTCGGTGGAACAAAGGCGACAGTGTAAAGCGCTGGAAGAGCCGCCGCAGAATGATAATCAGCTTTAACCAACCTGTACGCACGCACACATCTGATGAGGAAGCAGTTACGGTATGGAGGTCATTCTCCAAGTGTGCTCCAACCAGAAAAATGACGCCGCATCTCCTCCTCTAATCCATGCTGCAGTGCAATGGGATGAGGCGAAGTCTTGCACACAACAAAAGCTGCAATTATTCCTGTTCTTTATAGTGGTAACTGAGCGGAGAACAACATTTCCAAAGTGGGGTTTCTCTCTGTAGATGCGCAGGCACAAACGGACCTGCAGTTCTAAAGCAGAAGGCCAACGGAAGTAAAAACAGATGACAACAGTCATACAGTCAGGATCCAGCTCAGGGTTTTGGATTATACTGTCACTGACAGGTGAACTGCATTAATGTTAACATCTGCTAAATGAGCCTTCGTCAGCAGAGCGCCCTCCACATCTCTTACTCGTGAATTAAAACATGGCAGACAATAGCTACAGATGTAGCGATGTTATGGAGCAGATGCTCTTCAGTTAATTAATATGAAGGACAAATTACGTCCGAGAATATTAAAGCCAGCCGTGCAGAAATTTAGTCACAAACCAAAGTACTAAAACAAATTCAAATTTTATGTTGTTGATGATGAGTCAGCCTTCCTCGGGGAGCCATGGATGTATGAAATGTGTACGAAAATGTGGAGATTGCTTCTGTGGCTAATGAATGTCAAAGTTAATTTCCAGCACAAAACTTCAAACTTAATGCACACTGAGTTTCTAAAGAAAAACAACCCTGATGAAAAGTAGTGGAACTGAACGCACATGAATTTTTTAAACAGATATATTACTGCACATATAGCTCATACAATCATAATTTAGTTTTGAATGTCCATTGATCAGCTTTGACTTTGGTTGTGAATTATATGAAACAGAAGAGGAGGGAGTGATTTGCTCAACTTCTGTTTGTTTAAAACAAACTTGAAACTTTAGCTGAAAGAGGAGCAGGCTTGAAAGTGGAAGGACGGTTTCATAGGAAGCATTTATGCTGCTCACTGCTTCCTCCAGAGAGCCGCCGTGTTTGAGGCACAAAGAAAAGGGACATGAATATAACTTGCTCTCAGCGTGATTATCGATTCTGCTCCTCCTCTCGCTGCCCTTCTCGGACAGATTTACATGGAGCACGTATTGTATTTTCTCTCCGCCCCTCCAGCTCTTTGCCTAATATCACATGCCTTTTACTGTTATTCGAGCAGTCGTCAGCCAGCGCTCTGGCTGTGCAGACTGTGTGGGTTAGTGTGTGTTTGCATGTTTTCGCCTGTAGCTCTTTACTGTCCGGTCTCACTGGTCTGTGCAACTCTCACCACCTGTAGACGGGCCTGTCGCGTTGTGTAGCTGCTGTGGCTTACATGCCTCCAGGCTGTTTTTGAGTGTGTCTGTACGTTGTACACCGTTTACAAACCTGGAGTGTGTCAGATAGGAAAATAGGATTGTCATACATGTTTTTGCAGGATTTTACTCGTGCACTCTGAGCTGTCTCCATCAGAGCCCTTTGCTGCTGAGCAACTGACCTGCCAAGCCAAATTAGGATTGTTGCTCCTTTTTCTTGTCCTTTATATTTGTCCTGTACTTTCTTTGTATTTTGGTCCTTTAACATGGCAAAAATGTTAAATTCATTCAGCTTTTGTTGACGAAAATTTTTAAAATGTGTGCTTTCAAATGTATAATAATAGAACTATGAAATGACCTATAGTCATGGTTGGCATCGTTAGCAGCTAATCACATGGGATGGATGGATCATTTCTTTGGAAAGCCATTCAACTGACTCAAAAAAAATGATAAACAGACACACAAACACCACAGAAAGAGGCAAAGGTGCAAGAAGAACTGAGCAAATCAGTGCACTCTGCGCTGCTGTGGCAGAAAACATTTTTGAAAGGTGAATTAAAAATAGAAAATTAACATTTCCTGTGGCTGTAAATATATCTCTGTGTGGGAAAAACTGACTCTTATAACTGATGAGAAATTATTTTAAGTTTAGCTTCTACAGAGTGGCTCCCCATTACTCATAGCATCTGGGTTCTGTGTTCACCAGCAAGAGTTGACACTTTCTAGGACCCAAAGAAGAGCAGCAGAGCGACACAGATGGACCAGTTTCCCCGGAAGAAAAAAAAAAGAAGTATTGCAAATCAAATAAACTAAGAGGTTTTATTAAACGCCCCGTCAGTGTTATTTTGGAAAAGCTGAAATGAAGTTGATAGATGGTACGTTAGCTAGTATTCACTGTCAGATGATGCCCTGTTTGTGTACCCGCTGAGACTCACAATCCTTCCCCTCCTCTCTCCCTCACCTCCCTCTGTTGCCATGGCTACTGCAGACGGTTGCCAAGTGAGGAGGACGGCTCGGTGTCGAGTAACGGCTCGGGGAAGCTGAACACCAGCAAGAGCTCGTCAGCCCGTAGGACGGCGACTGGCAGCAGCACCAAGAACGGCAAGGAGGAGCTACACAAGAGGAGCACCAACGGTGAGGAGGAGGAGGAGGGGGAGGAGGGGGGAGGAAAAATGGGGTCGAAAGGCAGAAAAAGAAAAGGGATGATGATGAGACGATCCTGCCACTGCAAAAAGTAAAAACATAACACACACACACTTTCCCATACTGTGATATTTTACCTAAATTATAATTAATATGAGCTGATTAAGTGGACATGAGCAGGAGGTCAACGCTCGTACACACAGATACAGTCATCGGTTTTTACTTTTAGCCAAATCAAAAGAGAGTTTTTCCTTTCAGTTTTTTAGTTCACTCAAATTTTTCAAAGTATGCAGGGCAAAAAAAAAAAAAAAAAAAACAGCATGGAGACAAATTGCATCAAATTAACTTTGAGTAGAATCACAGAGGAAAATCAGGGAAGTAGGCGGAAAGAGTTGTGACACAGTGCTGCCACGTTAGGTGTTATTCACTCCATTCACTCGCTGAACCTGCGACTCCTCATCCTGAGAGAAACAACACAGATGCAACTCTTTTCTTTTTTTCCTTCATATGGAGGCTCTGGGTACATTAGTAACCACCTCCACGTAGTCAATCCAAAGCAGGTTAAACACAGAAACACAAACGAACAAAGAATCGTCAACTTGTGAAGTCGCTTCCCTACGTGGCTACCACATGAAAACAATGTGCAGACGTAGAAATCGATGCTGCAGCTCATATGGGGAGATTTTTAACGCAGGAGGAAGAACGTGTGAAATGAAGAAGATGCTATCTCTTTTTCTTCTCCAAAGAGAGGAGGTCATAGTCCTTCTTCATTAATGTTGTTCGTATCATCACATGTATTAGAGGTGCACGTTGACTGGAAATGGAAAACTCCATGTCTTGCATACAGATTTTGTTAATTCTATATTGAGGTAAACTGAAGATCCTGACTTGTTAAATGAACTACGGTAGTTGGTTTATTTTTTTTATTTTTATTTGGTACATATCAACTGATTGGACTGGTGCTAAAAAAATAAATATAAAAATAAAAACTCCTCCTTCAGGGACTTTTGCTTGGAGGACAGTCCATCTATGTGACCACTCTTCCATTGATGAGGGGGAAAGAAAGGGTTCATTTCAGTCCCTGGATTGTAGTCTGCATGGGCTTTTATCTACACTCCCCGTTATCAGTGGTGGCAGCAACTGCACCATCTTCTTGGTCAACAGATCTTAGCTCTGCAGACTCACAGTCGGTAGCATTTGCATGTCTCTGATCAGCGATGACGCTGCAGCGTTGCTTCTGTTCGGTGACATTCTAGGACACTGAGATTTTCAATCTCTTGTGCATCAGCAAAGCAGCGTTCACAGTAATTTGTGTGATTTATCGTGTTTATGCAAGTGAATGAATGAACACCCGGAGGAGGGGAGGAGAGGATGAGTAATTGTTTCATTTTCTCACTACTGTTTACAGCGAGCCAGAGACGGACAGAAGTACTGTTACCAGGCAAAAAAAAAGAGAGAGAGGAAGCCGGCGAATAGACTGCATGCTAGAACTGTGTTAAAGAAAATGAAAGATTAATAGAACTGTAAATCCAAACTAGAAGCACTTTATTCAACAGGAGGACAATGCAAAGAAGCTTTAGGTTGCTCTTTTGCTTTAAATGTGCTTCCCCACAGAGAGTACGCTGCATATGGAGCTGGAGACAGGAGCTGATGAGCTTATCTTAGCATGAAGACTGGAGGCTGGGGAGAACAGCCGACCTAATTTGATCCGCATTTCGAACATAAACTACCAGCCATTTTAGAGCTCAGTAAATAACACACTCTGTCCGGAGCTACGAAGGGTTCTTCCTTTGGGGCAGCAGCTGAGCCCTCGCTGCTGCGTTACGATGCTTCTTTCACCTCTTATTAAAAACAACCCTGAGATTTTAAGGCCCCTGGATTTTACAGTTAGCTGTTTAACCTCCCCCCCCCCCCCCCCCCCCACCAAAAGAAAATAATTGAGTCCCCATTCCCTCTCTGTCAGGGTTTGCTGTCATATTATTTCCATTCCCGGGATGCAATGAATCCTGGAAAATGTTTGGCCTTGCAGAATCGATCTGTAGCAGCCGAGTGCTGTCACAGTCTCAGATTGGGACACAGATTGTGTTTTGCTTAATGAAATGAATTTACAGGGATGCAAAGCTAGTTGGATTTTTATTTTGGCGGCAGCTGTAGTCTTCAATACTAGTAAGGGGACGGTTAAAAATTAACTCAGTTCTGTAAGAGAGGGGAGTTTGTGACGGTGTGTGATTGTGTGTACACTGCTGTGGATGTTGTTAATCAGCGCTGTGCCTCCGCTGTGCTAAACATCAACATAAAGATGTTCCTTATATTTCACGAGGCTTCTGCTGATGAAGGAGGCTCGTATAGTGACGGGAGAAAACACATTTAACTGTGCGAGGAAACCTTTTGATTTGTTGTTTTTCATATATTAGTTTATTCAAGCTCAATGTGGAGATGATAAAAGACATCGGCTCCATCTCATTAATCAGCTGCAGATGCCGCAGAAAAGTTTGTGCACGTGAAAGAATAGAAGCTGTTGGTCGGTGGATTAATGAACATCTACTCTGAGGTACTGTGAGTTTCTTCATCACGGGGATTAGTCTCCATCAAAGGAACGTAGTTGAGCAGACAGAAGTGGTTCAAGGTTCGATCAAAGATCCTGCTGTGGCTCAAACTGTATGTTAAGCTAAAGGTCAGCGACCCTGGTTCTTCTGTAATTATGCATTTATGCCTTTTTGATAAAGCTTTGCTAATATTTTTAAAAAACAAAAGCGCATCACAGCTCATCGACATGCTTGTGAGCAATAAGTAGACTGCTGCGTGACATAAAGCAGCGAACTGTCACAGTCAACAAGCAGATTGTCAAATGAGTCACAATATTTATCTCCCTGCGTACAGAAAGCACCTGCCTTTAGTAAGAGAGGCTGCAAAGTTATTTTATCCCAATCAAGCAAACATGTATTTTGTGACACGCAATCAGATTATGATCAGATTGTGTGCGTTTTTTTTTTTTAAACACCACTCAATCATCTCAGGAAAATGCTCTGCTTGTTTGTGGAAGACAAAGGGTCGGTGTTCGACATCTGTTGTAATCTTTCCCGGCAGCAGCCTGCGTTCAGAGTGCATGCCATCTACACGTTCCGTCGTCGGTTTCCAATCTGGTTCACGGCCTCCGCTGCTCGTGACTTTAACCGTCACAGCCTGACGGGCGGCGCAGGAAGAGCCACGCATGCAGCAGCAGCAGTCTGAGCTCCGGCGCAGGATGAATGGTGGCGGTGTTGGCTTTGGTGTTGAGTTAATGGCAGACTGGTGTAGCCCTACAATGAAGCAGTCTGCCATATGAAGTCAGTCAGGCAGTGAGTCACAGTAGAGCCAGCACAAAACAACACAACACAACACCGTCCATCTGCTGCTCCCTGCCACAACATACACCCAGAAATGCTGAAAGCTGATGCTTTCTCTTCAAGGGAAAAAGAAAAGGGCACCTAGTTCAGTTTTTCAGATCATGATGACTGAAGTCATATTTAAGCTAGCAAACCTTAATTTAGAAACAAAATGAGACGTCACTGTGGAGAACAGGGAGCAGTGCTCCATCACTGTCTGTCACACACGTAATATACAGACTGTACAAAATGAGCAGCGTTAGCATTTTAATACTGAATAGTATTTACCCCATTGATCAGCTAAGACCCATGCCAAGGATGAGCATTGTTAGCATATATAGCAGTTGTATTTTGCTCATATCTTCCATTTTTTTCTTCCAGCTGTCTGTTCTTGAGGAACACTTTAACAAAATGATGAATGTACTTTTTAATATCTACCTCAGTAAGTTCAGTCTGAGGTCTTGGTGGATGGAGATCCAGGATTATTGGTTCTGTTAAGGGCTTGGTATTAAGATGATAAGCTCCAGACTATAGCTTCATGTTGACCATGCAGTCTTGAAAGCAGTATTGATCTTTATGGGATTTAATTTATGGAGGTATTGATATTGAACGCTCTGTTAGAAAACATTTCCCCTAAATCAGAGCACAGGCTCCCGTTTTAGGGCAAAAAAAAAAAAGAAAAAAAAAAAAGCTGCCTCTCAGAGCTAGATATTTAAATTAAAGCAATTCAAGGCACACTTCTCCATGATCGGTTAAAGTTGCAGTCCTTTTCTTGTACTCTTCACAATCACACTGAGAGGACTGGACAAAATTGGCACGTAAAATTATGTAGATGACAGAAGCAGTTCTTATGATTGCAACATCACAGCCATTACTGCCTGATTATTACTAAACTATTCATCTTCTTCCTCTTCTCAGACCCGTATGAGGACCATTCAGGCTCTCTGCGTCTCATCACCATTAAACCCATGACGGCCCAGCCAACCTACTCCTACCCTTCCTCCTCCTCCCACAGCCAAGACTCTGTGGTCCTCAACGGGGAGGTGGTGAGTCTGCACGCATACACACACGGATCCTGTATACATAGTGTACAAACACCTTCAAGGCTTTATCGCACTCAACTGTGAGGGGAGTCTGCAGTGTTGACAGTGTAGGGCAGAGCAAAGACTAGCGCATCATCATAATGATGAGTCACAGCGTAACATATAGTGTGGAGGCATTTGGTCATCACATTAGTGCCGCAGATATTTTTTCACTCAATCTTTGGTTCATGTTTATATTTAACACGGTTGCTTGTTGTTTTACTTTATTGATTTCAAAAAGGATGTGCCAAATATGTTGTAATAGTCGTCTGAGGTTTTTGGGCCAATGATTAATTAGCTCAAACTGATTGACAGATAGCTGGAATGAGGGTTAGTAATCCTGTTAAAGATCCTATATGATGCACTTTTCTGTTTTGAAATCCAAATGAGGATATATTTGTGGTTTTGAGCATCAACAACCATCTGAATGTCGTTTGAAAATGTAGCAGACAGGTTTGAACTGTTAGCCTAAAGGCCTGCTCCGTTGTTACAGAAGTCCTGATGGCTTGTTTTAAAGCTTTGATATTTCCACGGCACTCATACAGAATCTAGACCTGATTTATCATCATAAAAGACGTGGAAAACGTCATTCCATATAATATGGAACTTTAAAAATAGCCACCAGATCGTGGGGTTAGCTCAAACAGGGACAGATCCCCGTTATGCAGAGTTGCACTTCTGTCACGATGCATCCTCTCTTCCTCTGATCTCTCACCCCCTCTGCCTCCTTTCCTCCTTTTCCACCTCAACCCCCTGCACCTCAGTGCAGCTGAGACAGCAATACAAAGGCAAACAATAAATTATCCCCCAATCTATAAACCCAATACCGGAAAATCCCCGATGGGGATCTCTGGTTTTCCTGTTCATCCGCGGCTGACTGGGCAGCATTAGCAGAACATATCAGGTTTTGGGCACAACACACGCTGTAATCAGACTACAGGGGAGGTTTGTCAAACACATCGCTCCGTCTTCGAAGCACAGAAAAAAAAAGAACAAAGGAAGATTTCATGGTTCAATATTAAAACATCTGTCGGTCGTCCCTTTAGCATTCGGAGCTCTGTCGCCTGACAACTTTCAATTCAATATTGAAATTTGTCATTTGCAGGCGAACCATGGTGGGTTGAAGCAGAAGTCGGACATCGAGCACTACAGGAACAAACTGCGCCAAAAAGCCCGGAGGAAAGGCTACGGCGAGTTCTCGCTGACTGAGAGCAACAGCCACGGTTACAGTCACCGTGACAACCGGCACGGTCGCCACGACAATGGGGTCAAGGAGCCAATGACTGCGGAGGAGAAGAGGGCGTCCTTCGCAGGATGCCATAAGAGGTACGGCAGCAGGCGGCGCTCCGGTCCAACGTGGACCAGAAAAAACGTGAAATTATTCAATTTGAGTGTATTAAAAAGCCGGATTTTGTATAAAAACACACGCAGGTCGCTCTGCAGTCGGAGCTTTGGCCTGAACTGCAATGAAGACGACTACAACCTTAAAAGTACATCCAAGAAGTGGCAGTCTGACAAAAATGTTTGACCATCCCAAAATTAGAAGATTAGAGTTCAGCATCAAAGTCTAAATCTGTTTCATTATTGAAGTCAATGAAATTATTCTGTTTCTGTTCCACTTCACTTCATCGTTGTTCAAGGAGCAGGCTATTGAAGTAAGTGTGCCACTGATTAATCTTACTTTTATCAATGGATGGTTTAAAAAAACAAAATCCATAATAAAAAGGTAGATTTAGTGTGGATCTGTAGCTGAAGAATATAGTTGCTAAGCAACGCTTAAGGATGGAGTGAAAAGTGAAGTATGATTTTTGATCAGAAGATTAATATTTTACATTTCAACAGTGAAGTGCCTG
The DNA here is from genome assembly GCF_900963305.1 of Echeneis naucrates. Classification (NCBI taxonomy): domain Eukaryota; kingdom Metazoa; phylum Chordata; class Actinopteri; order Carangiformes; family Echeneidae; genus Echeneis; species Echeneis naucrates. Next base: position 3,392,017 of record NC_042526.1, on the reverse strand, counting down.
TTTGCTTCTCATTGTCCCAAACTGATTCAAAACATTCAGCCTTTTTACACATTTAATGAATCTCTTTATCTGCCACACAAGCCACAACTCCAACCAATCAAGCAGCACTAAATAACCTGGAGGAAAGTATTCCATCCGCCCTGATAGAGACTCCACATTGTCCTCATTTGCCTCGATTAAATTCAGCTGCAGTCTGCTGTAATCACTTGACACACATTTAGTTTCATTGTGAATTGTGTTGGAGCGAGTAGAAGAAGCACACAGTGGGTTGGGCTGATTATTCTAAATTTGTATTAAACTGCCTCACTGCCACAAAAAAAAAAAAAAAAAAAAAAAAAAAAAAACAGACCGCTCAGTCTTGAAACTAGGCGCAAACATTGAACAAATGGAAATGATTTGAATTTGGTGAACAAAGGTCAAAGTTCACTGACTTTATAAGGCATGAATTTGTCCATAATATAATGATAATATTTGAGAATAAAATGTTGATGTGATGAAATTGATTTATTCAGCATTGTTACCTTGATGCTTTGGACTGCCACCGTAATTTCTATTCCGGGATTACATCCAGCTGTACTGAAGACAAAACCAACTTTTGGATTTAGTGAGTGAATTCTAAATTCCTCGTCCGTTGAAGTAAATCAAAGGTGGATGTGATCTGTAATAAATTGTCTCATTTTGCATCTTTGGCCTAAAGCAAATGCACCAGGATTTTAATTATTCACTACATTAAAAGCTTTTTTTTTTTTTTTAAACTGTCCCACCAGGTACTCCCACCCACGGGAGCCCACCTACTGGAGCAGACAGTCCCTGAGCAGCCCGAGCCCGGTGGAGACAGAGATGGACCTGCTCGTGCTTAGAGAGCGGTCCAGGCGGGGCATCCGAAACAACGGCTACGACGTGAGTGAACGGAGAACTTTTGGAGCCAGAAATGAGGCCAGTGCACGATGCAGGGAAGAAAAAGGTCAGAGAGATAAAATAAAGATGAGTTTAAAAAATGTCGGTGATCTGAAGCAAACAGCAGGACTAAGGAGCTGCGGGTAGAGATGTGAGAGAGAAAGCTTTGCTCTACCTCAACCTCTGACCAGGTGAGTCACACAGAGAAATGATGAAATCCTTCCTCTCCCAGAAGAAGAAAAAGCTCTGCCACTTTGTCAGACCAATAAAATAATCTGCTGAGAATCCTTTCTTTCCGTTCATTACTCTAACTCTGACACTCTGAGCTCACACCAGAAGGATTAAAAAAAATTACCTTTCAAACTATAAACCTACACAGAACACAAAGCAGAAGACACTGAGGAAGTATGAAGGAGAAGGAGGGAAATGACAAAACGATTAGAGAAAGAGTGATTCCTTCATTTTAAAGGCGGTGAGGGATGTAGAACAGAGGAAGATAAAATGGAGACCGAGTGTGACTGAACTCTCCTAATGCTGCTGCTCATCTGCACCGCAGCAACAGCAGCAACGGTGCTACCTCGTTGAATGTCAATGACTCTGAATATGATTATAGCCTATTCATGGATTCAGATGGGAGGCTCGAAAGCAGTTAATAGCTTCAGATGCGCCAAACTCTTTGAAACTGCACAAGGAGAACAGAGCACGTTTGTGAGTATGTAAGCAGTAGGCACACACGACGTGTTTTTGGTACAACTAACCTCCTATACTCTGCTTTTGGTTTGAAGCTGTGTGTGATTTCTACCCGCCTCATGCTCGTGTGTGTGAGAGTACGCAGTGTGCAACCGTTATGCAATGATTCAATATCGTTTATCAAATTTTTAGTGGAATCCTGTTGTGATGATATGATCAGACTTTATAATCTGTTCAGAGAAAATTCCAATTAAAAGCTGACAGATATTGAAGCTTTTTGATGTCTGATTGAATTAATAATCATTAATTATTTCTGCTGTGATTCTGCATAAACGTTACATAAAATAATTTATACGTCAGCACTGGAAAATGGTTTTATTAATGGAATGGGATTATCCAGCCCTGAAGGTACAGCTCTACTATATCTCACATGATTCCCTACTAACAGGTACTTACTGGGGGGGTATGAGGTTTATATGTTAATTATTTTTTACAATTAATCACCTATTTTTCATTTTAATGGTGGGTAAAACTGCGAGCGGCATTACAAATGGATTTGTGATGTTGGTCTGAATAGAACAAACAGCTACGACACAGCATGACCTCTCCAACCTCCTCAGTTGTAACACATCAACACCGCATGTTGTGATTAAAGGTGCACACTGATTCTGACTGGTGCTGCATGAATATATGAAGTACGCGTGTGGTGGGCCCACTCTCACAGATTCTCTAAGTGGAAGGACAACAACTGCAAAGATGTAGAAATGTGCTCAAATCTGCACAAAATGAAATTGTAGATGTTTAATACTGTCCCTTGAAATCTGCTTTGAACAGCGGGTGTTTTTGAAGGGAGATAAAGGTGTCAGCTCATAATTAAACCCCAAAAATAAATGAACATATGTACATGCTCTGCAGACGAATCAGCTCCATCAGGTGCAGAACTGAATTTTTCAGTTTCCAAGAGGATTTCTTTATTTAAAACTGACTTGGCAACTGTAGCTGTATTTTCTGTGACCGTCTGTTTTCCAGCTCCTCCATTAGCTGTCGAACTCACTGACACAGGACTCGTCCAGAAATACTTTAGAGACTGTTCAGAGACGGATGTCCATGTCCTCTGGACTTATTGGACGGGCTGACAGATGCGTTCTCTCTCCCTCCACAGGGCGAACCTGAACCGTTTGAGGAGACCAACGTGGACCGTCTGATGAGCTCTCTCGGTTACGGCGGTGGATCTACCGGCACCGGGAACGGCAGCTTGGGGGTGAAAGCTCACCGCGGCTCCGACTCCTCCACGCTCAGCTCTCAGCCGTCCATTGACGAGGTCCGCACGCAGATGCACATGTTGCTAGGCAACGCCTTCAGTCTGGCACCTCCGGACCACGACCCGCCTTCTCCTCCAACCAAGTAAACTCAAGTTTTGTTGTGTGTAGGAAAGAAAAGAGCGCGGTGCCCTCTGAACTCGGCCCGCTCTCAAAAGGCTGTTTTTAGAAAGTACAGCAGATTTATCTGACCTTTCTTAACTTCTCCCATCTTTTGTCGGCAGCCACCACCGTCACCACCACCATGCCCACAGTGCTTACAACCCCTCCCACACCAGCCACTACAGTGACGGGGTCACCAGCGCCCCGGGGACCATGAACCACCCCTGTGGGGGCAGGCAGAGGAGCGCGGGCTATGAGGACATGCACCAGTGTAGCCTGCCCAAACCGGTGAGCACCAGGAGGAGGCTGAAGGCTCAGTTCTCCCAAACGGGATCACAGACAACTTTTAGCTCTCTAATCGCCTCCACCGTGTTCTGTTGACCAGCTCCTGAGGAAAAATTTATTTGGCTCATCATCCGCTCCACCAGCTAGTCTGTAACTTTGTCAGCCATTCAGTGTTGGGCAGGTAGCGCACAGTGGGAGTTTTCAAGCTTCTATGAAAACAGCTGGTGATGCTGGAAAAAAACAAAACAAAACAGTATGGCTACTGGACGTAAGACCAAAACTGTGATTCTGAATGTCACATCCTAACCAGACAATCATCTCATTTCATCTGGAGTTTTAGCTTTGTCATACGGTTGCTTCTGGTTTTGTACTCGCCCTGTTGCGTCCAGACGACACCTCTGAATTCTATTTGTGGTTCCCGCAGGGTTTCCGATTCACTCAGCTTCCTGATATGGGCATTGGTTCGCCCCCTCCACTGATCCCCTCTAGACCAGGACCGCCACCTGGGACCTCACTACGACGGTACCACCCACACTCACAAATATAGCCAAATACACACTCACCCAAACAGACGCTTGGATCAGAAAATGTAGGAAAAAAAAAAACAAAACAAAACATCGGAAAGAAAATCTGTAAATACCAATAAAATAAAGAAACTCTGATTCCTCTGTAAAAACAAAGCTACAGACTGATGTAAATGTTCTGCATTCCACTGTGTTCAGCTTCAGCTCTGAAGCAAACGTTCACATGTGGCATTTCAAACAATTCTTTGTTGACCACTCAGCAAAATGCATCAAAATATCAACCGGCATCGTTCCATATGTTCCTCAGAGCTCCTCGATGCCAGCTGCCTCTTCATTTAAATGCTGTTGCTGGGCACTTTAGCACTGCGGAGAGCGAGCGACTGCTCTGCTGTTCTTGGCTCGCTCGGAGGAACGCCGTCTCCATCTAGTGGAAAAAAAATAAGACAATTGGCCAACTTCAACATGCTCCAGTCGCGATGTGGTGCAGACTGTCGGGAAAGAAACCTTCAAAAGTGCTCCAACTCAGCTGATCTAATAAGAATATAATTGAGATATTTAGAGCTTCATTTAGATATAATTATGGTTTTGACAGAGACGGCCATGCTCGTTTTCTAATTATAGCAAATTGGACTTTGAATCAGAACCAAGGCTGTGTGACCATTACTCCTGCTTTAAAACCAGAACTTAAATGTTTTAGTAGTTAATCACTCAGCTCCTCTGTGCCCTCAGGGATGAAGAGTGCAGCAAGTTAATTCCTCTTTCATATCCAGTGCGAGGCATCAGTGTGCAGGCTGCATTATGGTCCTGATCTTTGACAGCACCTTTATCACTCCTGAAGTACTTTGCTGTCTTTTAACATAAATATATGTGGAATATACCGCAGCCAGGGCTGCTACAGTGGAGAGGAGGATGCCGCCATGGAGAAATAAAATGCAAAATGGATGCATGCCGCATTGAAAATGGAAAATAATGGTCTGCACGGACAACGTGCTCAGGCTCTGGAGCAATAAATCAGTGGAAACTTCCTGAAATTATAACCAGATGTCAAAAGGGACGCTCAAGATGATTTAAGTGTATTTTGAGGCTTTCTCTGTGCCTGGGGAGGAAACAACTGAATCACTTCTTTATTTTCGTTCATCTAAATGTGTTCCCAGGGATTGAGTTAGCTGCAGCTCAGAACAATAAAGGTCACATTCAGACTTAGTTGCTGGAGTATGTAGGCTACACATCCCCACGTTAAAGTAAAACTCTTTGCATCGTCTGTGTTTACCCTTCAACCTGCAAAAACATTTTAACTGAAGCATTTTTCTGTTGCTAAAATATTTTCTGAGTCATTCTGTCACTTTTTCTACTTTTTGACCTCCAGAGAAAGAAAGATTCAGTTTGTATTGACTTTATTTTTATTTATTTTTTGCTAAAGCAATCAAGACTAAAATTTCCTTCAGAAATCTTCGTTATTATTTTTTTTTAAATCTTATTTTCTATCAGCATCCACGTCACAGCAATGAAGGAGTAGGAGTAGTAAAGTCCATAATTAAACATTTCAGAAAATTTCTGCTTCATTGCTGATTAGCTGGTTGATGAAAAGCGCCTGTCCCTCCTCTCCTCCTGCAGCTCTACCCCCGATGTGAGTCTGAAACCTCGTGTGTCAGAGGCCTCAGACCTCCAGGCCCAGCAGCACAACGGCGCCCCCTACCTGCCGCTGTCCAGGACCCCCTTCCCTGCCGTTACCGTCGACCAGTCCATCACCACCTACTCAGGCAAGAGTACGAACTTTAGGATGCTGAAATGGAGACAAAGCTCACCGAGTGTGTGACTGATTGACTGAATCTATGTGTGCATCTTGCAGGAAACCCAATAACAGCAGTCTACGCTATATCATCCAACCGCCCGGGCTACTCGGACTACTTTGTCATGTCGCCGCCGTCCTCGTACCGTAGCCCGTCCTGGATGTCTTACCCGCCTGAGCCAGAAGACCTGCCGAGGCAGTGGAACGACACGCCGGTGAGACACACGGTTCACCCACTGAGCTGCCAACACTTCAGTTACAAGTGTGTTCCAGTGTGTGACGCAGCTTTTCTTCTTCTTCTTCTTCCCCCTGCAGAACTCTCGTCACCTTGAAACAATCTGCTGAAGTCGTCCACCTGTGACACTGAGTGGAAGCTCGGTGGGTCAGCGCTGCCTGTATAATATGTCACGACCATGTTCAGATTTTCTGCAACTTGTTGCCCTTTTGCAAATGTCATTTTACAAAGTTGAACGTTCTTTATTCTTATACACAGAGATTATTCATGTTTGGTGGGTAAACAAACTGATGTCTTAGAAATGTGAAGGAAGGATGTCAAACAGTGATTCACCATCTCCTTCCTGAGGTGATCATCGAAGAGCTAACGTGTTAGCTTACTAGCTTAGCTCAGTCACTTATAACGGTTTTACTCCCACAGTGGAGGCTTGATAGGTTCTTTAATTTTGGACTTTCTGGCTCTCCATCCCTTTTCATCACACACTTGGTGACCAACTGTAAATGCTGAGTAGAAAACAAAGCTACGTGTCCGTCTGTATTCCTGCAGGTGTCTCTTTGGATGGGTCCTTCTCACTGAAGACTCTGCAGCTTTACCTTCGTCACCACCCGACCTCCATCCATCTACCCTCAGCCCTTTTATGAGTCATCGGCCCTGTAAGCCCTTTCACCTCCTCTCCGGTCTCTTCACTGATACAAACGCTCAGCCATAGCTTTCTCTCTCTGTCTGTATTCGTTCTGCTCCCTGAGCCCCCGGCCCCTCCGGGCCCCTGTTCAACCATCTCTTATGTAGACTGCCTCCTCTGTAGTGACCATCACTGTACAGCCAGAGGCCCCCCCCCCCCCCACACCCCCCACACCCCCCACGCTGCTGAACTTAACCGAACTGAGACGAATCTGTACTGTGACGACACAAAGTGAACGGGGTGAGTCCAGTGCAGCACGACATGCAGCGCGGTGTGACACGTTCTCCGCCCAGCACACAACGGCCCTCAGCACTGCGTCATCAGTACAGCAGTGCCCCCAGCCGTGGCCAGTAGTCCACTGCTCTGAAATGGGCTGGACTGGACTGGACCATCCTGGACTTTTTTCCTGAAGTCCACTCTAAAGCCAGGAATGCTGGACTGACTTAAAACTGTGCTCTTTTTTTTTTTTTTGTTTGTTTTTGTTGGTTTTGTTTCTTTGTTTTTTGTTTTTCTTTTTTTTTTTTTTTGGACAAATCCAAATTCCTATGTAAACATTCTACAGCTGGTTAATGTGTATTTTAAACTTAAGTGACCAAAAAAAAAAAACAAAAAACAAAAAAAAGTCGAAGGAAAAAGGAAAAAAAAAAAAAAATCTTGTCTTGAATTGTCTCAATTTCAGTTTTTGGATATTTGTGTGGTTTTTGTCTTTTACTTTTGTGCATTGATTACTATCAATGGATTACTGTACAAAAAAAGATGTAGTGAGTGTTTCTCTTTCACTCACCTTATTTCAAGGCAAAAAAATAATTTACATTTTTGAAGCAGAGAAAACGGCGGCTTAGTTGTTTGTGGTTCATGATGGCATTTCTGTACTTTTAAAAAAGAATTACTTCGTTTACCTTTTTCCTTCATCGGATTCAGCAATGAAAATGAGAATTAGTCACTTTGTTCTGTCGATCATCTGTCTGATAATCATGAGGTGGACCAGAGTCAAACAGACACCCTGAAGTCCTGCAACCTGTAGCTCTGTGGTCGCTGCGGAGGTTATGGCGGGTACGAGCCATAGAAACATTCATCACACGACGAGTTGGATCGGAGCGGATTTCGCTTGTTGTTTGACTCCGGTCTGTTTGCAATTATGTGAACACAGCAGTATTCTTAGAAAAAAATACTTCTTTTACTTGAAAGGTGTGTACTGTATAAGGAACTTATCGTGGTCTGGATGCAGAGCGATGAGCACGTGGTGGCTGGAATGTGGAGTAGTACTGTTAAGAGACTCGCTGGGCTCGGATGAGCCGTGTACGTAACAATTAAATGTATTACTGTATATAGCAGATGATTTAACAAAGAGATTTATGCAAGTAGTGTGGGAGGGAAACTTTGCTTGACATTGCTCTGATGCCATTGTCCTTCCTTTTAGTTTCTCAGCGTTCTACGGTGGACTGTTTAAAAAAAAAGACTTTCTGGAGGATGCACACATTTCGGTATCATCTGGATCATCGTGGTTCATAGTGTTACTGACACACAACTCAAAATATTATAGAAAACATATTACAAAAAGAAAAAGATGGAGAGTTTAGAGTGACATGTGGAGCAGATCTAATCCTGCATTTACGGTATTCTTTGTTTAAACCTGATGTAGTGCTATAGTGGAAACAATGTAAAATTGAATACAAAGAATGTCAGTCTAAATTATAATCACCCTCATTTTTTTTGAGGGCAACTGGAAATCGATGAGTACTCTGTACGTTCCGCTTCTTATTTAGATGGTACCAAAGGAGTATATAGCCATATATTAACTTCACCAAGTGGACGTGAAAAAATAAGATATACAATGTTGTGTCAAAAGAAGCAAATGATACCAAATGAGAGTATACTAGACAGGAAATTAAGAGGCAGAGCGGAGGGATAGAATATATAGAAATATAAAAGTAATTAAGTATAGTTTGAAATGAAACAAGCACTTTTATGAAAAGCCCAAACCATGATGGAAAAAGAGCAGCATCAATGCAAAAATGTTGTATAGTATGAAATTCTCTGTAAAACTGCTTTTAAATCTCCAGACTCGACTGTAGCTACGCTTGAGGACGCCAACAACGAGCCAACGAGAAGCATGTGTGTTACACAACAACACGCAGACTACATATATGGAAGTTTTAAAGCCAGATTTTGATATTCTTTTTAGAGCCAACTCTCTTAAATTTGACTGTTCGAGAAGAAAATAAAAACTAAACTTGCCAGCTTTGAAACAACACTTGAGAATGAGAAAAGAAATATTTTGACATTAGACGTGAGGCAGGAAAAATGAGGAGAATCCTGTTCAGACTGTCTTGGTTGATGGTCAGTTTTCTTAAGGGGTGGGGTCTCTCTGGGGGACTTAGTGCCCAGTGTTTCTAAAAAAAATCCTGTCTAAAGCCTCATCTCTATATGTACGGCCTCCGATGCAAACTTAAAAAGGAGTTAACTTATAACTGTACTTAGATACGCTCTTTCCGTTGAGGTGTTTAAGATTCCTCCCTTTTGTAAATGTAGGTCTGCACATGATAAATATTAGATGTGGATATTTAGGTAGAAGAAAGCAAAGGCATGAGATCACAGTACGAGTGCACACGTAGTGTTATTAATGGAACCTGCAGGAAACACTGCATTTTGAATCATACTCATGTATAAAGTCATGTTTGGTTTCTCATTTAATTTGGCTCCATGTTAAATGGGGGGGAGGAACTGAGAGATTTGATGCTGTGCTATAAAGTTGATGTGCAATGTTTGTGCTTTACACGGGTAGCGGCGAGATGCTTTTATTGATGACGGATTCCGGAAACAACTGTCAGTAGGTTGTTTGTTTTTTGGGTTTTTTTTTTTTTTTTTCCTGCCGTTCAAGCCATGTCATGATGCTGTGATGTCATGTTGGCGCTGATGATGTCACACTGTTGTCACGGTGACGACAGCCATGAATGCTGTTGGATGTAGTTACGCAGAGAAAAAAAAATTTTGGGTGAATTTAAACAATAAAGACGATACATTTGTGAAAACGAACGCAATATTTGACCCATGTTGTTGATTAGTAAGCGTGTGTGTGTGTGTGTTATGTAATATGGAATATTTTCACTAGAGGGAGGCAGACACTTAGAATACAGGGCTACTTCAAACTTCAACTGCAAACTAAAACCAAAGTAAAGTAAAGTATTTCTCTGTTCGCATTTGTGCTTTTTTTTTTTTTTTTTTTTTTAACATGCAAAAGAAATCAAATTCATCCATCCATTGAGAGGTCAGGCTGTTGCACGATGAATAAAACATGTTTGAAGAATCATTTCTGTCCCTGAGATGAAAGCTGAGCCGCTCCTACAGCTTCTTGTCAGTGACCCTGACTCGTCAGATGCAGCGCTGAAGGTTTCTGTAAAATGAATCACAGGATGTATCAGCCTGCTCTTTAGGCCTCTAAAAGAATAATTTGTCACCGTGAAGAAGACGTTTTTTTTTGGATTAGATTATTTTTCCCTTGTTAGAGTGCCGGAGATGAGGGAAGTTTCCAAAACTTAGATTTCGTAATGTTCTTTTTAAACTCCTTGTTACCGACAGTTTCCAACTCAGTATTTCATTAGTTCAGGCTGTAAAGTTTAAATGGAGCTTCTAACAGGGAAGATTCAACGTTCATATGTAATTCGTATGTTAATTAGCTGCTTGGAAACGTAGGAAGCATCGTCCAATTAAGAGCAATGAGCCACGCAGACTTTTACTTTACCAGCACACGTTAAACAAGTTCTCTTCAGTAAGTTCATGTAAAGGCCTGAGTAATAAATGAATTTGTCTGAAATGTACAGCCTTATCTCATTAAACTTAATTAATTAGAACTTGGCAAACTAGTCATTTTTCTTTATATCAGCTTTGAACATTTTGAAGATTTTATACAATGTTAATACAGCAGACTGTTTTAATGTACAGTGGCGACCAGAGAACGAAGTCTTACCTGTTTTAAGTGTCAGCGGTCTTCAGTCCAATCCAATGGCCCGGCCAGCTGCTGTCAAGACAAAGAACAGACCCACACGTGAGCCAGCACAGCACAACACAACAACAACACAACCAAAATTTCCAGGTTGCCTTTCCAAAAGGCCTCTGACAAAGAGAGAGAGAGAGAAAGATAAGAGCCTGACGCAGCAGACCGGCTGTCAGGACGAGCCTCGTCCAGGAAGTTCATTTGAGCCGTCTGATTTCCAGCTCTGGTCCGGCTGTATTGAGATGGAGAGACAGACGTTCTGCTGAAGTGCTTTTCTTCTCCTCAATGTGTAATTTGGTGTTCCATAATGTCTGTGTTTGTTAGCGGACGGCTGCAGTTGCCATGGAAACACGAGCTAACTTGCTTGCTACTTGATATTATCAATGAGTCCGGCCTGCTGTTAGCGCCGATGTGGAGCGTATCACAGCGATGATTATGTGTTTTCTGTTTATTGGTTGTGTAGTCTGACTTTCACTGCGCTTTAGAAGTCCCTGCATTCTTCCTCTTTTTTTGTTTTTGTTTTGTTGTTTGTTTCTCTTGCTGTTACAGTCAGCGTACAGTATGTTCACTTTAACTGTGATCCAGAGCGAAATGGAAAAGCTCCAGTGCATTTACTGTACATGCCCTTATAATGGAGTCAAGCAGAAGTAAACAATATTTGCATATTTATGGTTCAATAGCAGCGCAATTTTTCAGCCTCTGTCCAAATGATGAATGGAAGACAAATATGAATTCATTCAAATATTAGCGCTCTTTTGCACCTAAATGGTTTCACTTCACCAGCTTCACCAGCTAATTTAGTGTTGGGCACGTTGTGTACATAAAGTGTGTTTATCAACACAAATAGTTGTGGTTGGACATTTGTGGACCATCAGAAGAGGATAGCAGAGCTCGCTGAGTTTAATCTGTGATTGAGTGGAAAAATAATTTGTGCACTGAAAGTGTGTCTTTGCCATGTGTCACACTGTACTGCGTTGCGTTATCTCGGGGTCATGGGGCTCATGAAATGAAGCGCTCCACGATGGAATGCTTTGATTGGCTCCGAGCATGCTGCCTTTGTGCTTGCTCAGGTGTCTTGTGTTTGAGATATTCCTCATCCTGTCTCGGCTTCGGTCAGCTTGTCTCTCCAGTGCTAATCCCCTGCTCTCTCACGCGGGAGGATGATGGTATGCTCAGCTAAAACGCACCGCATTTTGTCCAGAACAGCATCTTTTGACCAATAGTATCCCAGCAGCTGTGTGTGTGTTTGCACGCTGTGTGTACACGTGCACGTTACTCCTGCTGTCCATGCTGTCTCAGCTTTCTGGGCTGTGCATTAAGGCCGTTGTAATGAGCACTATTTAACAGCGCTACACCATCTGTGTGCAGTTGTGTGCGACTGTGTGTGTGTGTGTGTGTTCTTAATTTCTCTAGCCAGTAATTAATGGCTAATCTCTCTAAGTCAAACAAATGAGAATAAAAAGAGTGGGCTACTGAGCTGAAGATCAGAGTGTGATTTCAGGGCTTACACAGCTCAGAGGAATTACCATCTCTCACACACACACACACACACACACACAAACACACACACACTATTCAGTCCAACGAGTGCGTCAGCACACACAACGGCAGTGACCCCCAGATAGTTGCTCTGTGTTGTCTGAGTCAAGCCTGTGTCAAGTCCAGCTTTCATTTTTCCTTTCTGGCACTTATCATTGACGAGCGGGTTACGTCTCCCCGCTGCTGCCGTTGTTTAATAAGAGGGGGGAGACACAGAGAGGCAGAAAGAGAGGGGTGAGGAGGAAAAAGAGAGCGATCGAGGGCAGCGGGAATAGGAAGAGACAGAAAGAGAGAGGGTACGGTTTAGCCAGCATTAATTAAGTCTGGCCAGGCTCTCCAGGGAACAATTATGAAAGTCTTATCTGCTAATAAGAAAAAGAAGACAGCATAATTACAGTCCTGTGTACAGGAGGGGAGGGGAGGGGAGAGGAAGGGAGGGGGGCGGCAGATTCTCCAGCATGGTGGCTTTATTTTTTTAGGATGCATAATTCAAAATGTTATGTCCTTGTTAGTTTAGCTCCAGTCCCATGACAGGCGGAGGGGGAAGGACTTGGATATTATTCAGAGTGACGCTGCGGTTACTTTCTGCTGGTGATGGTTCACTTCACACAGGCCGAAAAATCACTGAGCTCTCACTCACTGAACTACTCTCCTCCTGACATCCTCCATCACACTCTAATTAGTCCCACCACTGAAAAGCTGTACGAACCTTATTTCACCTCTGTGCTGGGTTTCTTTCTTACGTCCAGATGCGAAGGCTGACCTTCTGATAGCCAACATGGATGTAGAGTTGCGTTACAGTCAGCAGAAGGCTAACTTAGTTTAGCATACAGACAGCTCACTGAGTTTTAGTTTGGTTTATGAACAGATGAAGATAAACTGTCTGGTGTATTATTATGTAAATTGGTTTGTGATTTGTGATGTAATTAGATACCGTAACAGACATTTCAGCCTCGGGACATTTGTTTCTCTCTTTCCTAATGTTTATTCTCTGCATCACTAACTGTTGTGATCCGATGGAAGCAAATGATGTGCATTTTAAAAGTCTTATTGAAAAAAAAACAAAACAAAAACAAAACAAAGGTTTGGTAAAGGCAGTGGATGGACCAATGTCCTAGAGATGGAGAATGCACGGTAGAAAAATGAAAGAGCATGTAGTTACTCACAGACGGTGCTACTTCAGATTCCTGTGAACTCAGTAATCCTCCACGTCTGCCCAGCTCACCACATCCTCTTCGCTCTCAGCATGTGCAGGCTGCTCCGGCGGCAGTCTGATGGTCAGAGACTCTCTCAGCAGCCTTCTGCTCGTCTGGTGCCCTGAGGGGAAGACACACACTCAGACAAGTGCAACTCAAAACACACAATTCAGGTAAATAGACCACAGCTGGTTCGCTGTGCAGAAACTCGCCGTGGGGTTTTAGATTCTCTGTTTCTCCCACCAGCAGGCCAGATCCTGTAGCCAAGCTGCTCTACACGTTTGTTTTCTCCATCTCAGCAGCAGAGAGAGTGTACCTTCTCCTGGTAGCTTCACAGCGGCCGCCGTGCTGCTTGCCTTCCCTCCTCCTGGTCCTTTATTTGATTCACTTTATCAATCTATCACTCAATTTGTTACTGCAGTAAAATGCCACTTGTTTATATTGTTGCATGATGCTAATATTGTTTATAAACAAAGATGTTTTTTTTTTTTTAATCCATTCTCTGTTTTTAATCACCAAACAACTTTTTTGTCTCAGTGTCCTCTTGACATCACATCATTTCATGAGAGTCACTATTAATTTCTCTTTCTTTTTATCATCTTTTCCTTCTAATTGTCCCGTTCAGATTTATGGTTGTGCTTTCCTAAATTGCTGAAATGCCCCTTCCAAGTGTTCTTAAATTAAAAAAAAGGGTGGTGTGTGTGGGGGGGGGTTGACTGGCCCAAATTATTGTATGAAAAACAGCACACGAGTTTAGAGGTTCTGGGATATACAACGAGGACTTCTTTATGTGTGGATATAATTAAACCTTCTGTGTTTGGGAATACAGCAGGGATCACGTTAGTGGAACTGCTCCCCCGCTTGAGTCTGGCCCTGATCTCCTTTTCCACTTGGCTAATTTTCTATTATAATTACACCTTCCATACAATCTTTAGCTTTCAGGCTCCCCGGGGCATCTGCTCCATTAACCTTGTGTCTAACTGGTCCT